>NW_027436572.1:2833890-3148767 GCF_031877795.1 Strix aluco
ACAGAGCCCCAGATTCTATGTTGTCCTGGAGAGCTTGCAGAGCACTGGGGAAAGGCAGGCAGAGAATTCCCTGCTAGCACCTTCTCTGTGCCTGGGAAGCAGAAGTGTTCACATTGCTTCGCAAGAATCGCTTTTGTGCAGAAAACAGTAACACTTGTTCAGAACGAAAGAAAGCACAGAGCCCCAGATTCTATGTTGTCCTGGAGAGCTTGCAGAGCACTGGGGAAAGGCAGGCAGAGAATTCCTTGCTAGCACCTTCTCTGTCCCTGGGAAGCAGAAGTGTTCACATTGCTTCGCAAGAATCGCTTTTGTGCAGAAAACACTAACACTTGTTCAGAACGAAAGAAAGCACAGAGCCCCAGATTCTATGTTGTCCTGGAGAGCTTGCAGAGCACTGGGGAAAGGCAGGCAGAGAATTCCTTGCTAGCACCTTCTCTGTGCCTGGGAAGCAGAAGTGTTCACATTGCTTCGCAGAAACGCTTTTGTGCAGAAAACAGTAACACTTGTTCAGAAGGAAAGAAAGCACAGAGCCCCAGATTTTATGTTGTCCTGGAGAGCTTGCAGAGCACTGGGGAAAGGCAGGCAGAGAATTCCTTGCTAGCACCTTCTCTGTGCCTGGGAAGCAGAAGTGTTCACATTGCTTCGCAAGAATCGCTTTTGTGCAGAAAACACTAACACTTGTTCAGAAGGAAAGAAAGCACAGAGCCCCAGATTGTATGTTGTCCTGGAGAGCTTGCAGAGCACTGGGGAAAGGCAGGCAGAGAATTCCCTGATAGCACCTTCTCTGTGCCTGTTCACATTGCTTCGCAGAATCGCTTTTGTGCAGAAAACACTAACACTTGTTCAGAAGGAAAGAAAGCACAGAGCCCCAGATTTTATGTTGTCCTGGAGAGCTTGCAGAGCACTGGGGAAAGGCAGGCAGAGAATTCCCTGATAGCACCTTCTCTGTGCCTGGGAAGCAGAAGTGTTCACATTGCTTCGCAAGAATCGCTTTTGTGCAGAAAACAGTAACACTTGTTCAGAAGGAAAGAAAGCACAGAGCCCCAGATTTTATGTTGTCCTGGAGAGCTTGCAGAGCACTGGGGAAAGGCAGGCAGAGAATTCCCTGATAGCACCTTCTCTGTGCCTGTTCACATTGCTTCGCAGAATCGCTTTTGTGCAGAAAACAGTAACACTTGTTCAGAAGGAAAGAAAGCACAGAGCCCCAGATTCTATGTTGTCCTGGAGAGCTTGCAGAGCACTGGGGAAAGGCAGGCAGAGAATTCCCTGATAGCACCTTCTCTGTGCCTGGGAAGCAGAAGTGTTCACATTGCTTCGCAAGAATCGCTTTTGTGCAGAAAACAGTAACACTTGTTCAGAAGGAAAGAAAGCACAGAGCCCCAGATTTTATGTTGTCCTGGAGAGCTTGCAGAGCACTGGGGAAAGGCAGGCAGAGAATTCCCTGCTAGCACCTTCTCTGTGCCTGTTCACATTGCTTCGCAAGAATCGCTTTTGTGCAGAAAACACTAACACTTGTTCAGAAGGAAAGAAAGCACAGAGCCCCAGATTTTATGTTGTCCTGGAGAGCTTGCAGAGCACTGGGGAAAGGCAGGCAGAGAATTCCTTGCTAGCACCTTCTCTGTGCCTGGGAAGCAGAAGTGTTCACATTGCTTCGCAGAATCGCTTTTGTGCAGAAAACAGTAACACTTGTTCAGAAGGAAAGAAAGCACAGAGCCCCAGATTTTATGTTGTCCTGGAGAGCTTGCAGAGCACTGGGGAAAGGCAGGCAGAGAATTCCTTGCTAGCACCTTCTTTGTGCCTGGGAAGCAGAAGTGTTCACATTGCTTCGCAAGAATCGCTTTTGTGCAGAAAACAGTAACACTTGTTCAGAAGGAAAGAAAGCACAGAGCCCCAGATTTTATGTTGTCCTGGAGAGCTTGCAGAGCACTGGGGAAAGGCAGGCAGAGAATTCCCTGCTAGCACCTTCTCTGTGCCTGTTCACATTGCTTCGCAGAATCGCTTTTGTGCAGAAAACGGTAACACTTGTTCAGAAGGAAAGAAAGCACAGAGCCCCAGATTTTATGTTGTCCTGGAGAGCTTGCAGAACACTGGGGAAAGGCAGGCAGAGAATTCCTTGCTAGCACCTTCTCTGTGCCTGGGAAGCAGAAGTGTTCACATTGCTTCGCAGAATCGCTTTTGTGCAGAAAACAGTAACACTTGTTCAGAAGGAAAGAAAGCACAGAGCCCCAGATTTTATGTTGTCCTGGAGAGCTTGCAGAGCACTGGGGAAAGGCAGGCAGAGAATTCCTTGCTAGCACCTTCTCTGTCCCTGGGAAGCAGAAGTGTTCACATTGCTTCGCAGAATCGCTTTTGTGCAGAAAACAGTAACACTTGTTCAGAAGGAAAGAAAGCACAGAGCCCCAGATTCTATGTTGTCCTGGAGAGCTTGCAGAGCACTGGGGAAAGGCAGGCAGAGAATTCCCTGATAGCACCTTCTCTGTGCCTGGGAAGCAGAAGTGTTCACATTGCTTCGCAAGAATCGCTTTTGTGCAGAAAACAGTAACACTGTTCAGAACGAAAGAAAGCACAGAGCCCCAGATTTTATGTTGTCCTGGAGAGCTTGCAGAGCACTGGGGAAAGGCAGGCAGAGAATTCCTTGCTAGCACCTTCTCTGTGCCTGGGAAGCAGAAGTGTTCACATTGCTTCGCAGAATCGCTTTTGTGCAGAAAACAGTAACACTTGTTCAGAAGGAAAGAAAGCACAGAGCCCCAGATTTTATGTTGTCCTGGAGAGCTTGCAGAGCACTGGGGAAAGGCAGGCAGAGAATTCCCTGCTAGCACCTTCTCTGTGCCTGTTCACATTGCTTCGCAGAATCGCTTTTGTGCAGAAAACTGTAACACTTGTTCAGAAGGAAAGAAAGCACAGAGCCCCAGATTTTATGTTGTCCTGGAGAGCTTGCAGAGCACTGGGGAAAGGCAGGCAGAGAATTCCCTGATAGCACCTTCTCTGTGCCTGTTCACATTGCTTCGCAAGAATCGCTTTTGTGCAGAAAACAGTAACACTTGTTCAGAACTAAAGAAAGCACAGAGCCCCAGATTCTATGTTGTCCTGGAGAGCTTGCAGAGCACTGGGGAAAGGCAGGCAGAGAATTCCCTGATAGCACCTTCTCTGTGCCTGGGAAGCAGAAGTGTTCACATTGCTTCGCAAGATTCGCTTTTGTGCAGAAAACAGTAACACTGTTCAGAACGAAAGAAAGCACAGAGCCCCAGATTTTATGTTGTCCTGGAGAGCTTGCAGAGCACTGGGGAAAGGCAGGCAGAGAATTCCCTGCTAGCACCTTCTCTGTGCCTGTTCACATTGCTTCGCAGAATCGCTTTTGTGCAGGAAACAGTAACACTTGTTCAGAACGAAAGAAAGCACAGAGCCCCAGATTCTATGTTGTCCTGGAGAGCTTGCAGAGCACTGGGGAAAGGCAGGCAGAGAATTCCTTGCTAGCACCTTCTCTGTGCCTGGGAAGCAGAAGTGTTCACATTGCTTCGCAAGAATCGCTTTTGTGCAGAAAACACTAACACTTGTTCAGAAGGAAAGAAAGCACAGAGCCCCAGATTTTATGTTGTCCTGGAGAGCTTGCAGAGCACTGGGGAAAGGCAGGCAGAGAATTCCTTGCTAGCACCTTCTCTGTGCCTGGGAAGCAGAAGTGTTCACATTGCTTCGCAGAATCGCTTTTGTGCAGATAACAGTAACACTTGTTCAGAAGGAAAGAAAGCACAGAGCCCCAGATTTTATGTTGTCCTGGAGAGCTTGCAGAGCACTGGGGAAAGGCAGGCAGAGAATTCCCTGCTAGCACCTTCTCTGTGCCTGTTCACATTGCTTCGCAGAATCGCTTTTGTGCAGAAAACACTAACACTTGTTCAGAACGAAAGAAAGCACAGAGCCCCAGATTCTATGTTGTCCTGGAGAGCTTGCAGAGCACTGGGGAAAGGCAGGCAGAGAATTCCCTGCTAGCACCTTCTCTGTGCCTGGGAAGCAGAAGTGTTCACATTGCTTCGCAAGAATCGCTTTTGTGCAGAAAACACTAACTGTTGTTCAGAACGAAAGAAAGCACAGAGCCCCAGATTCTATGTTGTCCTGGAGAGCTTGCAGAGCACTGGGGAAAGGCAGGCAGAGAATTCCCTGCTAGCACCTTCTCTGTGCCTGGGAAGCAGAAGTGTTCACATTGCTTCGCAAGAATCGCTTTTGTGCAGAAAACAGTAACACTTGTTCAGAACGAAAGAAAGCACAGAGCCCCAGATTCTATGTTGTCCTGGAGAGCTTGCAGAGCACTGGGGAAAGGCAGGCAGAGAATTCCTTGCTAGCACCTTCTCTGTCCCTGGGAAGCAGAAGTGTTCACATTGCTTCGCAAGAATCGCTTTTGTGCAGAAAACACTAACACTTGTTCAGAACGAAAGAAAGCACAGAGCCCCAGATTCTATGTTGTCCTGGAGAGCTTGCAGAGCACTGGGGAAAGGCAGGCAGAGAATTCCTTGCTAGCACCTTCTCTGTGCCTGGGAAGCAGAAGTGTTCACATTGCTTCGCAGAAACGCTTTTGTGCAGAAAACAGTAACACTTGTTCAGAAGGAAAGAAAGCACAGAGCCCCAGATTTTATGTTGTCCTGGAGAGCTTGCAGAGCACTGGGGAAAGGCAGGCAGAGAATTCCTTGCTAGCACCTTCTCTGTGCCTGGGAAGCAGAAGTGTTCACATTGCTTCGCAAGAATCGCTTTTGTGCAGAAAACACTAACACTTGTTCAGAAGGAAAGAAAGCACAGAGCCCCAGATTGTATGTTGTCCTGGAGAGCTTGCAGAGCACTGGGGAAAGGCAGGCAGAGAATTCCCTGATAGCACCTTCTCTGTGCCTGTTCACATTGCTTCGCAGAATCGCTTTTGTGCAGAAAACACTAACACTTGTTCAGAAGGAAAGAAAGCACAGAGCCCCAGATTTTATGTTGTCCTGGAGAGCTTGCAGAGCACTGGGGAAAGGCAGGCAGAGAATTCCCTGATAGCACCTTCTCTGTGCCTGGGAATCAGAAGTGTTCACATTGCTTCGCAAGAATCGCTTTTGTGCAGAAAACAGTAACACTTGTTCAGAAGGAAAGAAAGCACAGAGCCCCAGATTTTATGTTGTCCTGGAGAGCTTGCAGAGCACTGGGGAAAGGCAGGCAGAGAATTCCCTGATAGCACCTTCTCTGTGCCTGTTCACATTGCTTCGCAGAATCGCTTTTGTGCAGAAAACAGTAACACTTGTTCAGAAGGAAAGAAAGCACAGAGCCCCAGATTCTATGTTGTCCTGGAGAGCTTGCAGAGCACTGGGGAAAGGCAGGCAGAGAATTCCCTGATAGCACCTTCTCTGTGCCTGGGAAGCAGAAGTGTTCACATTGCTTCGCAAGAATCGCTTTTGTGCAGAAAACAGTAACACTTGTTCAGAAGGAAAGAAAGCACAGAGCCCCAGATTTTATGTTGTCCTGGAGAGCTTGCAGAGCACTGGGGAAAGGCAGGCAGAGAAGTCCCTGCTAGCACCTTCTCTGTGCCTGTTCACATTGCTTCGCAAGAATCGCTTTTGTGCAGAAAACACTAACACTTGTTCAGAAGGAAAGAAAGCACAGAGCCCCAGATTTTATGTTGTCCTGGAGAGCTTGCAGAGCACTGGGGAAAGGCAGGCAGAGAATTCCTTGCTAGCACCTTCTCTGTGCCTGGGAAGCAGAAGTGTTCACATTGCTTCGCAGAATCGCTTTTGTGCAGAAAACAGTAACACTTGTTCAGAAGGAAAGAAAGCACAGAGCCCCAGATTTTATGTTGTCCTGGAGAGCTTGCAGAGCACTGGGGAAAGGCAGGCAGAGAATTCCTTGCTAGCACCTTCTCTGTGCCTGGGAAGCAGAAGTGTTCACATTGCTTCGCAAGAATCGCTTTTGTGCAGAAAACAGTAACACTTGTTCAGAAGGAAAGAAAGCACAGAGCCCCAGATTTTATGTTGTCCTGGAGAGCTTGCAGAGCACTGGGGAAAGGCAGGCAGAGAATTCCCTGATAGCACCTTCTCTGTGCCTGTTCACATTGCTTCGCAGAATCGCTTTTGTGCAGAAAACAGTAACACTTGTTCAGAAGGAAAGAAAGCACAGAGCCCCAGATTCTATGTTGTCCTGGAGAGCTTGCAGAGCACTGGGGAAAGGCAGGCAGAGAATTCCCTGATAGCACCTTCTCTGTGCCTGGGAAGCAGAAGTGTTCACATTGCTTCGCAAGAATCGCTTTTGTGCAGAAAACAGTAACACTTGTTCAGAAGGAAAGAAAGCACAGAGCCCCAGATTTTATGTTGTCCTGGAGAGCTTGCAGAGCACTGGGGAAAGGCAGGCAGAGAATTCCCTGCTAGCACCTTCTCTGTGCCTGTTCACATTGCTTCGCAAGAATCGCTTTTGTGCAGAAAACACTAACACTTGTTCAGAAGGAAAGAAAGCACAGAGCCCCAGATTTTATGTTGTCCTGGAGAGCTTGCAGAGCACTGGGGAAAGGCAGGCAGAGAATTCCTTGCTAGCACCTTCTCTGTGCCTGGGAAGCAGAAGTGTTCACATTGCTTCGCAGAATCGCTTTTGTGCAGAAAACAGTAACATTTGTTCAGAAGGAAAGAAAGCACAGAGCCCCAGATTTTATGTTGTCCTGGAGAGCTTGCAGAGCACTGGGGAAAGGCAGGCAGAGAATTCCTTGCTAGCACCTTCTCTGTGCCTGGGAAGCAGAAGTGTTCACATTGCTTCGCAAGAATCGCTTTTGTGCAGAAAACAGTAACACTTGTTCAGAAGGAAAGAAAGCACAGAGCCCCAGATTTTATGTTGTCCTGGAGAGCTTGCAGAGCACTGGGGAAAGGCAGGCAGAGAATTCCCTGCTAGCACCTTCTCTGTGCCTGTTCACATTGCTTCGCAGAATCGCTTTTGTGCAGAAAACAGTAACACTTGTTCAGAAGGAAAGAAAGCACAGAGCCCCAGATTTTATGTTGTCCTGGAGAGCTTGCAGAACACTGGGGAAAGGCAGGCAGAGAATTCCTTGCTAGCACCTTCTCTGTGCCTGGGAAGCAGAAGTGTTCACATTGCTTCGCAGAATCGCTTTTGTGCAGAAAACAGTAACACTTGTTCAGAAGGAAAGAAAGCACAGAGCCCCAGATTTTATGTTGTCCTGGAGAGCTTGCAGAGCACTGGGGAAAGGCAGGCAGAGAATTCCTTGCTAGCACCTTCTCTGTCCCTGGGAAGCAGAAGTGTTCACATTGCTTCGCAAGAATCGCTTTTGTGCAGAAAACAGTAACACTTGTTCAGAAGGAAAGAAAGCACAGAGCCCCAGATTTTATGTTGCCCTGGAGAGCTTGCAGAGCACTGGGGAAAGGCAGGCAGAGAATTCCCTGCAAGCACCTTCTCTGTGCCTGGGAAGCAGAAGTGTTCACATTGCTTCGCAGAATCGCTTTTGTGCAGAAAACAGTAACACTTGTTCAGAAGGAAAGAAAGCACAGAGCCCCAGATTCTATGTTGTCCTGGAGAGCTTGCAGAGCACTGGGGAAAGGCAGGCAGAGAATTCCCTGATAGCACCTTCTCTGTGCCTGGGAAGCAGAAGTGTTCACATTGCTTCGCAAGAATCGCTTTTGTGCAGAAAACAGTAACACTGTTCAGAACGAAAGAAAGCACAGAGCCCCAGATTTTATGTTGTCCTGGAGAGCTTGCAGAGCACTGGGGAAAGGCAGGCAGAGAATTCCTTGCTAGCACCTTCTCTGTGCCTGGGAAGCAGAAGTGTTCACATTGCTTCGCAGAATCGCTTTTGTGCAGAAAACAGTAACACTTGTTCAGAAGGAAAGAAAGCACAGAGCCCCAGATTTTATGTTGTCCTGGAGAGCTTGCAGAGCACTGGGGAAAGGCAGGCAGAGAATTCCCTGCTAGCACCTTCTCTGTGCCTGTTCACATTGCTTCGCAGAATCGCTTTTGTGCAGAAAACTGTAACACTTGTTCGGAAGGAAAGAAAGCACAGAGCCCCAGATTTTATGTTGTCCTGGAGAGCTTGCAGAGCACTGGGGAAAGGCAGGCAGAGAATTCCCTGATAGCACCTTCTCTGTGCCTGTTCACATTGCTTCGCAAGAATCGCTTTTGTGCAGAAAACAGTAACACTTGTTCAGAACTAAAGAAAGCACAGAGCCCCAGATTCTATGTTGTCCTGGAGAGCTTGCAGAGCACTGGGGAAAGGCAGGCAGAGAATTCCCTGATAGCACCTTCTCTGTGCCTGGGAAGCAGAAGTGTTCACATTGCTTCGCAAGATTCGCTTTTGTGCAGAAAACAGTAACACTGTTCAGAACGAAAGAAAGCACAGAGCCCCAGATTTTATGTTGTCCTGGAGAGCTTGCAGAGCACTGGGGAAAGGCAGGCAGAGAATTCCCTGATAGCACCTTCTCTGTGCCTGTTCACATTGCTTCGCAGAATCGCTTTTGTGCAGGAAACAGTAACACTTGTTCAGAACGAAAGAAAGCACAGAGCCCCAGATTCTATGTTGTCCTGGAGAGCTTGCAGAGCACTGGGGAAAGGCAGGCAGAGAATTCCTTGCTAGCACCTTCTCTGTGCCTGGGAAGCAGAAGTGTTCACATTGCTTCGCAAGAATCGCTTTTGTGCAGAAAACACTAACACTTGTTCAGAAGGAAAGAAAGCACAGAGCCCCAGATTTTATGTTGTCCTGGAGAGCTTGCAGAGCACTGGGGAAAGGCAGGCAGAGAATTCCTTGCTAGCACCTTCTCTGTGCCTGGGAAGCAGAAGTGTTCACATTGCTTCGCAGAATCGCTTTTGTGCAGATAACAGTAACACTTGTTCAGAAGGAAAGAAAGCACAGAGCCCCAGATTGTATGTTGTCCTGGAGAGCTTGCAGAGCACTGGGGAAAGGCAGGCAGAGAATTCCCTGCTAGCACCTTCTCTGTGCCTGTTCACATTGCTTCGCAGAATCGCTTTTGTGCAGAAAACACTAACACTTGTTCAGAACGAAAGAAAGCACAGAGCCCCAGATTCTATGTTGTCCTGGAGAGCTTGCAGAGCACTGGGGAAAGGCAGGCAGAGAATTCCCTGCTAGCACCTTCTCTGTGCCTGGGAAGCAGAAGTGTTCACATTGCTTCGCAAGAATCGCTTTTGTGCAGAAAACACTAACTGTTGTTCAGAACGAAAGAAAGCACAGAGCCCCAGATTCTATGTTGTCCTGGAGAGCTTGCAGAGCACTGGGGAAAGGCAGGCAGAGAATTCCCTGATAGCACCTTCTCTGTGCCTGGGAAGCAGAAGTGTTCACATTGCTTCGCAAGAATCGCTTTTGTGCAGAAAACAGTAACACTTGTTCAGAAGGAAAGAAAGCACAGAGCCCCAGATTTTATGTTGCCCTGGAGAGCTTGCAGAGCACTGGGGAAAGGCAGGCAGAGAATTCCTTGCTAGCACCTTCTCTGTGCCTGGGAAGCAGAAGTGTTCACATTGCTTCGCAAGAATCGCTTTTGTGCAGAAAACACTAACACTTGTTCAGAACGAAAGAAAGCACAGAGCCCCAGATTCTATGTTGTCCTGGAGAGCTTGCAGAGCACTGGGGAAAGGCAGGCAGAGAATTCCTTGCTAGCACCTTCTCTGTGCCTGGGAAGCAGAAGTGTTCACATTGCTTCGCAGAAACGCTTTTGTGCAGAAAACAGTAACACTTGTTCAGAAGGAAAGAAAGCACAGAGCCCCAGATTTTATGTTGTCCTGGAGAGCTTGCAGAGCACTGGGGAAAGGCAGGCAGAGAATTCCTTGCTAGCACCTTCTCTGTGCCTGGGAAGCAGAAGTGTTCACATTGCTTCGCAAGAATCGCTTTTGTGCAGAAAACACTAACACTTGTTCAGAAGGAAAGAAAGCACAGAGCCCCAGATTGTATGTTGTCCTGGAGAGCTTGCAGAGCACTGGGGAAAGGCAGGCAGAGAATTCCCTGATAGCACCTTCTCTGTGCCTGTTCACATTGCTTCGCAGAATCGCTTTTGTGCAGAAAACACTAACACTTGTTCAGAAGGAAAGAAAGCACAGAGCCCCAGATTTTATGTTGTCCTGGAGAGCTTGCAGAGCACTGGGGAAAGGCAGGCAGAGAATTCCCTGATAGCACCTTCTCTGTGCCTGGGAATCAGAAGTGTTCACATTGCTTCGCAAGAATCGCTTTTGTGCAGAAAACAGTAACACTTGTTCAGAAGGAAAGAAAGCACAGAGCCCCAGATTTTATGTTGTCCTGGAGAGCTTGCAGAGCACTGGGGAAAGGCAGGCAGAGAATTCCCTGATAGCACCTTCTCTGTGCCTGTTCACATTGCTTCGCATAATCGCTTTTGTGCAGAAAACAGTAACACTTGTTCAGAAGGAAAGAAAGCACAGAGCCCCAGATTCTATGTTGTCCTGGAGAGCTTGCAGAGCACTGGGGAAAGGCAGGCAGAGAATTCCCTGATAGCACCTTCTCTGTGCCTGGGAAGCAGAAGTGTTCACATTGCTTCGCAAGAATCGCTTTTGTGCAGAAAACAGTAACACTTGTTCAGAAGGAAAGAAAGCACAGAGCCCCAGATTTTATGTTGTCCTGGAGAGCTTGCAGAGCACTGGGGAAAGGCAGGCAGAGAATTCCCTGCTAGCACCTTCTCTGTGCCTGTTCACATTGCTTCGCAAGAATCGCTTTTGTGCAGAAAACACTAACACTTGTTCAGAAGGAAAGAAAGCACAGAGCCCCAGATTTTATGTTGTCCTGGAGAGCTTGCAGAGCACTGGGGAAAGGCAGGCAGAGAATTCCTTGCTAGCACCTTCTCTGTGCCTGGGAAGCAGAAGTGTTCACATTGCTTCGCAGAATCGCTTTTGTGCAGAAAACAGTAACACTTGTTCAGAAGGAAAGAAAGCACAGAGCCCCAGATTTTATGTTGTCCTGGAGAGCTTGCAGAGCACTGGGGAAAGGCAGGCAGAGAATTCCTTGCTAGCACCTTCTCTGTGCCTGGGAAGCAGAAGTGTTCACATTGCTTCGCAAGAATCGCTTTTGTGCAGAAAACAGTAACACTTGTTCAGAAGGAAAGAAAGCACAGAGCCCCAGATTTTATGTTGTCCTGGAGAGCTTGCAGAGCACTGGGGAAAGGCAGGCAGAGAATTCCCTGCTAGCACCTTCTCTGTGCCTGTTCACATTGCTTCGCAGAATCGCTTTTGTGCAGAAAACAGTAACACTTGTTCAGAAGGAAAGAAAGCACAGAGCCCCAGATTTTATGTTGTCCTGGAGAGCTTGCAGAGCACTGGGGAAAGGCAGGCAGAGAATTCCTTGCTAGCACCTTCTCTGTGCCTGGGAAGCAGAAGTGTTCACATTGCTTCGCAGAATCGCTTTTGTGCAGAAAACAGTAACACTTGTTCAGAAGGAAAGAAAGCACAGAGCCCCAGATTTTATGTTGTCCTGGAGAGCTTGCAGAGCACTGGGGAAAGGCAGGCAGAGAATTCCTTGCTAGCACCTTCTCTTTCCCTGGGAAGCAGAAGTGTTCACATTGCTTCGCAAGAATCGCTTTTGTGCAGAAAACAGTAACACTTGTTCAGAAGGAAAGAAAGCACAGAGCCCCAGATTTTATGTTGCCCTGGAGAGCTTGCAGAGCACTGGGGAAAGGCAGGCAGAGAATTCCCTGCAAGCACCTTCTCTGTGCCTGGGAAGCAGAAGTGTTCACATTGCTTCGCAGAATCGCTTTTGTGCAGAAAACAGTAACACTTGTTCAGAAGGAAAGAAAGCACAGAGCCCCAGATTCTATGTTGTCCTGGAGAGCTTGCAGAGCACTGGGGAAAGGCAGGCAGAGAATTCCCTGCTAGCACCTTCTCTGTGCCTGGGAAGCAGAAGTGTTCACATTGCTTCGCAAGAATCGCTTTTGTGCAGAAAACAGTAACACTGTTCAGAACGAAAGAAAGCACAGAGCCCCAGATTTTATGTTGACCTGGAGAGCTTGCAGAGCACTGGGGAAAGGCAGGCAGAGAATTCCTTGCTAGCACCTTCTCTGTGCCTGGGAAGCAGAAGTGTTCACATTGCTTCGCAGAATCGCTTTTGTGCAGAAAACAGTAACACTTGTTCAGAAGGAAAGAAAGCACAGAGCCCCAGATTTTATGTTGTCCTGGAGAGCTTGCAGAGCACTGGGGAAAGGCAGGCAGAGAATTCCCTGCTAGCACCTTCTCTGTGCCTGTTCACATTGCTTCGCAGAATCGCTTTTGTGCAGAAAACTGTAACACTTGTTCAGAAGGAAAGAAAGCACAGAGCCCCAGATTTTATGTTGTCCTGGAGAGCTTGCAGAGCACTGGGGAAAGGCAGGCAGAGAATTCCCTGATAGCACCTTCTCTGTGCCTGTTCACATTGCTTCGCAAGAATCGCTTTTGTGCAGAAAACAGTAACACTTGTTCAGAACTAAAGAAAGCACAGAGCCCCAGATTCTATGTTGTCCTGGAGAGCTTGCAGAGCACTGGGGAAAGGCAGGCAGAGAATTCCCTGCTAGCACCTTCTCTGTGCCTGGGAAGCAGAAGTGTTCACATTGCTTCGCAAGAATCGCTTTTGTGCAGAAAACACTAACTGTTGTTCAGAACGAAAGAAAGCACAGAGCCCCAGATTCTATGTTGTCCTGGAGAGCTTGCAGAGCACTGGGGAAAGGCAGGCAGAGAATTCCCTGCTAGCACCTTCTCTGTGCCTGGGAAGCAGAAGTGTTCACATTGCTTCGCAAGAATCGCTTTTGTGCAGAAAACATTAACACTTGTTCAGAACGAAAGAAAGCACAGAGCCCCAGATTCTATGTTGTCCTGGAGAGCTTGCAGAGCACTGGGGAAAGGCAGGCAGAGAATTCCTTGCTAGCACCTTCTCTGTGCCTGGGAAGCAGAAGTGTTCACATTGCTTCGCAAGAATCGCTTTTGTGCAGAAAACACTAACACTTGTTCAGAAGGAAAGAAAGCACAGAGCCCCAGATTTTATGTTGTCCTGGAGAGCTTGCAGAGCACTGGGGAAAGGCAGGCAGAGAATTCCTTGCTAGCACCTTCTCTGTGCCTGGGAAGCAGAAGTGTTCACATTGCTTCGCAGAATCGCTTTTCTGCAGAAAAGAGTAACACTTGTTCAGAAGGAAAGAAAGCACAGAGCCCCAGATTTTATGTTGTCCTGGAGAGCTTGCAGAGCACTGGGGAAAGGCAGGCAGAGAATTCCTTGCTAGCACCTTCTCTGTGCCTGGGAAGCAGAAGTGTTCACATTGCTTCGCAAGAATCGCTTTTGTGCAGAAAACAGTAACACTTGTTCAGAAGGAAAGAAAGCACAGAGCCCCAGATTTTATGTTGCCCTGGAGAGCTTGCAGAGCACTGGGGAAAGGCAGGCAGAGAATTCCCTGCTAGCACCTTCTCTGTGCCTGGGAAGCAGAAGTGTTCACATTGCTTCGCAAGAATTGCTTTTGTGCAGAAAACACTAACACTTGTTCAGAAGGAAAGAAAGCACAGAGCCCCAGATTGTATGTTGTCCTGGAGAGCTTGCAGAGCACTGGGGAAAGGCAGGCAGAGAATTCCCTGATAGCACCTTCTCTGTGCCTGTTCACATTGCTTCGCAGAATCGCTTTTGTGCAGAAAACAGTAACACTTGTTCAGAAGGAAAGAAAGCACAGAGCCCCAGATTTTATGTTGTCCTGGAGAGCTTGCAGAGCACTGGGGAAAGGCAGGCAGAGAATTCCTTGCTATCACCTTCTCTGTGCCTTGGAAGCAGAAGTGTTCACATTGCTTCGCAAGAATCGCTTTTGTGCAGAAAACAGTAACACTTGTTCAGAAGGAAAGAAAGCACAGAGCCCCAGATTCTATGTTGTCCTGGAGAGCTTGCAGAGCACTGGGGAAAGGCAGGCAGAGAATTCCCTGATAGCACCTTCTCTGTGCCTGTTCACATTGCTTCGCAGAATCGCTTTTGTGCAGAAAACAGTAACACTTGTTCAGAAGGAAAGAAAGCACAGAGCCCCAGATTCTATGTTGTCTTGGAGAGCTTGCAGAGCACTGGGGAAAGGCAGGCAGAGAATTCCCTGCAAGCACCTTCTCTGTGCCTGGGAAGCAGAAGTGTTCACATTGCTTCGCAGAATCGCTTTTGTGCAGAAAACAGTAACACTTGTTCAGAAGGAAAGAAAGCACAGAGCCCCAGATTCTATGTTGTCCTGGAGAGCTTGCAGAGCACTGGGGAAAGGCAGGCAGAGAATTCCCTGCTAGCACCTTCTCTGTGCCTGGGAAGCAGAAGTGTTCACATTGCTTCGCAAGAATCGCTTTTGTGCAGAAAACAGTAACACTGTTCAGAACGAAAGAAAGCACAGAGCCCCAGATTTTATGTTGACCTGGAGAGCTTGCAGAGCACTGGGGAAAGGCAGGCAGAGAATTCCTTGCTAGCACCTTCTCTGTGCCTGGGAAGCAGAAGTGTTCACATTGCTTCGCAGAATCGCTTTTGTGCAGAAAACAGTAACACTTGTTCAGAAGGAAAGAAAGCACAGAGCCCCAGATTTTATGTTGTCCTGGAGAGCTTGCAGAGCACTGGGGAAAGGCAGGCAGAGAATTCCCTGCTAGCACCTTCTCTGTGCCTGTTCACATTGCTTCGCAGAATCGCTTTTGTGCAGAAAACTGTAACACTTGTTCAGAAGGAAAGAAAGCACAGAGCCCCAGATTTTATGTTGTCCTGGAGAGCTTGCAGAGCACTGGGGAAAGGCAGGCAGAGAATTCCCTGATAGCACCTTCTCTGTGCCTGTTCACATTGCTTCGCAAGAATCGCTTTTGTGCAGAAAACAGTAACACTTGTTCAGAACTAAAGAAAGCACAGAGCCCCAGATTCTATGTTGTCCTGGAGAGCTTGCAGAGCACTGGGGAAAGGCAGGCAGAGAATTCCCTGCTAGCACCTTCTCTGTGCCTGGGAAGCAGAAGTGTTCACATTGCTTCGCAAGAATCGCTTTTGTGCAGAAAACACTAACTGTTGTTCAGAACGAAAGAAAGCACAGAGCCCCAGATTCTATGTTGTCCTGGAGAGCTTGCAGAGCACTGGGGAAAGGCAGGCAGAGAATTCCCTGCTAGCACCTTCTCTGTGCCTGGGAAGCAGAAGTGTTCACATTGCTTCGCAAGAATCGCTTTTGTGCAGAAAACATTAACACTTGTTCAGAACGAAAGAAAGCACAGAGCCCCAGATTCTATGTTGTCCTGGAGAGCTTGCAGAGCACTGGGGAAAGGCAGGCAGAGAATTCCTTGCTAGCACCTTCTCTGTGCCTGGGAAGCAGAAGTGTTCACATTGCTTCGCAAGAATCGCTTTTGTGCAGAAAACACTAACACTTGTTCAGAAGGAAAGAAAGCACAGAGCCCCAGATTTTATGTTGTCCTGGAGAGCTTGCAGAGCACTGGGGAAAGGCAGGCAGAGAATTCCTTGCTAGCACCTTCTCTGTGCCTGGGAAGCAGAAGTGTTCACATTGCTTCGCAGAATCGCTTTTCTGCAGAAAAGAGTAACACTTGTTCAGAAGGAAAGAAAGCACAGAGCCCCAGATTTTATGTTGTCCTGGAGAGCTTGCAGAGCACTGGGGAAAGGCAGGCAGAGAATTCCTTGCTAGCACCTTCTCTGTGCCTGGGAAGCAGAAGTGTTCACATTGCTTCGCAAGAATCGCTTTTGTGCAGAAAACAGTAACACTTGTTCAGAAGGAAAGAAAGCACAGAGCCCCAGATTTTATGTTGCCCTGGAGAGCTTGCAGAGCACTGGGGAAAGGCAGGCAGAGAATTCCCTGCTAGCACCTTCTCTGTGCCTGGGAAGCAGAAGTGTTCACATTGCTTCGCAAGAATTGCTTTTGTGCAGAAAACACTAACACTTGTTCAGAAGGAAAGAAAGCACAGAGCCCCAGATTGTATGTTGTCCTGGAGAGCTTGCAGAGCACTGGGGAAAGGCAGGCAGAGAATTCCCTGATAGCACCTTCTCTGTGCCTGTTCACATTGCTTCGCAGAATCGCTTTTGTGCAGAAAACAGTAACACTTGTTCAGAAGGAAAGAAAGCACAGAGCCCCAGATTTTATGTTGTCCTGGAGAGCTTGCAGAGCACTGGGGAAAGGCAGGCAGAGAATTCCTTGCTATCACCTTCTCTGTGCCTTGGAAGCAGAAGTGTTCACATTGCTTCGCAAGAATCGCTTTTGTGCAGAAAACAGTAACACTTGTTCAGAAGGAAAGAAAGCACAGAGCCCCAGATTCTATGTTGTCCTGGAGAGCTTGCAGAGCACTGGGGAAAGGCAGGCAGAGAATTCCCTGATAGCACCTTCTCTGTGCCTGTTCACATTGCTTCGCAGAATCGCTTTTGTGCAGAAAACAGTAACACTTGTTCAGAAGGAAAGAAAGCACAGAGCCCCAGATTCTATGTTGTCTTGGAGAGCTTGCAGAGCACTGGGGAAAGGCAGGCAGAGAATTCCCTGCAAGCACCTTCTCTGTGCCTGGGAAGCAGAAGTGTTCACATTGCTTCGCAGAATCGCTTTTGTGCAGAAAACAGTAACACTTGTTCAGAAGGAAAGAAAGCACAGAGCCCCAGATTCTATGTTGTCCTGGAGAGCTTGCAGAGCACTGGGGAAAGGCAGGCAGAGAATTCCCTGATAGCACCTTCTCTGTGCCTGGGAAGCAGAAGTGTTCACATTGCTTCGCAAGAATCGCTTTTGTGCAGAAAACAGTAACACTGTTCAGAACGAAAGAAAGCACAGAGCCCCAGATTTTATGTTGTCCTGGAGAGCTTGCAGAGCACTGGGGAAAGGCAGGCAGAGAATTCCTTGCTAGCACCTTCTCTGTGCCTGGGAAGCAGAAGTGTTCACATTGCTTCGCAGAATCGCTTTTGTGCAGAAAACAGTAACACTTGTTCAGAAGGAAAGAAAGCACAGAGCCCCAGATTTTATGTTGTCCTGGAGAGCTTGCAGAGCACTGGGGAAAGGCAGGCAGAGAATTCCCTGCTAGCACCTTCTCTGTGCCTGTTCACATTGCTTCGCAGAATCGCTTTTGTGCAGAAAACTGTAACACTTGTTCAGAAGGAAAGAAAGCACAGAGCCCCAGATTTTATGTTGTCCTGGAGAGCTTGCAGAGCACTGGGGAAAGGCAGGCAGAGAATTCCCTGATAGCACCTTCTCTGTGCCTGTTCACATTGCTTCGCAAGAATCGCTTTTGTGCAGAAAACAGTAACACTTGTTCAGAACTAAAGAAAGCACAGAGCCCCAGATTCTATGTTGTCCTGGAGAGCTTGCAGAGCACTGGGGAAAGGCAGGCAGAGAATTCCCTGATAGCACCTTCTCTGTGCCTGGGAAGCAGAAGTGTTCACATTGCTTCGCAAGATTCGCTTTTGTGCAGAAAACAGTAACACTGTTCAGAACGAAAGAAAGCACAGAGCCCCAGATTTTATGTTGTCCTGGAGAGCTTGCAGAGCACTGGGGAAAGGCAGGCAGAGAATTCCCTGCTAGCACCTTCTCTGTGCCTGTTCACATTGCTTCGCAGAATCGCTTTTGTGCAGGAAACAGTAACACTTGTTCAGAACGAAAGAAAGCACAGAGCCCCAGATTCTATGTTGTCCTGGAGAGCTTGCAGAGCACTGGGGAAAGGCAGGCAGAGAATTCCTTGCTAGCACCTTCTCTGTGCCTGGGAAGCAGAAGTGTTCACATTGCTTCGCAAGAATCGCTTTTGTGCAGAAAACACTAACACTTGTTCAGAAGGAAAGAAAGCACAGAGCCCCAGATTTTATGTTGTCCTGGAGAGCTTGCAGAGCACTGGGGAAAGGCAGGCAGAGAATTCCTTGCTAGCACCTTCTCTGTGCCTGGGAAGCAGAAGTGTTCACATTGCTTCGCAGAATCGCTTTTGTGCAGATAACAGTAACACTTGTTCAGAAGGAAAGAAAGCACAGAGCCCCAGATTTTATGTTGTCCTGGAGAGCTTGCAGAGCACTGGGGAAAGGCAGGCAGAGAATTCCCTGCTAGCACCTTCTCTGTGCCTGTTCACATTGCTTCGCAGAATCGCTTTTGTGCAGAAAACACTAACACTTGTTCAGAACGAAAGAAAGCACAGAGCCCCAGATTCTATGTTGTCCTGGAGAGCTTGCAGAGCACTGGGGAAAGGCAGGCAGAGAATTCCCTGCTAGCACCTTCTCTGTGCCTGGGAAGCAGAAGTGTTCACATTGCTTCGCAAGAATCGCTTTTGTGCAGAAAACACTAACTGTTGTTCAGAACGAAAGAAAGCACAGAGCCCCAGATTCTATGTTGTCCTGGAGAGCTTGCAGAGCACTGGGGAAAGGCAGGCAGAGAATTCCCTGATAGCACCTTCTCTGTGCCTGGGAAGCAGAAGTGTTCACATTGCTTCGCAAGAATCGCTTTTGTGCAGAAAACAGTAACACTTGTTCAGAACGAAAGAAAGCACAGAGCCCCAGATTCTATGTTGTCCTGGAGAGCTTGCAGAGCACTGGGGAAAGGCAGGCAGAGAATTCCTTGCTAGCACCTTCTCTGTGCCTGGGAAGCAGAAGTGTTCACATTGCTTCGCAGAAACGCTTTTGTGCAGAAAACAGTAACACTTGTTCAGAAGGAAAGAAAGCACAGAGCCCCAGATTTTATGTTGTCCTGGAGAGCTTGCAGAGCACTGGGGAAAGGCAGGCAGAGAATTCCTTGCTAGCACCTTCTCTGTGCCTGGGAAGCAGAAGTGTTCACATTGCTTCGCAAGAATCGCTTTTGTGCAGAAAACACTAACACTTGTTCAGAAGGAAAGAAAGCACAGAGCCCCAGATTGTATGTTGTCCTGGAGAGCTTGCAGAGCACTGGGGAAAGGCAGGCAGAGAATTCCCTGATAGCACCTTCTCTGTGCCTGTTCACATTGCTTCGCAGAATCGCTTTTGTGCAGAAAACACTAACACTTGTTCAGAAGGAAAGAAAGCACAGAGCCCCAGATTTTATGTTGTCCTGGAGAGCTTGCAGAGCACTGGGGAAAGGCAGGCAGAGAATTCCCTGATAGCACCTTCTCTGTGCCTGGGAATCAGAAGTGTTCACATTGCTTCGCAAGAATCGCTTTTGTGCAGAAAACAGTAACACTTGTTCAGAAGGAAAGAAAGCACAGAGCCCCAGATTTTATGTTGTCCTGGAGAGCTTGCAGAGCACTGGGGAAAGGCAGGCAGAGAATTCCCTGATAGCACCTTCTCTGTGCCTGTTCACATTGCTTCGCAGAATCGCTTTTGTGCAGAAAACAGTAACACTTGTTCAGAAGGAAAGAAAGCACAGAGCCCCAGATTCTATGTTGTCCTGGAGAGCTTGCAGAGCACTGGGGAAAGGCAGGCAGAGAATTCCCTGATAGCACCTTCTCTGTGCCTGGGAAGCAGAAGTGTTCACATTGCTTCGCAAGAATCGCTTTTGTGCAGAAAACAGTAACACTTGTTCAGAAGGAAAGAAAGCACAGAGCCCCAGATTTTATGTTGTCCTGGAGAGCTTGCAGAGCACTGGGGAAAGGCAGGCAGAGAATTCCCTGCTAGCACCTTCTCTGTGCCTGTTCACATTGCTTCGCAAGAATCGCTTTTGTGCAGAAAACAGTAACACTTGTTCAGAAGGAAAGAAAGCACAGAGCCCCAGATTTTATGTTGTCCTGGAGAGCTTGCAGAGCACTGGGGAAAGGCAGGCAGAGAATTCCCTGCTAGCACCTTCTCTGTGCCTGTTCACATTGCTTCGCAAGAATCGCTTTTGTGCAGAAAACACTAACACTTGTTCAGAAGGAAAGAAAGCACAGAGCCCCAGATTTTATGTTGTCCTGGAGAGCTTGCAGAGCACTGGGGAAAGGCAGGCAGAGAATTCCTTGCTAGCACCTTCTCTGTGCCTGGGAAGCAGAAGTGTTCACATTGCTTCGCAGAATCGCTTTTGTGCAGAAAACAGTAACACTTGTTCAGAAGGAAAGAAAGCACAGAGCCCCAGATTTTATGTTGTCCTGGAGAGCTTGCAGAGCACTGGGGAAAGGCAGGCAGAGAATTCCTTGCTAGCACCTTCTTTGTGCCTGGGAAGCAGAAGTGTTCACATTGCTTCGCAAGAATCGCTTTTGTGCAGAAAACAGTAACACTTGTTCAGAAGGAAAGAAAGCACAGAGCCCCAGATTTTATGTTGTCCTGGAGAGCTTGCAGAGCACTGGGGAAAGGCAGGCAGAGAATTCCCTGCTAGCACCTTCTCTGTGCCTGTTCACATTGCTTCGCAGAATCGCTTTTTTGCAGAAAACAGTAACACTTGTTCAGAAGGAAAGAAAGCACAGAGCCCCAGATTTTATGTTGTCCTGGAGAGCTTGCAGAACACTGGGGAAAGGCAGGCAGAGAATTCCTTGCTAGCACCTTCTCTGTGCCTGGGAAGCAGAAGTGTTCACATTGCTTCGCAGAATCGCTTTTGTGCAGAAAACAGTAACACTTGTTCAGAAGGAAAGAAAGCACAGAGCCCCAGATTTTATGTTGTCCTGGAGAGCTTGCAGAGCACTGGGGAAAGGCAGGCAGAGAATTCCTTGCTAGCACCTTCTCTGTCCCTGGGAAGCAGAAGTGTTCACATTGCTTCGCAAGAATCGCTTTTGTGCAGAAAACAGTAACACTTGTTCAGAAGGAAAGAAAGCACAGAGCCCCAGATTTTATGTTGCCCTGGAGAGCTTGCAGAGCACTGGGGAAAGGCAGGCAGAGAATTCCCTGCAAGCACCTTCTCTGTGCCTGGGAAGCAGAAGTGTTCACATTGCTTCGCAGAATCGCTTTTGTGCAGAAAACAGTAACACTTGTTCAGAAGGAAAGAAAGCACAGAGCCCCAGATTCTATGTTGTCCTGGAGAGCTTGAAGAGCACTGGGGAAAGGCAGGCAGAGAATTCCCTGATAGCACCTTCTCTGTGCCTGGGAAGCAGAAGTGTTCACATTGCTTCGCAAGAATCGCTTTTGTGCAGAAAACAGTAACACTGTTCAGAACGAAAGAAAGCACAGAGCCCCAGATTTTATGTTGTCCTGGAGAGCTTGCAGAGCACTGGGGAAAGGCAGGCAGAGAATTCCTTGCTAGCACCTTCTCTGTGCCTGGGAAGCAGAAGTGTTCACATTGCTTCGCAGAATCGCTTTTGTGCAGAAAACAGTAACACTTGTTCAGAAGGAAAGAAAGCACAGAGCCCCAGATTTTATGTTGTCCTGGAGAGCTTGCAGAGCACTGGGGAAAGGCAGGCAGAGAATTCCCTGCTAGCACCTTCTCTGTGCCTGTTCACATTGCTTCGCAGAATCGCTTTTGTGCAGAAAACTGTAACACTTGTTCAGAAGGAAAGAAAGCACAGAGCCCCAGATTTTATGTTGTCCTGGAGAGCTTGCAGAGCACTGGGGAAAGGCAGGCAGAGAATTCCCTGATAGCACCTTCTCTGTGCCTGTTCACATTGCTTCGCAAGAATCGCTTTTGTGCAGAAAACAGTAACACTTGTTCAGAACTAAAGAAAGCACAGAGCCCCAGATTCTATGTTGTCCTGGAGAGCTTGCAGAGCACTGGGGAAAGGCAGGCAGAGAATTCCCTGATAGCACCTTCTCTGTGCCTGGGAAGCAGAAGTGTTCACATTGCTTCGCAAGATTCGCTTTTGTGCAGAAAACAGTAACACTGTTCAGAACGAAAGAAAGCACAGAGCCCCAGATTTTATGTTGTCCTGGAGAGCTTGCAGAGCACTGGGGAAAGGCAGGCAGAGAATTCCCTGCTAGCACCTTCTCTGTGCCTGTTCACATTGCTTCGCAGAATCGCTTTTGTGCAGGAAACAGTAACACTTGTTCAGAACGAAAGAAAGCACAGAGCCCCAGATTCTATGTTGTCCTGGAGAGCTTGCAGAGCACTGGGGAAAGGCAGGCAGAGAATTCCTTGCTAGCACCTTCTCTGTGCCTGGGAAGCAGAAGTGTTCACATTGCTTCGCAAGAATCGCTTTTGTGCAGAAAACACTAACACTTGTTCAGAAGGAAAGAAAGCACAGAGCCCCAGATTTTATGTTGTCCTGGAGAGCTTGCAGAGCACTGGGGAAAGGCAGGCAGAGAATTCCTTGCTAGCACCTTCTCTGTGCCTGGGAAGCAGAAGTGTTCACATTGCTTCGCAGAATCGCTTTTGTGCAGATAACAGTAACACTTGTTCAGAAGGAAAGAAAGCACAGAGCCCCAGATTTTATGTTGTCCTGGAGAGCTTGCAGAGCACTGGGGAAAGGCAGGCAGAGAATTCCCTGCTAGCACCTTCTCTGTGCCTGTTCACATTGCTTCGCAGAATCGCTTTTGTGCAGAAAACACTAACACTTGTTCAGAACGAAAGAAAGCACAGAGCCCCAGATTCTATGTTGTCCTGGAGAGCTTGCAGAGCACTGGGGAAAGGCAGGCAGAGAATTCCCTGCTAGCACCTTCTCTGTGCCTGGGAAGCAGAAGTGTTCACATTGCTTCGCAAGAATCGCTTTTGTGCAGAAAACACTAACTGTTGTTCAGAACGAAAGAAAGCACAGAGCCCCAGATTCTATGTTGTCCTGGAGAGCTTGCAGAGCACTGGGGAAAGGCAGGCAGAGAATTCCCTGATAGCACCTTCTCTGTGCCTGGGAAGCAGAAGTGTTCACATTGCTTCGCAAGAATCGCTTTTGTGCAGAAAACAGTAACACTTGTTCAGAACGAAAGAAAGCACAGAGCCCCAGATTCTATGTTGTCCTGGAGAGCTTGCAGAGCACTGGGGAAAGGCAGGCAGAGAATTCCTTGCTAGCACCTTCTCTGTCCCTGGGAAGCAGAAGTGTTCACATTGCTTCGCAAGAATCGCTTTTGTGCAGAAAACACTAACACTTGTTCAGAACGAAAGAAAGCACAGAGCCCCAGATTCTATGTTGTCCTGGAGAGCTTGCAGAGCACTGGGGAAAGGCAGGCAGAGAATTCCTTGCTAGCACCTTCTCTGTGCCTGGGAAGCAGAAGTGTTCACATTGCTTCGCAGAAACGCTTTTGTGCAGAAAACAGTAACACTTGTTCAGAAGGAAAGAAAGCACAGAGCCCCAGATTTTATGTTGTCCTGGAGAGCTTGCAGAGCACTGGGGAAAGGCAGGCAGAGAATTCCTTGCTAGCACCTTCTCTGTGCCTGGGAAGCAGAAGTGTTCACATTGCTTCGCAAGAATCGCTTTTGTGCAGAAAACACTAACACTTGTTCAGAAGGAAAGAAAGCACAGAGCCCCAGATTGTATGTTGTCCTGGAGAGCTTGCAGAGCACTGGGGAAAGGCAGGCAGAGAATTCCCTGATAGCACCTTCTCTGTGCCTGTTCACATTGCTTCGCAGAATCGCTTTTGTGCAGAAAACACTAACACTTGTTCAGAAGGAAAGAAAGCACAGAGCCCCAGATTTTATGTTGTCCTGGAGAGCTTGCAGAGCACTGGGGAAAGGCAGGCAGAGAATTCCCTGATAGCACCTTCTCTGTGCCTGGGAATCAGAAGTGTTCACATTGCTTCGCAAGAATCGCTTTTGTGCAGAAAACAGTAACACTTGTTCAGAAGGAAAGAAAGCACAGAGCCCCAGATTTTATGTTGTCCTGGAGAGCTTGCAGAGCACTGGGGAAAGGCAGGCAGAGAATTCCCTGATAGCACCTTCTCTGTGCCTGTTCACATTGCTTCGCAGAATCGCTTTTGTGCAGAAAACAGTAACACTTGTTCAGAAGGAAAGAAAGCACAGAGCCCCAGATTCTATGTTGTCCTGGAGAGCTTGCAGAGCACTGGGGAAAGGCAGGCAGAGAATTCCCTGATAGCACCTTCTCTGTGCCTGGGAAGCAGAAGTGTTCACATTGCTTCGCAAGAATCGCTTTTGTGCAGAAAACAGTAACACTTGTTCAGAAGGAAAGAAAGCACAGAGCCCCAGATTTTATGTTGTCCTGGAGAGCTTGCAGAGCACTGGGGAAAGGCAGGCAGAGAATTCCCTGCTAGCACCTTCTCTGTGCCTGTTCACATTGCTTCGCAAGAATCGCTTTTGTGCAGAAAACACTAACACTTGTTCAGAAGGAAAGAAAGCACAGAGCCCCAGATTTTATGTTGTCCTGGAGAGCTTGCAGAGCACTGGGGAAAGGCAGGCAGAGAATTCCTTGCTAGCACCTTCTCTGTGCCTGGGAAGCAGAAGTGTTCACATTGCTTCGCAGAATCGCTTTTGTGCAGAAAACAGTAACACTTGTTCAGAAGGAAAGAAAGCACAGAGCCCCAGATTTTATGTTGTCCTGGAGAGCTTGCAGAGCACTGGGGAAAGGCAGGCAGAGAATTCCTTGCTAGCACCTTCTCTGTGCCTGGGAAGCAGAAGTGTTCACATTGCTTCGCAAGAATCGCTTTTGTGCAGAAAACAGTAACACTTGTTCAGAAGGAAAGAAAGCACAGAGCCCCAGATTTTATGTTGTCCTGGAGAGCTTGCAGAGCACTGGGGAAAGGCAGGCAGAGAATTCCCTGATAGCACCTTCTCTGTGCCTGTTCACATTGCTTCGCAGAATCGCTTTTGTGCAGAAAACAGTAACACTTGTTCAGAAGGAAAGAAAGCACAGAGCCCCAGATTCTATGTTGTCCTGGAGAGCTTGCAGAGCACTGGGGAAAGGCAGGCAGAGAATTCCCTGCTAGCACCTTCTCTGTGCCTGGGAAGCAGAAGTGTTCACATTGCTTCGCAAGAATCGCTTTTGTGCAGAAAACACTAACACTTGTTCAGAAGGAAAGAAAGCACAGAGCCCCAGATTTTATGTTGTCCTGGAGAGCTTGCAGAGCACTGGGGAAAGGCAGGCAGAGAATTCCCTGCTAGCACCTTCTCTGTGCCTGTTCACATTGCTTCGCAAGAATCGCTTTTGTGCAGAAAACACTAACACTTGTTCAGAAGGAAAGAAAGCACAGAGCCCCAGATTTTATGTTGTCCTGGAGAGCTTGCAGAGCACTGGGGAAAGGCAGGCAGAGAATTCCTTGCTAGCACCTTCTCTGTGCCTGGGAAGCAGAAGTGTTCACATTGCTTCGCAGAATCGCTTTTGTGCAGAAAACAGTAACACTTGTTCAGAAGGAAAGAAAGCACAGAGCCCCAGATTTTATGTTGTCCTGGAGAGCTTGCAGAGCACTGGGGAAAGGCAGGCAGAGAATTCCTTGCTAGCACCTTCTTTGTGCCTGGGAAGCAGAAGTGTTCACATTGCTTCGCAAGAATCGCTTTTGTGCAGAAAACAGTAACACTTGTTCAGAAGGAAAGAAAGCACAGAGCCCCAGATTTTATGTTGTCCTGGAGAGCTTGCAGAGCACTGGGGAAAGGCAGGCAGAGAATTCCCTGCTAGCACCTTCTCTGTGCCTGTTCACATTGCTTCGCAGAATCGCTTTTGTGCAGAAAACAGTAACACTTGTTCAGAAGGAAAGAAAGCACAGAGCCCCAGATTTTATGTTGTCCTGGAGAGCTTGCAGAACACTGGGGAAAGGCAGGCAGAGAATTCCTTGCTAGCACCTTCTCTGTGCCTGGGAAGCAGAAGTGTTCACATTGCTTCGCAGAATCGCTTTTGTGCAGAAAACAGTAACACTTGTTCAGAAGGAAAGAAAGCACAGAGCCCCAGATTCTATGTTGTCCTGGAGAGCTTGCAGAGCACTGGGGAAAGGCAGGCAGAGAATTCCTTGCTAGCACCTTCTCTGTCCCTGGGAAGCAGAAGTGTTCACATTGCTTCGCAAGAATCGCTTTTGTGCAGAAAACAGTAACACTTGTTCAGAAGGAAAGAAAGCACAGAGCCCCAGATTTTATGTTGCCCTGGAGAGCTTGCAGAGCACTGGGGAAAGGCAGGCAGAGAATTCCCTGCAAGCACCTTCTCTGTGCCTGGGAAGCAGAAGTGTTCACATTGCTTCGCAGAATCGCTTTTGTGCAGAAAACAGTAACACTTGTTCAGAAGGAAAGAAAGCACAGAGCCCCAGATTCTATGTTGTCCTGGAGAGCTTGCAGAGCACTGGGGAAAGGCAGGCAGAGAATTCCCTGATAGCACCTTCTCTGTGCCTGGGAAGCAGAAGTGTTCACATTGCTTCGCAAGAATCGCTTTTGTGCAGAAAACAGTAACACTGTTCAGAACGAAAGAAAGCACAGAGCCCCAGATTTTATGTTGTCCTGGAGAGCTTGCAGAGCACTGGGGAAAGGCAGGCAGAGAATTCCTTGCTAGCACCTTCTCTGTGCCTGGGAAGCAGAAGTGTTCACATTGCTTCGCAGAATCGCTTTTGTGCAGAAAACAGTAACACTTGTTCAGAAGGAAAGAAAGCACAGAGCCCCAGATTTTATGTTGTCCTGGAGAGCTTGCAGAGCACTGGGGAAAGGCAGGCAGAGAATTCCCTGCTAGCACCTTCTCTGTGCCTGTTCACATTGCTTCGCAGAATCGCTTTTGTGCAGAAAACTGTAACACTTGTTCAGAAGGAAAGAAAGCACAGAGCCCCAGATTTTATGTTGTCCTGGAGAGCTTGCAGAGCACTGGGGAAAGGCAGGCAGAGAATTCCCTGATAGCACCTTCTCTGTGCCTGTTCACATTGCTTCGCAAGAATCGCTTTTGTGCAGAAAACAGTAACACTTGTTCAGAAGGAAAGAAAGCACAGAGCCCCAGATTCTATGTTGTCCTGGAGAGCTTGCAGAGCACTGGGGAAAGGCAGGCAGAGAATTCCCTGATAGCACCTTCTCTGTGCCTGGGAAGCAGAAGTGTTCACATTGCTTCGCAAGATTCGCTTTTGTGCAGAAAACAGTAACACTGTTCAGAACGAAAGAAAGCACAGAGCCCCAGATTTTATGTTGTCCTGGAGAGCTTGCTGAGCACTGGGGAAAGGCAGGCAGAGAATTCCCTGATAGCACCTTCTCTGTGCCTGTTCACATTGCTTCGCAGAATCGCTTTTGTGCAGGAAACAGTAACACTTGTTCAGAACGAAAGAAAGCACAGAGCCCCAGATTCTATGTTGTCCTGGAGAGCTTGCAGAGCACTGGGGAAAGGCAGGCAGAGAATTCCTTGCTAGCACCTTCTCTGTGCCTGGGAAGCAGAAGTGTTCACATTGCTTCGCAAGAATCGCTTTTGTGCAGAAAACACTAACACTTGTTCAGAAGGAAAGAAAGCACAGAGCCCCAGATTTTATGTTGTCCTGGAGAGCTTGCAGAGCACTGGGGAAAGGCAGGCAGAGAATTCCTTGCTAGCACCTTCTCTGTGCCTGGGAAGCAGAAGTGTTCACATTGCTTCGCAGAATCGCTTTTGTGCAGATAACAGTAACACTTGTTCAGAAGGAAAGAAAGCACAGAGCCCCAGATTTTATGTTGTCCTGGAGAGCTTGCAGAGCACTGGGGAAAGGCAGGCAGAGAATTCCCTGCTAGCACCTTCTCTGTGCCTGTTCACATTGCTTCGCAGAATCGCTTTTGTGCAGAAAACACTAACACTTGTTCAGAACGAAAGAAAGCACAGAGCCCCAGATTCTATGTTGTCCTGGAGAGCTTGCAGAGCACTGGGGAAAGGCAGGCAGAGAATTCCCTGCTAGCACCTTCTCTGTGCCTGGGAAGCAGAAGTGTTCACATTGCTTCGCAAGAATCGCTTTTGTGCAGAAAACACTAACTGTTGTTCAGAACGAAAGAAAGCACAGAGCCCCAGATTCTATGTTGTCCTGGAGAGCTTGCAGAGCACTGGGGAAAGGCAGGCAGAGAATTCCCTGATAGCACCTTCTCTGTGCCTGGGAAGCAGAAGTGTTCACATTGCTTCGCAAGAATCGCTTTTGTGCAGAAAACAGTAACACTTGTTCAGAAGGAAAGAAAGCACAGAGCCCCAGATTTTATGTTGCCCTGGAGAGCTTGCAGAGCACTGGGGAAAGGCAGGCAGAGAATTCCTTGCTAGCACCTTCTCTGTGCCTGGGAAGCAGAAGTGTTCACATTGCTTCGCAAGAATCGCTTTTGTGCAGAAAACACTAACACTTGTTCAGAACGAAAGAAAGCACAGAGCCCCAGATTCTATGTTGTCCTGGAGAGCTTGCAGAGCACTGGGGAAAGGCAGGCAGAGAATTCCTTGCTAGCACCTTCTCTGTGCCTGGGAAGCAGAAGTGTTCACATTGCTTCGCAGAAACGCTTTTGTGCAGAAAACAGTAACACTTGTTCAGAAGGAAAGAAAGCACAGAGCCCCAGATTTTATGTTGTCCTGGAGAGCTTGCAGAGCACTGGGGAAAGGCAGGCAGAGAATTCCTTGCTAGCACCTTCTCTGTGCCTGGGAAGCAGAAGTGTTCACATTGCTTCGCAAGAATCGCTTTTGTGCAGAAAACACTAACACTTGTTCAGAAGGAAAGAAAGCACAGAGCCCCAGATTGTATGTTGTCCTGGAGAGCTTGCAGAGCACTGGGGAAAGGCAGGCAGAGAATTCCCTGATAGCACCTTCTCTGTGCCTGTTCACATTGCTTCGCAGAATCGCTTTTGTGCAGAAAACACTAACACTTGTTCAGAAGGAAAGAAAGCACAGAGCCCCAGATTTTATGTTGTCCTGGAGAGCTTGCAGAGCACTGGGGAAAGGCAGGCAGAGAATTCCCTGATAGCACCTTCTCTGTGCCTGGGAATCAGAAGTGTTCACGTTGCTTCGCAAGAATCGCTTTTGTGCAGAAAACAGTAACACTTGTTCAGAAGGAAAGAAAGCACAGAGCCCCAGATTTTATGTTGTCCTGGAGAGCTTGCAGAGCACTGGGGAAAGGCAGGCAGAGAATTCCCTGATAGCACCTTCTCTGTGCCTGTTCACATTGCTTCGCAGAATCGCTTTTGTGCAGAAAACAGTAACACTTGTTCAGAAGGAAAGAAAGCACAGAGCCCCAGATTCTATGTTGTCCTGGAGAGCTTGCAGAGCACTGGGGAAAGGCAGGCAGAGAATTCCCTGATAGCACCTTCTCTGTGCCTGGGAAGCAGAAGTGTTCACATTGCTTCGCAAGAATCGCTTTTGTGCAGAAAACAGTAACACTTGTTCAGAAGGAAAGAAAGCACAGAGCCCCAGATTTTATGTTGTCCTGGAGAGCTTGCAGAGCACTGGGGAAAGGCAGGCAGAGAATTCCCTGCTAGCACCTTCTCTGTGCCTGTTCACATTGCTTCGCAGAATCGCTTTTGTGCAGAAAACTGTAACACTTGTTCAGAAGGAAAGAAAGCACAGAGCCCCAGATTTTATGTTGTCCTGGAGAGCTTGCAGAGCACTGGGGAAAGGCAGGCAGAGAATTCCCTGATAGCACCTTCTCTGTGCCTGTTCACATTGCTTCGCAAGAATCGCTTTTGTGCAGAAAACAGTAACACTTGTTCAGAACTAAAGAAAGCACAGAGCCCCAGATTCTATGTTGTCCTGGAGAGCTTGCAGAGCACTGGGGAAAGGCAGGCAGAGAATTCCCTGCTAGCACCTTCTCTGTGCCTGGGAAGCAGAAGTGTTCACATTGCTTCGCAAGAATCGCTTTTGTGCAGAAAACACTAACTGTTGTTCAGAACGAAAGAAAGCACAGAGCCCCAGATTCTATGTTGTCCTGGAGAGCTTGCAGAGCACTGGGGAAAGGCAGGCAGAGAATTCCCTGCTAGCACCTTCTCTGTGCCTGGGAAGCAGAAGTGTTCACATTGCTTCGCAAGAATCGCTTTTGTGCAGAAAACAGTAACACTTGTTCAGAACGAAAGAAAGCACAGAGCCCCAGATTCTATGTTGTCCTGGAGAGCTTGCAGAGCACTGGGGAAAGGCAGGCAGAGAATTCCTTGCTAGCACCTTCTCTGTGCCTGGGAAGCAGAAGTGTTCACATTGCTTCGCAAGAATCGCTTTTGTGCAGAAAACACTAACACTTGTTCAGAAGGAAAGAAAGCACAGAGCCCCAGATTTTATGTTGTCCTGGAGAGCTTGCAGAGCACTGGGGAAAGGCAGGCAGAGAATTCCTTGCTAGCACCTTCTCTGTGCCTGGGAAGCAGAAGTGTTCACATTGCTTCGCAAGAATCGCTTTTGTGCAGAAAACAGTAACACTTGTTCAGAAGGAAAGAAAGCACAGAGCCCCAGATTTTATGTTGCCCTGGAGAGCTTGCAGAGCACTGGGGAAAGGCAGGCAGAGAATTCCATGCTAGCACCTTCTCTGTGCCTGGGAAGCAGAAGTGTTCACATTGCTTCGCAAGAATTGCTTTTGTGCAGAAAACACTAACACTTGTTCAGAAGGAAAGAAAGCACAGAGCCCCAGATTGTATGTTGTCCTGGAGAGCTTGCAGAGCACTGGGGAAAGGCAGGCAGAGAATTCCCTGATAGCACCTTCTCTGTGCCTGTTCACATTGCTTCGCAGAATCGCTTTTGTGCAGAAAACAGTAACACTTGTTCAGAAGGAAAGAAAGCACAGAGCCCCAGATTTTATGTTGTCCTGGAGAGCTTGCAGAGCACTGGGGAAAGGCAGGCAGAGAATTCCTTGCTATCACCTTCTCTGTGCCTTGGAAGCAGAAGTGTTCACATTGCTTCGCAAGAATCGCTTTTGTGCAGAAAACAGTAACACTTGTTCAGAAGGAAAGAAAGCACAGAGCCCCAGATTCTATGTTGTCCTGGAGAGCTTGCAGAGCACTGGGGAAAGGCAGGCAGAGAATTCCCTGATAGCACCTTCTCTGTGCCTGTTCACATTGCTTCGCAGAATCGCTTTTGTGCAGAAAACAGTAACACTTGTTCAGAAGGAAAGAAAGCACAGAGCCCCAGATTCTATGTTGTCTTGGAGAGCTTGCAGAGCACTGGGGAAAGGCAGGCAGAGAATTCCCTGATAGCACCTTCTCTGTGCCTGGGAAGCAGAAGTGTTCACATTGCTTCGCAAGAATCGCTTTTGTGCAGAAAACAGTAACACTTGTTCAGAAGGAAAGAAAGCACAGAGCCCCAGATTTTATGTTGTCCTGGAGAGCTTGCAGAGCACTGGGGAAAGGCAGGCAGAGAATTCCCTGCTAGCACCTTCTCTGTGCCTGTTCACATTGCTTCGCAGAATCGCTTTTGTGCAGAAAACAGTAACACTTGTTCAGAAGGAAAGAAAGCACAGAGCCCCAGATTCTATGTTGTCCTGGAGAGCTTGCAGAGCACTGGGGAAAGGCAGGCAGAGAATTCCTTGCTAGCACCTTCTCTGTGCCTGGGAAGCAGAAGTGTTCACATTGCTTCGCAAGAATCGCTTTTGTGCAGAAAACACTAACACTTGTTCAGAAGGAAAGAAAGCACAGAGCCCCAGATTTTATGTTGTCCTGGAGAGCTTGCAGAGCACTGGGGAAAGGCAGGCAGAGAATTCCTTGCTAGCACCTTCTCTGTGCCTGGGAAGCAGAAGTGTTCACATTGCTTCGCAGAATCGCTTTTGTGCAGAAAACAGTAACACTTGTTCAGAAGGAAAGAAAGCACAGAGCCCCAGATTTTATGTTGTCCTGGAGAGCTTGCAGAGCACTGGGGAAAGGCAGGCAGAGAATTCCTTGCTAGCACCTTCTTTGTGCCTGGGAAGCAGAAGTGTTCACATTGCTTCGCAAGAATCGCTTTTGTGCAGAAAGCACTAACACTTGTTCAGAAGGAAAGAAAGCACAGAGCCCCAGATTTTATGTTGTTCTGGAGAGCTTGCAGAGCACTGGGGAAAGGCAGGCAGAGAATTCCCTGATAGCACCTTCTCTGTGCCTGTTCACATTGCTTCGCAGAATCGCTTTTGTGCAGAAAACTGTAACACTTGTTCAGAAGGAAAGAAAGCACAGAGCCCCAGATTTTATGTTGTCCTGGAGAGCTTGCAGAGCACTGGGGAAAGGCAGGCAGAGAATTCCTTGCTAGCACCTTCTCTGTGCCTGGGAAGCAGAAGTGTTCACATTGCTTCGCAGAATCGCTTTTGTGCAGAAAACAGTAACACTTGTTCAGAAGGAAAGAAAGCACAGAGCCCCAGATTTTATGTTGTCCTGGAGAGCTTGCAGAGCACTGGGGAAAGGCAGGCAGAGAATTCCTTGCTAGCACCTTCTCTGTGCCTGGGAAGCAGAAGTGTTCACATTGCTTCGCAAGAATCGCTTTTGTGCAGAAAACAGTAACACTTGTTCAGAAGGAAAGAAAGCACAGAGCCCCAGATTTTATGTTGTCCTGGAGAGCTTGCAGAGCACTGGGGAAAGGCAGGCAGAGAATTCCCTGCTAGCACCTTCTCTGTGCCTGGGAAGCAGAAGTGTTCACATTGCTTCGCAGAATCGCTTTTGTGCAGAAAACACTAACACTTGTTCAGAAGGAAAGAAAGCACAGAGCCCCAGATTGTATGTTGTCCTGGAGAGCTTGCAGAGCACTGGGGAAAGGCAGGCAGAGAATTCCCTGATAGCACCTTCTCTGTGCCTGTTCACATTGCTTCGCAGAATCGCTTTTGTGCAGAAAACACTAACACTTGTTCAGAAGGAAAGAAAGCACAGAGCCCCAGATTTTATGTTGTCCTGGAGAGCTTGCAGAGCACTGGGGAAAGGCAGGCAGAGAATTCCCTGATAGCACCTTCTCTGTGCCTGGGAAGCAGAAGTGTTCACATTGCTTCGCAAGAATCGCTTTTGTGCAGAAAACAGTAACACTTGTTCAGAAGGAAAGAAAGCACAGAGCCCCAGATTTTATGTTGTCCTGGAGAGCTTGCAGAGCACTGGGGAAAGGCAGGCAGAGAATTCCCTGCTAGCACCTTCTCTGTGCCTGTTCACATTGCTTCGCAAGAATCGCTTTTGTGCAGAAAACACTAACACTTGTTCAGAAGGAAAGAAAGCACAGAGCCCCAGATTTTATGTTGTCCTGGAGAGCTTGCAGAGCACTGGGGAAAGGCAGGCAGAGAATTCCTTGCTAGCACCTTCTCTGTGCCTGGGAAGCAGAAGTGTTCACATTGCTTCGCAGAATCGCTTTTGTGCAGAAAACAGTAACACTTGTTCAGAAGGAAAGAAAGCACAGAGCCCCAGATTTTATGTTGTCCTGGAGAGCTTGCAGAGCACTGGGGAAAGGCAGGCAGAGAATTCCTTGCTAGCACCTTCTCTGTGCCTGGGAAGCAGAAGTGTTCACATTGCTTCGCAAGAATCGCTTTTGTGCAGAAAACAGTAACACTTGTTCAGAAGGAAAGAAAGCACAGAGCCCCAGATTTTATGTTGTCCTGGAGAGCTTGCAGAGCACTGGGGAAAGGCAGGCAGAGAATTCCCTGCTAGCACCTTCTCTGTGCCTGTTCACATTGCTTCGCAGAATCGCTTTTGTGCAGAAAACAGTAACACTTGTTCAGAAGGAAAGAAAGCACAGAGCCCCAGATTTTATGTTGTCCTGGAGAGCTTGCAGAGCACTGGGGAAAGGCAGGCAGAGAATTCCTTGCTAGCACCTTCTCTGTGCCTGGGAAGCAGAAGTGTTCACATTGCTTCGCAGAATCGCTTTTGTGCAGAAAACAGTAACACTTGTTCAGAAGGAAAGAAAGCACAGAGCCCCAGATTTTATGTTGTCCTGGAGAGCTTGCAGAGCACTGGGGAAAGGCAGGCAGAGAATTCCTTGCTAGCACCTTCTCTTTCCCTGGGAAGCAGAAGTGTTCACATTGCTTCGCAAGAATCGCTTTTGTGCAGAAAACAGTAACACTTGTTCAGAAGGAAAGAAAGCACAGAGCCCCAGATTTTATGTTGCCCTGGAGAGCTTGCAGAGCACTGGGGAAAGGCAGGCAGAGAATTCCCTGCAAGCACCTTCTCTGTGCCTGGGAAGCAGAAGTGTTCACATTGCTTCGCAGAATCGCTTTTGTGCAGAAAACTGTAACACTTGTACAGAAGGAAAGAAAGCACAGAGCCCCAGATTCTATGTTGTCCTGGAGAGCTTGCAGAGCACTGGGGAAAGGCAGGCAGAGAATTCCCTGCTAGCACCTTCTCTGTGCCTGGGAAGCAGAAGTGTTCACATTGTTTCGCAAGAATCGCTTTTGTGCAGAAAACAGTAACACTGTTCAGAACGAAAGAAAGCACAGAGCCCCAGATTTTATGTTGACCTGGAGAGCTTGCAGAGCACTGGGGAAAGGCAGGCAGAGAATTCCTTGCTAGCACCTTCTCTGTGCCTGGGAAGCAGAAGTGTTCACATTGCTTCGCAGAATCGCTTTTGTGCAGAAAACAGTAACACTTGTTCAGAAGGAAAGAAAGCACAGAGCCCCAGATTTTATGTTGTCCTGGAGAGCTTGCAGAGCACTGGGGAAAGGCAGGCAGAGAATTCCCTGCTAGCACCTTCTCTGTGCCTGTTCACATTGCTTCGCAGAATCGCTTTTGTGCAGAAAACTGTAACACTTGTTCAGAAGGAAAGAAAGCACAGAGCCCCAGATTTTATGTTGTCCTGGAGAGCTTGCAGAGCACTGGGGAAAGGCAGGCAGAGAATTCCCTGATAGCACCTTCTCTGTGCCTGTTCACATTGCTTCGCAAGAATCGCTTTTGTGCAGAAAACAGTAACACTTGTTCAGAACTAAAGAAAGCACAGAGCCCAAGATTCTATGTTGTCCTGGAGAGCTTGCAGAGCACTGGGGAAAGGCAGGCAGAGAATTCCCTGCTAGCACCTTCTCTGTGCCTGGGAAGCAGAAGTGTTCACATTGCTTCGCAAGAATCGCTTTTGTGCAGAAAACACTAACTGTTGTTCAGAACGAAAGAAAGCACAGAGCCCCAGATTCTATGTTGTCCTGGAGAGCTTGCAGAGCACTGGGGAAAGGCAGGCAGAGAATTCCCTGCTAGCACCTTCTCTGTGCCTGGGAAGCAGAAGTGTTCACATTGCTTCGCAAGAATCGCTTTTGTGCAGAAAACAGTAACACTTGTTCAGAACGAAAGAAAGCACAGAGCCCCAGATTCTATGTTGTCCTGGAGAGCTTGCAGAGCACTGGGGAAAGGCAGGCAGAGAATTCCTTGCTAGCACCTTCTCTGTGCCTGGGAAGCAGAAGTGTTCACATTGCTTCGCAAGAATCGCTTTTGTGCAGAAAACACTAACACTTGTTCAGAAGGAAAGAAAGCACAGAGCCCCAGATTTTATGTTGTCCTGGAGAGCTTGCAGAGCACTGGGGAAAGGCAGGCAGAGAATTCCTTGCTAGCACCTTCTCTGTGCCTGGGAAGCAGAAGTGTTCACATTGCTTCGCAGAATCGCTTTTCTGCAGAAAAGAGTAACACTTGTTCAGAAGGAAAGAAAGCACAGAGCCCCAGATTTTATGTTGTCCTGGAGAGCTTGCAGAGCACTGGGGAAAGGCAGGCAGAGAATTCCTTGCTAGCACCTTCTCTGTGCCTGGGAAGCAGAAGTGTTCACATTGCTTCGCAAGAATCGCTTTTGTGCAGAAAACAGTAACACTTGTTCAGAAGGAAAGAAAGCACAGAGCCCCAGATTTTATGTTGCCCTGGAGAGCTTGCAGAGCACTGGGGAAAGGCAGGCAGAGAATTCCATGCTAGCACCTTCTCTGTGCCTGGGAAGCAGAAGTGTTCACATTGCTTCGCAAGAATTGCTTTTGTGCAGAAAACACTAACACTTGTTCAGAAGGAAAGAAAGCACAGAGCCCCAGATTGTATGTTGTCCTGGAGAGCTTGCAGAGCACTGGGGAAAGGCAGGCAGAGAATTCCCTGATAGCACCTTCTCTGTGCCTGTTCACATTGCTTCGCAGAATCGCTTTTGTGCAGAAAACAGTAACACTTGTTCAGAAGGAAAGAAAGCACAGAGCCCCAGATTTTATGTTGTCCTGGAGAGCTTGCAGAGCACTGGGGAAAGGCAGGCAGAGAATTCCTTGCTATCACCTTCTCTGTGCCTTGGAAGCAGAAGTGTTCACATTGCTTCGCAAGAATCGCTTTTGTGCAGAAAACAGTAACACTTGTTCAGAAGGAAAGAAAGCACAGAGCCCCAGATTCTATGTTGTCCTGGAGAGCTTGCAGAGCACTGGGGAAAGGCAGGCAGAGAATTCCCTGATAGCACCTTCTCTGTGCCTGTTCACATTGCTTCGCAGAATCGCTTTTGTGCAGAAAACAGTAACACTTGTTCAGAAGGAAAGAAAGCACAGAGCCCCAGATTCTATGTTGTCTTGGAGAGCTTGCAGAGCACTGGGGAAAGGCAGGCAGAGAATTCCCTGATAGCACCTTCTCTGTGCCTGGGAAGCAGAAGTGTTCACATTGCTTCGCAAGAATCGCTTTTGTGCAGAAAACAGTAACACTGTTCAGAAGGAAAGAAAGCACAGAGCCCCAGATTCTATGTTGTCCTGGAGAGCTTGCAGAGCACTGGGGAAAGGCAGGCAGAGAATTCCCTGCTAGCACCTTCTCTGTGCCTGTTCACATTGCTTCGCAGAATCGCTTTTGTGCAGAAAACAGTAACACTTGTTCAGAAGGAAAGAAAGCACAGAGCCCCAGATTCTATGTTGTCCTGGAGAGCTTGCAGAGCACTGGGGAAAGGCAGGCAGAGAATTCCTTGCTAGCACCTTCTCTGTGCCTGGGAAGCAGAAGTGTTCACATTGCTTCGCAAGAATCGCTTTTGTGCAGAAAACACTAACACTTGTTCAGAAGGAAAGAAAGCACAGAGCCCCAGATTTTATGTTGTCCTGGAGAGCTTGCAGAGCACTGGGGAAAGGCAGGCAGAGAATTCCTTGCTAGCACCTTCTCTGTGCCTGGGAAGCAGAAGTGTTCACATTGCTTCGCAGAATCGCTTTTGTGCAGAAAACAGTAACACTTGTTCAGAAGGAAAGAAAGCACAGAGCCCCAGATTTTATGTTGTCCTGGAGAGCTTGCAGAGCACTGGGGAAAGGCAGGCAGAGAATTCCTTGCTAGCACCTTCTTTGTGCCTGGGAAGCAGAAGTGTTCACATTGCTTCGCAAGAATCGCTTTTGTGCAGAAAGCACTAACACTTGTTCAGAAGGAAAGAAAGCACAGAGCCCCAGATTTTATGTTGTTCTGGAGAGCTTGCAGAGCACTGGGGAAAGGCAGGCAGAGAATTCCCTGATAGCACCTTCTCTGTGCCTGTTCACATTGCTTCGCAGAATCGCTTTTGTGCAGAAAACTGTAACACTTGTTCAGAAGGAAAGAAAGCACAGAGCCCCAGATTTTATGTTGTCCTGGAGAGCTTGCAGAGCACTGGGGAAAGGCAGGCAGAGAATTCCTTGCTAGCACCTTCTCTGTGCCTGGGAAGCAGAAGTGTTCACATTGCTTCGCAGAATCGCTTTTGTGCAGAAAACAGTAACACTTGTTCAGAAGGAAAGAAAGCACAGAGCCCCAGATTTTATGTTGTCCTGGAGAGCTTGCAGAGCACTGGGGAAAGGCAGGCAGAGAATTCCTTGCTAGCACCTTCTCTGTGCCTGGGAAGCAGAAGTGTTCACATTGCTTCGCAAGAATCGCTTTTGTGCAGAAAACAGTAACACTTGTTCAGAAGGAAAGAAAGCACAGAGCCCCAGATTTTATGTTGTCCTGGAGAGCTTGCAGAGCACTGGGGAAAGGCAGGCAGAGAATTCCCTGCTAGCACCTTCTCTGTGCCTGGGAAGCAGAAGTGTTCACATTGCTTCGCAGAATCGCTTTTGTGCAGAAAACACTAACACTTGTTCAGAAGGAAAGAAAGCACAGAGCACCAGATTCTATGTTGTCCTGGAGAGCTTGCAGAGCACTGGGGAAAGGCAGGCAGAGAATTCCCTGATAGCACCTTCTCTGTGCCTGTTCACATTGCTTCGCAAGAATCGCTTTTGTGCAGAAAACAGTAACACTTGTTCAGAACTAAAGAAAGCACAGAGCCCCAGATTCTATGTTGTCCTGGAGAGCTTGCAGAGCACTGGGGAAAGGCAGGCAGAGATTTCCCTGCTAGCACCTTCTCTGTGCCTGGGAAGCAGAAGTGTTCACATTGCTTCGCAAGAATCGCTTTTGTGCAGAAAACACTAACTGTTGTTCAGAACGAAAGAAAGCACAGAGCCCCAGATTCTATGTTGTCCTGGAGAGCTTGCAGAGCACTGGGGAAAGGCAGGCAGAGAATTCCCTGATAGCACCTTCTCTGTGCCTGGGAAGCAGAAGTGTTCACATTGCTTCGCAAGAATCGCTTTTGTGCAGAAAACAGTAACACTTGTTCAGAACGAAAGAAAGCACAGAGCCCCAGATTCTATGTTGTCCTGGAGAGCTTGCAGAGCACTGGGGAAAGTCAGGCAGAGAATTCCTTGCTAGCACCTTCTCTGTGCCTGGGAAGCAGAAGTGTTCACATTGCTTCGCAAGAATCGCTTTTGTGCAGAAAACACTAACACTTGTTCAGAAGGAAAGAAAGCACAGAGCCCCAGATTTTATGTTGTCCTGGAGAGCTTGCAGAGCACTGGGGAAAGGCAGGCAGAGAATTCCTTGCTAGCAGCTTCTCTGTGCCTGGGAAGCAGAAGTGTTCACATTGCTTCGCAGAATCGCTTTTGTGCAGAAAACAGTAACACTTGTTCAGAAGGAAAGAAAGCACAGAGCCCCAGATTTTATGTTGTCCTGGAGAGCTTGCAGAGCACTGGGGAAAGGCAGGCAGAGAATTCCTTGCTAGCACCTTCTCTGTGCCTGGGAAGCAGAAGTGTTCACATTGCTTCGCAAGAATCGCTTTTGTGCAGAAAACAGTAACACTTGTTCAGAAGGAAAGAAAGCACAGAGCCCCAGATTTTATGTTGCCCTGGAGAGCTTGCAGAGCACTGGGGAAAGGCAGGCAGAGAATTCCCTGCAAGCACCTTCTCTGTGCCTGGGAAGCAGAAGTGTTCACATTGCTTCGCAGAATCGCTTTTGTGCAGAAAACAGTAACACTTGTTCAGAACGAAAGAAAGCACAGAGCCCCAGATTCTATGTTGTCCTGGAGAGCTTGCAGAGCACTGGGGAAAGGCAGGCAGAGAATTCCCTGCTAGCACCTTCTCTGTGCCTGTTCACATTGCTTCGCAGAATCGCTTTTGTGCAGAAAACAGTAACACCTGTTCAGAAGGAAAGAAAGCACAGAGCCCCAGATTCTATGTTGTCCTGGAGAGCTTGCAGAGCACTGGGGAAAGGCAGGCAGAGAATTCCCTGCTAGCACCTTCTCTGTGCCTGGGAAGCAGAAGTGTTCACATTGCTTCGCAAGAATCGCTTTTGTGCAGAAAACAGTAACACTTGTTCAGAAGGAAAGAAAGCACAGAGCCCCAGATTTTTTGTTGTCCTGGAGAGCTTGCAGAGCACTGGGGAAAGGCAGGCAGAGAATTCCTTGCTAGCACCTTCTCTGTGCCTGGGAAGCAGAAGTGTTCACATTGCTTCGCAAGAATCGCTTTTGTGCAGAAAACACTAACACTTGTTCAGAAGGAAAGAAAGCACAGAGCCCCAGATTCTATGTTGTCCTGGAGAGCTTGCAGAGCACTGGGGAAAGGCAGGCAGAGAATTCCCTGATAGCACCTTCTCTGTGCCTGTTCACATTGCTTCGCAGAATCGCTTTTGTGCAGAAAACAGTAACACTTGTTCAGAAGGAAAGAAAGCACAGAGCCCCAGATTTTATGTTGTCCTGGAGAGCTTGCAGAGCACTGGGGAAAGGCAGGCAGAGAATTCCTTGCTATCACCTTCTCTGTGCCTGGGAAGCAGAAGTGTTCACATTGCTTCGCAAGAATCGCTTTTGTGCAGAAAACAGTAACACTTGTTCAGAAGGAAAGAAAGCACAGAGCCCCAGATTCTATGTTGTCCTGGAGAGCTTGCAGAGCACTGGGGAAAGGCAGGCAGAGAATTCCCTGATAGCACCTTCTCTGTGCCTGTTCACATTGCTTCGCAGAATCGCTTTTGTGCAGAAAACAGTAACACTTGTTCAGAAGGAAAGAAAGCACAGAGCCCCAGATTTTATGTTGACCTGGAGAGCTTGCAGAGCACTGGGGAAAGGCAGGCAGAGAATTCCCTGATAGCACCTTCTCTGTGCCTGGGAAGCAGAAGTGTTCACATTGCTTCGCAAGAATCGCTTTTGTGCAGAAAACAGTAACACTGTTCAGAACGAAAGAAAGCACAGAGCCCCAGATTCTATGTTGTCCTGGAGAGCTTGCAGAGCACTGGGGAAAGGCAGGCAGAGAATTCCCTGCTAGCACCTTCTCTGTGCCTGTTCACATTGCTTCGCAGAATCGCTTTTGTGCAGAAAACAGTAACTCTTGTTCAGAAGGAAAGAAAGCACAGAGCCCCAGATTCTATGTTGTCCTGGAGAGCTTGCAGAGCACTGGGGAAAGGCAGGCAGAGAATTCCCTGATAGCACCTTCTCTGTGCCTGGGAAGCAGAAGTGTTCACATTGCTTCGCAAGAATCGCTTTTGTGCAGAAAACAGTAACACTGTTCAGAACGAAAGAAAGCACAGAGCCCCAGATTTTATGTTGTCCTGGAGAGCTTGCAGAGCACTGGGGAAAGGCAGGCAGAGAATTCCCTGCTAGCACCTTCTCTGTGCCTGTTCACATTGCTTCGCAGAATCGCTTTTGTGCAGAAAACAGTAACACTTGTTCAGAAGGAAAGAAAGCACAGAGCCCCAGATTTTATGTTGTCCTGGAGAGCTTGCAGAGCACTGGGGAAAGGCAGGCAGAGAATTCCTTGCTATCACCTTCTCTGTGCCTGGGAAGCAGAAGTGTTCACATTGCTTCGCAAGAATCGCTTTTGTGCAGAAAACAGTAACACTTGTTCAGAAGGAAAGAAAGCACAGAGCCCCAGATTCTATGTTGTCCTGGAGAGCTTGCAGAGCACTGGGGAAAGGCAGGCAGAGAATTCCCTGATAGCACCTTCTCTGTGCCTGTTCACATTGCTTCGCAGAATCGCTTTTGTGCAGAAAACAGTAACACTTGTTCAGAAGGAAAGAAAGCACAGAGCCCCAGATTTTATGTTGTCCTGGAGAGCTTGCAGAGCACTGGGGAAAGGCAGGCAGAGAATTCCCTGATAGCACCTTCTCTGTGCCTGGGAAGCAGAAGTGTTCACATTGCTTCGCAAGAATCGCTTTTGTGCAGAAAACAGTAACACTGTTCAGAACGAAAGAAAGCACAGAGCCCCAGATTCTATGTTGTCCTGGAGAGCTTGCAGAGCACTGGGGAAAGGCAGGCAGAGAATTCCCTGCTAGCACCTTCTCTGTGCCTGTTCACATTGCTTCGCAGAATCGCTTTTGTGCAGAAAACAGTAACTCTTGTTCAGAAGGAAAGAAAGCACAGAGCCCCAGATTCTATGTTGTCCTGGAGAGCTTGCAGAGCACTGGGGAAAGGCAGGCAGAGAATTCCCTGATAGCACCTTCTCTGTGCCTGTTCACATTGCTTCGCAAGAATCGCTTTTGTGCAGAAAACAGTAACACTTGTTCAGAACTAAAGAAAGCACAGAGCCCCAGATTCTATGTTGTCCTGGAGAGCTTGCAGAGCACTGGGGAAAGGCAGGCAGAGATTTCCCTGCTAGCACCTTCTCTGTGCCTGGGAAGCAGAAGTGTTCACATTGCTTCGCAAGAATCGCTTTTGTGCAGAAAACACTAACTGTTGTTCAGAACGAAAGAAAGCACAGAGCCCCAGATTCTATGTTGTCCTGGAGAGCTTGCAGAGCACTGGGGAAAGGCAGGCAGAGAATTCCCTGATAGCACCTTCTCTGTGCCTGGGAAGCAGAAGTGTTCACATTGCTTCGCAAGAATCGCTTTTGTGCAGAAAACAGTAACACTTGTTCAGAACGAAAGAAAGCACAGAGCCCCAGATTCTATGTTGTCCTGGAGAGCTTGCAGAGCACTGGGGAAAGTCAGGCAGAGAATTCCTTGCTATCACCTTCTCTGTGCCTGGGAAGCAGAAGTGTTCACATTGCTTCGCAAGAATCGCTTTTGTGCAGAAAACACTAACACTTGTTCAGAAGGAAAGAAAGCACAGAGCCCCAGATTTTATGTTGTCCTGGAGAGCTTGCAGAGCACTGGGGAAAGGCAGGCAGAGAATTCCTTGCTAGCAGCTTCTCTGTGCCTGGGAAGCAGAAGTGTTCACATTGCTTCGCAGAATCGCTTTTGTGCAGAAAACAGTAACACTTGTTCAGAAGGAAAGAAAGCACAGAGCCCCAGATTTTATGTTGTCCTGGAGAGCTTGCAGAGCACTGGGGAAAGGCAGGCAGAGAATTCCTTGCTAGCACCTTCTCTGTGCCTGGGAAGCAGAAGTGTTCACATTGCTTCGCAAGAATCGCTTTTGTGCAGAAAACAGTAACACTTGTTCAGAAGGAAAGAAAGCACAGAGCCCCAGATTTTATGTTGCCCTGGAGAGCTTGCAGAGCACTGGGGAAAGGCAGGCAGAGAATTCCCTGCAAGCACCTTCTCTGTGCCTGGGAAGCAGAAGTGTTCACATTGCTTCGCAGAATCGCTTTTGTGCAGAAAACAGTAACACTTGTTCAGAACGAAAGAAAGCACAGAGCCCCAGATTCTATGTTGTCCTGGAGAGCTTGCAGAGCACTGGGGAAAGGCAGGCAGAGAATTCCCTGCTAGCACCTTCTCTGTGCCTGTTCACATTGCTTCGCAGAATCGCTTTTGTGCAGAAAACAGTAACACCTGTTCAGAAGGAAAGAAAGCACAGAGCCCCAGATTCTATGTTGTCCTGGAGAGCTTGCAGAGCACTGGGGAAAGGCAGGCAGAGAATTCCCTGCTAGCACCTTCTCTGTGCCTGGGAAGCAGAAGTGTTCACATTGCTTCGCAAGAATCGCTTTTGTGCAGAAAACAGTAACACTTGTTCAGAAGGAAAGAAAGCACAGAGCCCCAGATTTTTTGTTGTCCTGGAGAGCTTGCAGAGCACTGGGGAAAGGCAGGCAGAGAATTCCTTGCTAGCACCTTCTCTGTGCCTGGGAAGCAGAAGTGTTCACATTGCTTCGCAAGAATCGCTTTTGTGCAGAAAACACTAACACTTGTTCAGAAGGAAAGAAAGCACAGAGCCCCAGATTCTATGTTGTCCTGGAGAGCTTGCAGAGCACTGGGGAAAGGCAGGCAGAGAATTCCCTGATAGCACCTTCTCTGTGCCTGTTCACATTGCTTCGCAGAATCGCTTTTGTGCAGAAAACAGTAACACTTGTTCAGAAGGAAAGAAAGCACAGAGCCCCAGATTTTATGTTGTCCTGGAGAGCTTGCAGAGCACTGGGGAAAGGCAGGCAGAGAATTCCTTGCTATCACCTTCTCTGTGCCTGGGAAGCAGAAGTGCTCACATTGCTTCGCAAGAATCGCTTTTGTGCAGAAAACAGTAACACTTGTTCAGAAGGAAAGAAAGCACAGAGCCCCAGATTCTATGTTGTCCTGGAGAGCTTGCAGAGCACTGGGGAAAGGCAGGCAGAGAATTCCCTGATAGCACCTTCTCTGTGCCTGTTCACATTGCTTCGCAGAATCGCTTTTGTGCAGAAAACAGTAACACTTGTTCAGAAGGAAAGAAAGCACAGAGCCCCAGATTTTATGTTGTCCTGGAGAGCTTGCAGAGCACTGGGGAAAGGCAGGCAGAGAATTCCCTGATAGCACCTTCTCTGTGCCTGGGAAGCAGAAGTGTTCACATTGCTTCGCAAGAATCGCTTTTGTGCAGAAAACAGTAACACTGTTCAGAACGAAAGAAAGCACAGAGCCCCAGATTCTATGTTGTCCTGGAGAGCTTGCAGAGCACTGGGGAAAGGCAGGCAGAGAATTCCCTGCTAGCACCTTCTCTGTGCCTGTTCACATTGCTTCGCAGAATCGCTTTTGTGCAGAAAACAGTAACTCTTGTTCAGAAGGAAAGAAAGCACAGAGCCCCAGATTCTATGTTGTCCTGGAGAGCTTGCAGAGCACTGGGGAAAGGCAGGCAGAGAATTCCCTGATAGCACCTTCTCTGTGCCTGGGAAGCAGAAGTGTTCACATTGCTTCGCAAGAATCGCTTTTGTGCAGGAAACAGTAACACTGTTCAGAACGAAAGAAAGCACAGAGCCCCAGATTTTATGTTGTCCTGGAGAGCTTGCAGAGCACTGGGGAAAGGCAGGCAGAGAATTCCCTGCTAGCACCTTCTCTGTGCCTGTTCACATTGCTTCGCAGAATCGCTTTTGTGCAGAAAACAGTAACACTTGTTCAGAAGGAAAGAAAGCACAGAGCCCCAGATTCCTTGTTGTCCTGGAGAGCTTGCAGAGCACTGGGGAAAGGCAGGCAGAGAATTCCTTGCTAGCACCTTCTCTGTGCCTGGGAAGCAGAAGTGTTCACATTGCTTCGCAAGAATCGCTTTTGTGCAGAAAACACTAACACTGGTTCAGAAGGAAAGAAAGCACAGAGCCCCAGATTTTATGTTGTCCTGGAGAGCTTGCAGAGCACTGGGGAAAGGCAGGCAGAGAATTCCCTGCTAGCACCTTCTCTGTGCCTGTTCACATTGCTTCGCAAGAATCGCTTTTGTGCAGAAAACACTAACACTTGTTCAGAAGGAAAGAAAGCACAGAGCCCCAGATTTTATGTTGTCCTGGAGAGCTTGCAGAGCACTGGGGAAAGGCAGGCAGAGAATTCCCTGATAGCACCTTCTCTGTGCCTGTTCACATTGCTTCGCAAGAATCGCTTTTGTGCAGAAAACAGTAACACTTGTTCAGAAGGAAAGAAAGCACAGAGCCCCAGATTCTATGTTGTGCTGGAGAGCTTGCAGAGCACTGGGGAAAGGCAGGCAGAGAATTCCTTGCTAGCACCTTCTCTGTGCCTGGGAAGCAGAAGTGTTCACATTGCTTCGCAGAATCGCTTTTGTGCAGAAAACAGTAACACTTGTTCAGAAGGAAAGAAAGCACAGAGCCCCAGATTTTATGTTGTCCTGGAGAGCTTGCAGAGCACTGGGGAAAGGCAGGCAGAGAATTCCTTGCTAGCACCTTCTCTGTCCCTGGGAAGCAGAAGTGTTCACATTGCTTCGCAAGAATCGCTTTTGTGCAGAAAACAGTAACACTTGTTCAGAACTAAAGAAAGCACAGAGCCCCAGATTCTATGTTGTCCTGGAGAGCTTGCAGAGCACTGGGGAAAGGCAGGCAGAGAATTCCCTGCAAGCACCTTCTCTGTGCCTGGGAAGCAGAAGTGTTCACATTGCTTCGCAGAATCGCTTTTGTGCAGAAAACAGTAACACTGTTCAGAAGGAAAGAAAGCACAGAGCCCCAGATTCTATGTTGTCCTGGAGAGCTTGCAGAGCACTGGGGAAAGGCAGGCAGAGAATTCCCTGATAGCACCTTCTCTGTGCCTGTTCACATTGCTTCGCAAGAATCGCTTTTGTGCAGAAAACAGTAACACTTGTTCAGAACTAAAGAAAGCACAGAGCCCCAGATTCTATGTTGTCCTGGAGAGCTTGCAGAGCACTGGGGAAAGGCAGGCAGAGAATTCCCTGCTAGCACCTTCTCTGTGCCTGGGAAGCAGAAGTGTTCACATTGCTTCGCAAGAATCGCTTTTGTGCAGAAAACACTAACACTTGTTCAGAACGAAAGAAAGCACAGAGCCCCAGATTCTATGTTGTCCTGGAGAGCTTGCAGAGCACTGGGGAAAGGCAGGCAGAGAATTCCCTGATAGCACCTTCTCTGTGCCTGGGAAGCAGAAGTGTTCACATTGCTTCGCAAGAATCGCTTTTGTGCAGAAAACAGTAACACTTGTTCAGAACGAAAGAAAGCACAGAGCCCCAGATTCTATGTTGTCCTGGAGAGCTTGCAGAGCACTGGGGAAAGGCAGGCAGAGAATTCCTTGGTAGCACCTTCTCTGTCCCTGGGAAGCAGAAGTGTTCACATTGCTTCGCAAGAATCGCTTTTGTGCAGAAAACAGTAACACTTGTTCAGAACGAAAGAAAGCACAGAGCCCCAGATTCTATGTTGTCCTGGAGAGCTTGCAGAGCACTGGGGAAAGGCAGGCAGAGAATTCCTTGCTAGCACCTTCTCTGTGCCTGGGAAGCAGAAGTGTTCACATTGCTTCGCAGAAACGCTTTTGTGCAGAAAACAGTAACACTTGTTCAGAAGGAAAGAAAGCACAGAGCCCCAGATTTTATGTTGTCCTGGAGAGCTTGCAGAGCACTGGGGAAAGGCAGGCAGAGAATTCCTTGCTAGCACCTTCTCTGTGCCTGGGAAGCAGAAGTGTTCACATTGCTTCGCAAGAATCGCTTTTGTGCAGAAAACAGTAACACTTGTTCAGAAGGAAAGAAAGCACAGAGCCCCAGATTTTATGTTGCCCTGGAGAGCTTGCAGAGCACTGGGGAAAGGCAGGCAGAGAATTCCCTGCTAGCACCTTCTCTGTGCCTGGGAAGCAGAAGTGTTCACATTGCTTCGCAAGAATCGCTTTTGTGCAGAAAACACTAACACTTGTTCAGAAGGAAAGAAAGCACAGAGCCCCAGATTGTATGTTGTCCTGGAGAGCTTGCAGAGCACTGGGGAAAGGCAGGCAGAGAATTCCCTGATAGCACCTTCTCTGTGCCTGTTCACATTGCTTCGCAGAATCGCTTTTGTGCAGAAAACACTAACACTTGTTCAGAAGGAAAGAAAGCACAGAGCCCCAGATTTTATGTTGTCCTGGAGAGCTTGCAGAGCACTGGGGAAAGGCAGGCAGAGAATTCCCTGATAGCACCTTCTCTGTGCCTGGGAAGCAGAAGTGTTCACATTGCTTCGCAAGAATCGCTTTTGTGCAGAAAACAGTAACACTTGTTCAGAAGGAAAGAAAGCACAGAGCCCCAGATTTTATGTTGTCCTGGAGAGCTTGCAGAGCACTGGGGAAAGGCAGGCAGAGAATTCCCTGATAGCACCTTCTCTGTGCCTGTTCACATTGCTTCGCAGAATCGCTTTTGTGCAGAAAACAGTAACACTTGTTCAGAAGGAAAGAAAGCACAGAGCCCCAGATTCTATGTTGTCCTGGAGAGCTTGCAGAGCACTGGGGAAAGGCAGGCAGAGAATTCCCTGATAGCACCTTCTCTGTGCCTGGGAAGCAGAAGTGTTCACATTGCTTCGCAAGAATCGCTTTTGTGCAGAAAACAGTAACACTTGTTCAGAAGGAAAGAAAGCACAGAGCCCCAGATTTTATGTTGTCCTGGAGAGCTTGCAGAGCACTGGGGAAAGGCAGGCAGAGAATTCCCTGATAGCACCTTCTCTGTGCCTGTTCACATTGCTTCGCAAGAATCGCTTTTGTGCAGAAAACACTAACACTTGTTCAGAAGGAAAGAAAGCACAGAGCCCCAGATTTTATGTTGTCCTGGAGAGCTTGCAGAGCACTGGGGAAAGGCAGGCAGAGAATTCCTTGCTAGCACCTTCTCTGTGCCTGGGAAGCAGAAGTGTTCACATTGCTTCGCAGAATCGCTTTTGTGCAGAAAACAGTAACACTTGTTCAGAAGGAAAGAAAGCACAGAGCCCCAGATTTTATGTTGTCCTGGAGAGCTTGCAGAGCACTGGGGAAAGGCAGGCAGAGAATTCCTTGCTAGCACCTTCTTTGTGCCTGGGAAGCAGAAGTGTTCACATTGCTTCGCAAGAATCGCTTTTGTGCAGAAAACAGTAACACTTGTTCAGAAGGAAAGAAAGCACAGAGCCCCAGATTTTATGTTGTCCTGGAGAGCTTGCAGAGCACTGGGGAAAGGCAGGCAGAGAATTCCCTGCTAGCACCTTCTCTGTGCCTGGGAAGCAGAAGTGTTCACATTGCTTCGCAAGAATCGCTTTTGTGCAGAAAACACTAACTGTTGTTCAGAACGAAAGAAAGCACAGAGCCCCAGATTCTATGTTGTCCTGGAGAGCTTGCAGAGCACTGGGGAAAGGCAGGCAGAGAATTCCCTGATAGCACCTTCTCTGTGCCTGGGAAGCAGAAGTGTTCACATTGCTTCGCAAGAATCGCTTTTGTGCAGAAAACAGTAACACTTGTTCAGAACGAAAGAAAGCACAGAGCCCCAGATTCTATGTTGTCCTGGAGAGCTTGCAGAGCACTGGGGAAAGGCAGGCAGAGAATTCCTTGCTAGCACCTTCTCTGTGCCTGGGAAGCAGAAGTGTTCACATTGCTTCGCAGAAACGCTTTTGTGCAGAAAACACTAACACTTGTTCAGAACGAAAGAAAGCACAGAGCCCCAGATTTTATGTTGTCCTGGAGAGCTTGCAGAGCACTGGGGAAAGGCAGGCAGAGAATTCCTTGCTAGCACCTTCTCTGTGCCTGGGAAGCAGAAGTGTTCACATTGCTTCGCAAGAATCGCTTTTGTGCAGAAAACAGTAACACTTGTTCAGAAGGAAAGAAAGCACAGAGCCCCAGATTTTATGTTGCCCTGGAGAGCTTGCAGAGCACTGGGGAAAGGCAGGCAGAGAATTCCCTGCTAGCACCTTCTCTGTGCCTGGGAAGCAGAAGTGTTCACATTGCTTCGCAAGAATCGCTTTTGTGCAGAAAACACTAACACTTGTTCAGAAGGAAAGAAAGCACAGAGCCCCAGATTGTATGTTGTCCTGGAGAGCTTGCAGAGCACTGGGGAAAGGCAGGCAGAGAATTCCCTGATAGCACCTTCTCTGTGCCTGTTCACATTGCTTCGCAGAATCGCTTTTGTGCAGAAAACACTAACACTTGTTCAGAAGGAAAGAAAGCACAGAGCCCCAGATTTTATGTTGTCCTGGAGAGCTTGCAGAGCACTGGGGAAAGGCAGGCAGAGAATTCCCTGATAGCACCTTCTCTGTGCCTGGGAAGCAGAAGTGTTCACATTGCTTCGCAAGAATCGCTTTTGTGCAGAAAACAGTAACACTTGTTCAGAAGGAAAGAAAGCACAGAGCCCCAGATTTTATGTTGTCCTGGAGAGCTTGCAGAGCACTGGGGAAAGGCAGGCAGAGAATTCCCTGATAGCACCTTCTCTGTGCCTGTTCACATTGCTTCGCAGAATCGCTTTTGTGCAGAAAACAGTAACACTTGTTCAGAAGGAAAGAAAGCACAGAGCCCCAGATTCTATGTTGTCCTGGAGAGCTTGCAGAGCACTGGGGAAAGGCAGGCAGAGAATTCCCTGATAGCACCTTCTCTGTGCCTGGGAAGCAGAAGTGTTCACATTGCTTCGCAAGAATCGCTTTTGTGCAGAAAACAGTAACACTGTTCAGAAGGAAAGAAAGCACAGAGCCCCAGATTCTATGTTGTCCTGGAGAGCTTGCAGAGCACTGGGGAAAGGCAGGCAGAGAATTCCCTGCTAGCACCTTCTCTGTGCCTGTTCACATTGCTTCGCAAGAATCGCTTTTGTGCAGAAAACACTAACACTTGTTCAGAAGGAAAGAAAGCACAGAGCCCCAGATTTTATGTTGTCCTGGAGAGCTTGCAGAGCACTGGGGAAAGGCAGGCAGAGAATTCCTTGCTAGCACCTTCTCTGTGCCTGGGAAGCAGAAGTGTTCACATTGCTTCGCAGAATCGCTTTTGTGCAGAAAACAGTAACACTTGTTCAGAAGGAAAGAAAGCACAGAGCCCCAGATTTTATGTTGTCCTGGAGAGCTTGCAGAGCACTGGGGAAAGGCAGGCAGAGAATTCCTTGCTAGCACCTTCTTTGTGCCTGGGAAGCAGAAGTGTTCACATTGCTTCGCAAGAATCGCTTTTGTGCAGAAAACAGTAACACTTGTTCAGAAGGAAAGAAAGCACAGAGCCCCAGATTTTATGTTGTCCTGGAGAGCTTGCAGAGCACTGGGGAAAGGCAGGCAGAGAATTCCCTGCTAGCACCTTCTCTGTGCCTGTTCACATTGCTTCGCAGAATCGCTTTTGTGCAGAAAACAGTAACACTTGTTCAGAAGGAAAGAAAGCACAGAGCCCCAGATTTTATGTTGTCCTGGAGAGCTTGCAGAGCACTGGGGAAAGGCAGGCAGAGAATTCCTTGCTAGCACCTTCTCTGTCCCTGGGAAGCAGAAGTGTTCACATTGCTTCGCAAGAATCGCTTTTGTGCAGAAAACAGTAACACTTGTTCAGAAGGAAAGAAAGCACAGAGCCCCAGATTTTATGTTGCCCTGGAGAGCTTGCAGAGCACTGGGGAAAGGCAGGCAGAGAATTCCCTGCAAGCACCTTCTCTGTGCCTGGGAAGCAGAAGTGTTCACATTGCTTCGCAAGAATCGCTTTTGTGCAGAAAACAGTAACACTGTTCAGAAGGAAAGAAAGCACAGAGCCCCAGATTTTATGTTGTCCTGGAGAGCTTGCAGAGCACTGGGGAAAGGCAGGCAGAGAATTCCTTCCTAGCACCTTCTCTGTGCCTGGGAAGCAGAAGTGTTCACATTGCTTCGCAGAATCGCTTTTGCGCAGAAAACAGTAACACTTGTTCAGAAGGAAAGAAAGCACAGAGCCCCAGATTTTATGTTGTCCTGGAGAGCTTGCAGAGCACTGGGGAAAGGCAGGCAGAGAATTCCCTGCTAGCACCTTCTCTGTGCCTGTTCACATTGCTTCGCAGAATCGCTTTTGTGCAGAAAACTGTAACACTTGTTCAGAAGGAAAGAAAGCACAGAGCCCCAGATTTTATGTTGTCCTGGAGAGCTTGCAGAGCACTGGGGAAAGGCAGGCAGAGAATTCCCTGATAGCACCTTCTCTGTGCCTGTTCACATTGCTTCGCAAGAATCGCTTTTGTGCAGAAAACAGTAACACTTGTTCAGAACTAAAGAAAGCACAGAGCCCCAGATTCTATGTTGTCCTGGAGAGCTTGCAGAGCACTGGGGAAAGGCAGGCAGAGAATTCCCTGCTAGCACCTTCTCTGTGCCTGGGAAGCAGAAGTGTTCACATTGCTTCGCAAGAATCGCTTTTGTGCAGAAAACACTAACTGTTGTTCAGAACGAAAGAAAGCACAGAGCCCCAGATTCTATGTTGTCCTGGAGAGCTTGCAGAGCACTGGGGAAAGGCAGGCAGAGAATTCCCTGATAGCACCTTCTCTGTGCCTGGGAAGCAGAAGTGTTCACATTGCTTCGCAAGAATCGCTTTTGTGCAGAAAACAGTAACACTTGTTCAGAACGAAAGAAAGCACAGAGCCCCAGATTCTATGTTGTCCTGGAGAGCTTGCAGAGCACTGGGGAAAGGCAGGCAGAGAATTCCTTGCTAGCACCTTCTCTGTGCCTGGGAAGCAGAAGTGTTCACATTGCTTCGCAAGAATCGCTTTTGTGCAGAAAACACTAACACTTGTTCAGAACGAAAGAAAGCACAGAGCCCCAGATTCTATGTTGTCCTGGAGAGCTTGCAGAGCACTGGGGAAAGGCAGGCAGAGAATTCCTTGCTAGCACCTTCTCTGTGCCTGGGAAGCAGAAGTGTTCACATTGCTTCGCAAGAATCGCTTTTGTGCAGAAAACAGTAACACTTGTTCAGAAGGAAAGAAAGCACAGAGCCCCAGATTTTATGTTGCCCTGGAGAGCTTGCAGAGCACTGGGGAAAGGCAGGCAGAGAATTCCCTGCTAGCACCTTCTCTGTGCCTGTTCACATTGCTTCGCAGAATCGCTTTTGTGCAGAAAACTGTAACACTTGTTCAGAAGGAAAGAAAGCACAGAGCCCCAGATTTTATGTTGTCCTGGAGAGCTTGCAGAGCACTGGGGAAAGGCAGGCAGAGAATTCCCTGATAGCACCTTCTCTGTGCCTGTTCACATTGCTTCGCAAGAATCGCTTTTGTGCAGAAAACAGTAACACTTGTTGAGAAGGAAAGAAAGCACAGAGCCCCAGATTTTATGTTGTCCTGGAGAGCTTGCAGAGCACTGGGGAAAGGCAGGCAGAGAATTCCCTGATAGCACCTTCTCTGTGCCTGGGAAGCAGAAGTGTTCACATTGCTTCGCAAGAATCGCTTTTGTGCAGAAAACAGTAACACTGTTCAGAACGAAAGAAAGCACAGAGCCCCAGATTTTATGTTGTCCTGGAGAGCTTGCAGAGCACTGGGGAAAGGCAGGCAGAGAATTCCCTGCTAGCACCTTCTCTGTGCCTGTTCACATTGCTTCGCAGAATCGCTTTTGTGCAGAAAACAGTAACACTTGTTCAGAAGGAAAGAAAGCACAGAGCCCCAGATTCTATGTTGTCCTGGAGAGCTTGCAGAGCACTGGGGAAAGGCAGGCAGAGAATTCCTTGCTAGCACCTTCTCTGTGCCTGGGAAGCAGAAGTGTTCACATTGCTTCGCAAGAATCGCTTTTGTGCAGAAAACACTAACACTTGTTCAGAAGGAAAGAAAGCACAGAGCCCCAGATTTTATGTTGTCCTGGAGAGCTTGCAGAGCACTGGGGAAAGGCAGGCAGAGAATTCCTTGCTAGCACCTTCTCTGTGCCTGGGAAGCAGAAGTGTTCACATTGCTTCGCAGAATCGCTTTTGTGCAGATAACAGTAACACTTGTTCAGAAGGAAAGAAAGCACAGAGCCCCAGATTTTATGTTGTCCTGGAGAGCTTGCAGAGCACTGGGGAAAGGCAGGCAGAGAATTCCCTGCTAGCACCTTCTCTGTGCCTGTTCACATTGCTTCGCAGAATCGCTTTTGTGCAGAAAACTGTAACACTTGTTCAGAAGGAAAGAAAGCACAGAGCACCAGATTCTATGTTGTCCTGGAGAGCTTGCAGAGCACTTGGGAAAGGCAGGCAGAGAATTCCCTGATATCACCTGCTCTGTGCCTGTTCACATTGCTTCGCAAGAATCGCTTTTGTGCAGAAAACAGTAACACCTGTTCAGAACTAAAGAAAGCACAGAGCCCCAGATTCTATGTTGTCCTGGAGACCTTGCAGAGCACTGGGGAAAGGCAGGCAGAGAATTCCCTGCTAGCACCTTCTCTGTGCCTGGGAAGCAGAAGTGTTCACATTGCTTCGCAAGAATCGCTTTTGTGCAGAAAACAGTAACACTTGTTCAGAAGGAAAGAAAGCACAGAGCCCCAGATTCTATGTTGTGCTGGAGAGCTTGCAGAGCACTGGGGAAAGGCAGGCAGAGAATTCCTTGCTAGCACCTTCTCTGTGCCTGGGAAGCAGAAGTGTTCACATTGCTTCGCAGAATCGCTTTTGTGCAGAAAACAGTAACACTTGTTCAGAAGGAAAGAAAGCACAGAGCCCCAGATTTTATGTTGTCCTGGAGAGCTTGCAGAGCACTGGGGAAAGGCAGGCAGAGAATTCCTTGCTAGCACCTTCTCTGTCCCTGGGAAGCAGAAGTGTTCACATTGCTTCGCAAGAATCGCTTTTGTGCAGAAAACATTAACACTTGTTCAGAAGGAAAGAAAGCACAGAGCCCCAGATTCTATGTTGTCCTGGAGAGCTTGCAGAGCACTGGGGAAAGGCAGGCAGAGAATTCCCTGCAAGCACCTTCTCTGTGCCTGGGAAGCAGAAGTGTTCACATTGCTTCGCAGAATCGCTTTTGTGCAGAAAACAGTAACACTTGTTCAGAAGGAAAGAAAGCACAGAGCCCCAGATTCTATGTTGTCCTGGAGAGCTTGCAGAGCACTGGGGAAAGGCAGGCAGAGAATTCCCTGATAGCACCTTCTCTGTGCCTGTTCACATTGCTTCGCAAGAATCGCTTTTGTGCAGAAAACAGTAACACTTGTTCAGAACTAAAGAAAGCACAGAGCCCCAGATTCTATGTTGTCCTGGAGAGCTTGCAGAGCACTGGGGAAAGGCAGGCAGAGAATTCCCTGCTAGCACCTTCTCTGTGCCTGGGAAGCAGAAGTGTTCACATTGCTTCGCAAGAATCGCTTTTGTGCAGAAAACACTAACTGTTGTTCAGAACGAAAGAAAGCACAGAGCCCCAGATTCTATGTTGTCCTGGAGAGCTTGCAGAGCACTGGGGAAAGGCAGGCAGAGAATTCCCTGATAGCACCTTCTCTGTGCCTGGGAAGCAGAAGTGTTCACATTGCTTCGCAAGAATCGCTTTTGTGCAGAAAACAGTAACACTTGTTCAGAACGAAAGAAAGCACAGAGCCCCAGATTCTATGTTGTCCTGGAGAGCTTGCAGAGCACTGGGGAAAGGCAGGCAGAGAATTCCTTGCTAGCACCTTCTCTGTCCCTGGGAAGCAGAAGTGTTCACATTGCTTCGCAAGAATCGCTTTTGTGCAGAAAACACTAACACTTGTTCAGAACGAAAGAAAGCACAGAGCCCCAGATTCTATGTTGTCCTGGAGAGCTTGCAGAGCACTGGGGAAAGGCAGGCAGAGAATTCCTTGCTAGCACCTTCTCTGTGCCTGGGAAGCAGAAGTGTTCACATTGCTTCGCAGAAACGCTTTTGTGCAGAAAACAGTAACACTTGTTCAGAAGGAAAGAAAGCACAGAGCCCCAGATTTTATGTTGTCCTGGAGAGCTTGCAGAGCACTGGGGAAAGGCAGGCAGAGAATTCCTTGCTAGCACCTTCTCTGTGCCTGGGAAGCAGAAGTGTTCACATTGCTTCGCAAGAATCGCTTTTGTGCAGAAAACACTAACACTTGTTCAGAAGGAAAGAAAGCACAGAGCCCCAGATTTTATGTTGCCCTGGAGAGCTTGCAGAGCACTGGGGAAAGGCAGGCAGAGAATTCCCTGCTAGCACCTTCTCTGTGCCTGGGAAGCAGAAGTGTTCACATTGCTTCGCAAGAATCGCTTTTGTGCAGAAAACACTAACACTTGTTCAGAAGGAAAGAAAGCACAGAGCCCCAGATTGTATGTTGTCCTGGAGAGCTTGCAGAGCACTGGGGAAAGGCAGGCAGAGAATTCCCTGATAGCACCTTCTCTGTGCCTGTTCACATTGCTTCGCAGAATCGCTTTTGTGCAGAAAACACTAACACTTGTTCAGAAGGAAAGAAAGCACAGAGCCCCAGATTTTATGTTGTCCTGGAGAGCTTGCAGAGCACTGGGGAAAGGCAGGCAGAGAATTCCCTGCTAGCACCTTCTCTGTGCCTGGGAAGCAGAAGTGTTCACATTGCTTCGCAAGAATCGCTTTTGTGCAGAAAACAGTAACACTTGTTCAGAAGGAAAGAAAGCACAGAGCCCCAGATTTTATGTTGTCCTGGAGAGCTTGCAGAGCACTGGGGAAAGGCAGGCAGAGAATTCCCTGCTAGCACCTTCTCTGTGCCTGTTCACATTGCTTCGCAGAATCGCTTTTGTGCAGAAAACAGTAACACTTGTTCAGAAGGAAAGAAAGCACAGAGCCCCAGATTCTATGTTGTCCTGGAGAGCTTGCAGAGCACTGGGGAAAGGCAGGCAGAGAATTCCCTGATAGCACCTTCTCTGTGCCTGGGAAGCAGAAGTGTTCACATTGCTTCTCAAGAATCGCTTTTGTGCAGAAAACAGTAACACTTGTTCAGAAGGAAAGAAAGCACAGAGCCCCAGATTTTATGTTGTCCTGGAGAGCTTGCAGAGCACTGGGGAAAGGCAGGCAGAGAATTCCCTGCTAGCACCTTCTCTGTGCCTGTTCACATTGCTTCGCAAGAATCGCTTTTGTGCAGAAAACACTAACACTTGTTCAGAAGGAAAGAAAGCACAGAGCCCCAGATTTTATGTTGTCCTGGAGAGCTTGCAGAGCACTGGGGAAAGGCAGGCAGAGAATTCCTTGCTAGCACCTTCTCTGTGCCTGGGAAGCAGAAGTGTTCACATTGCTTCGCAGAATCGCTTTTGTGCAGAAAACAGTAACACTTGTTCAGAAGGAAAGAAAGCACAGAGCCCCAGATTTTATGTTGTCCTGGAGAGCTTGCAGAGCACTGGGGAAAGGCAGGCAGAGAATTCCTTGCTAGCACCTTCTTTGTGCCTGGGAAGCAGAAGTGTTCACATTGCTTCGCAAGAATCGCTTTTGTGCAGAAAACAGTAACACTTGTTCAGAAGGAAAGAAAGCACAGAGCCCCAGATTTTATGTTGTCCTGGAGAGCTTGCAGAGCACTGGGGAAAGGCAGGCAGAGAATTCCCTGCTAGCACCTTCTCTGTGCCTGTTCACATTGCTTCGCAGAATCGCTTTTGTGCAGAAAACACTAACACTTGTTCAGAAGGAAAGAAAGCACAGAGCCCCAGATTTTATGTTGTCCTGGAGAGCTTGCAGAGCACTGGGGAAAGGCAGGCAGAGAATTCCTTGCTAGCACCTTCTCTGTCCCTGGGAAGCAGAAGTGTTCACATTGCTTCGCAAGAATCGCTTTTGTGCAGAAAACAGTAACACTTGTTCAGAAGGAAAGAAAGCACAGAGCCCCAGATTTTATGTTGCCCTGGAGAGCTTGCAGAGCACTGGGGAAAGGCAGGCAGAGAATTCCCTGCAAGCACCTTCTCTGTGCCTGGGAAGCAGAAGTGTTCACATTGCTTCGCAGAATCGCTTTTGTGCAGAAAACAGTAACACTTGTTCAGAAGGAAAGAAAGCACAGAGCCCCAGATTCTATGTTGTCCTGGAGAGCTTGCAGAGCACTGGGGAAAGGCAGGCAGAGAATTCCCTGATAGCACCTTCTCTGTGCCTGGGAAGCAGAAGTGTTCACATTGCTTCGCAAGAATCGCTTTTGTGCAGAAAACAGTAACACTGTTCAGAACGAAAGAAAGCACAGAGCCCCAGATTTTATGTTGTCCTGGAGAGCTTGCAGAGCACTGGGGAAAGGCAGGCAGAGAATTCCTTGCTAGCACCTTCTCTGTCCCTGGGAAGCAGAAGTATTCACATTGCTTCGCAGAATCGCTTTTGTGCAGAAAACAGTAACACTTGTTCAGAAGGAAAGAAAGCACAGAGCCCCAGATTTTATGTTGTCCTGGAGAGCTTGCAGAGCACTGGGGAAAGGCAGGCAGAGAATTCCCTGCTAGCACCTTCTCTGTGCCTGTTCACATTGCTTCGCAGAATCGCTTTTGTGCAGAAAACTGTAACACTTGTTCAGAAGGAAAGAAAGCACAGAGCCCCAGATTTTATGTTGTCCTGGAGAGCTTGCAGAGCACTGGGGAAAGGCAGGCAGAGAATTCCCTGATAGCACCTTCTCTGTGCCTGTTCACATTGCTTCGCAGAATCGCTTTTGTGCAGAAAACAGTAACACTTGTTCAGAAGGAAAGAAAGCACAGAGCCCCAGATTCTATGTTGTCCTGGAGAGCTTGCAGAGCACTGGGGAAAGGCAGGCAGAGAATTCCCTGATAGCACCTTCTCTGTGCCTGGGAAGCAGAAGTGTTCACATTGCTTCGCAAGAATCGCTTTTGTGCAGAAAACAGTAACACTTGTTCAGAAGGAAAGAAAGCACAGAGCCCCAGATTTTATGTTGTCCTGGAGAGCTTGCAGAGCACTGGGGAAAGGCAGGCAGAGAATTCCCTGCTAGCACCTTCTCTGTGTCTGTTCACATTGCTTCGCAAGAATCGCTTTTGTGCAGAAAACACTAACACTTGTTCAGAAGGAAAGAAAGCACAGAGCCCCAGATTTTATGTTGTCCTGGAGAGCTTGCAGAGCACTGGGGAAAGGCAGGCAGAGAATTCCTTGCTAGCAGCTTCTCTGTGCCTGGGAAGCAGAAGTGTTCACATTGCTTCGCAGAATCGCTTTTGTGCAGAAAACAGTAACACTTGTTCAGAAGGAAAGAAAGCACAGAGCCCCAGATTTTATGTTGTCCTGGAGAGCTTGCAGAGCACTGGGGAAAGGCAGGCAGAGAATTCCTTGCTAGCACCTTCTTTGTGCCTGGGAAGCAGAAGTGTTCACATTGCTTCGCAAGAATCGCTTTTGTGCAGAAAACAGTAACACTTGTTCAGAAGGAAAGAAAGCACAGAGCCCCAGATTTTATGTTGTCCTGGAGAGCTTGCAGAGCACTGGGGAAAGGCAGGCAGAGAATTCCCTGCTAGCACCTTCTCTGTGCCTGTTCACATTGCTTCGCAGAATCGCTTTTGTGCAGAAAACAGTAACACTTGTTCAGAAGGAAAGAAAGCACAGAGCCCCAGATTTTATGTTGTCCTGGAGAGCTTGCAGAACACTGGGGAAAGGCAGGCAGAGAATTCCTTGCTAGCACCTTCTCTGTGCCTGGGAAGCAGAAGTGTTCACATTGCTTCGCAGAATCGCTTTTGTGCAGAAAACAGTAACACTTGTTCAGAAGGAAAGAAAGCACAGAGCCCCAGATTTTATGTTGTCCTGGAGAGCTTGCAGAGCACTGGGGAAAGGCAGGCAGAGAATTCCTTGCTAGCACCTTCTCTGTCCCTGGGAAGCAGAAGTGTTCACATTGCTTCGCAAGAATCGCTTTTGTGCAGAAAACAGTAACACTTGTTCAGAAGGAAAGAAAGCACAGAGCCCCAGATTTTATGTTGCCCTGGAGAGCTTGCAGAGCACTGGGGAAAGGCAGGCAGAGAATTCCCTGCAAGCACCTTCTCTGTGCCTGGGAAGCAGAAGTGTTCACATTGCTTCGCAGAATCGCTTTTGTGCAGAAAACAGTAACACTTGTTCAGAAGGAAAGAAAGCACAGAGCCCCAGATTCTATGTTGTCCTGGAGAGCTTGCAGAGCACTGGGGAAAGGCAGGCAGAGAATTCCCTGATAGCACCTTCTCTGTGCCTGGGAAGCAGAAGTGTTCACATTGCTTCGCAAGAATCGCTTTTGTGCAGAAAACAGTAACACTGTTCAGAACGAAAGAAAGCACAGAGCCCCAGATTTTATGTTGTCCTGGAGAGCTTGCAGAGCACTGGGGAAAGGCAGGCAGAGAATTCCTTGCTAGCACCTTCTCTGTCCCTGGGAAGCAGAAGTGTTCACATTGCTTCGCAGAATCGCTTTTGTGCAGAAAACAGTAACACTTGTTCAGAAGGAAAGAAAGCACAGAGCCCCAGATTTTATGTTGTCCTGGAGAGCTTGCAGAGCACTGGGGAAAGGCAGGCAGAGAATTCCCTGCTAGCACCTTCTCTGTGCCTGTTCACATTGCTTCGCAGAATCGCTTTTGTGCAGAAAACTGTAACACTTGTTCAGAAGGAAAGAAAGCACAGAGCCCCAGATTTTATGTTGTCCTGGAGAGCTTGCAGAGCACTGGGGAAAGGCAGGCAGAGAATTCCCTGATAGCACCTTCTCTGTGCCTGTTCACATTGCTTCGCAAGAATCGCTTTTGTGCAGAAAACAGTAACACTTGTTCAGAACTAAAGAAAGCACAGAGCCCCAGATTCTATGTTGTCCTGGAGAGCTTGCAGAGCACTGGGGAAAGGCAGGCAGAGAATTCCCTGATAGCACCTTCTCTGTGCCTGGGAAGCAGAAGTGTTCACATTGCTTCGCAAGATTCGCTTTTGTGCAGAAAACAGTAACACTGTTCAGAACGAAAGAAAGCACAGAGCCCCAGATTTTATGTTGTCCTGGAGAGCTTGCAGAGCACTGGGGAAAGGCAGGCAGAGAATTCCCTGCTAGCACCTTCTCTGTGCCTGTTCACATTGCTTCGCAGAATCGCTTTTGTGCAGGAAACAGTAACACTTGTTCAGAAGGAAAGAAAGCACAGAGCCCCAGATTCTATGTTGTCCTGGAGAGCTTGCAGAGCACTGGGGAAAGGCAGGCAGAGAATTCCTTGCTAGCACCTTCTCTGTGCCTGGGAAGCAGAAGTGTTCACATTGCTTCGCAAGAATCGCTTTTGTGCAGAAAACACTAACACTTGTTCAGAAGGAAAGAAAGCACAGAGCCCCAGATTTTATGTTGTCCTGGAGAGCTTGCAGAGCACTGGGGAAAGGCAGGCAGAGAATTCCTTGCTAGCACCTTCTCTGTGCCTGGGAAGCAGAAGTGTTCACATTGCTTCGCAGAATCGCTTTTGTGCAGATAACAGTAACACTTGTTCAGAAGGAAAGAAAGCACAGAGCCCCAGATTTTATGTTGTCCTGGAGAGCTTGCAGAGCACTGGGGAAAGGCAGGCAGAGAATTCCCTGCTAGCACCTTCTCTGTGCCTGTTCACATTGCTTCGCAGAATCGCTTTTGTGCAGAAAACAGTAACACTTGTTCAGAAGGAAAGAAAGCACAGAGCCCCAGATTCTATGTTGTCCTGGAGAGCTTGCAGAGCACTGGGGAAAGGCAGGCAGAGAATTCCCTGCTAGCACCTTCTCTGTGCCTGGGAAGCAGAAGTGTTCACATTGCTTCGCAAGAATCGCTTTTGTGCAGAAAACACTAACTGTTGTTCAGAACGAAAGAAAGCACAGAGCCCCAGATTCTATGTTGTCCTGGAGAGCTTGCAGAGCACTGGGGAAAGGCAGGCAGAGAATTCCCTGATAGCACCTTCTCTGTGCCTGGGAAGCAGAAGTGTTCACATTGCTTCGCAAGAATCGCTTTTGTGCAGAAAACAGTAACACTTGTTCAGAACGAAAGAAAGCACAGAGCCCCAGATTCTATGTTGTCCTGGAGAGCTTGCAGAGCACTGGGGAAAGGCAGGCAGAGAATTCCTTGCTAGCACCTTCTCTGTCCCTGGGAAGCAGAAGTGTTCACATTGCTTCGCAAGAATCGCTTTTGTGCAGAAAACACTAACACTTGTTCAGAAGGAAAGAAAGCACAGAGCCCCAGATTCTATGTTGTCCTGGAGAGCTTGCAGAGCACTGGGGAAAGGCAGGCAGAGAATTCCTTGCTAGCACCTTCTCTGTGCCTGGGAAGCAGAAGTGTTCACATTGCTTCGCAGAAACGCTTTTGTGCAGAAAACAGTAACACTTGTTCAGAAGGAAAGAAAGCACAGAGCCCCAGATTTTATGTTGTCCTGGAGAGCTTGCAGAGCACTGGGGAAAGGCAGGCAGAGAATTCCCTGATAGCACCTTCTCTGTGCCTGTTCACATTGCTTCGCAGAATCGCTTTTGTGCAGAAAACACTAACACTTGTTCAGAAGGAAAGAAAGCACAGAGCCCCAGATTTTATGTTGTCCTGGAGAGCTTGCAGAGCACTGGGGAAAGGCAGGCAGAGAATTCCCTGCTAGCACCTTCTCTGTGCCTGGGAATCAGAAGTGTTCACATTGCTTCGCAAGAATCGCTTTTGTGCAGAAAACAGTAACACTTGTTCAGAAGGAAAGAAAGCAGAGAGCCCCAGATTTTATGTTGTCCTGGAGAGCTTGCAGAGCACTGGGGAAAGGCAGGCAGAGAATTCCCTGCTAGCACCTTCTCTGTGCCTGTTCACATTGCTTCGCAGAATCGCTTTTGTGCAGAAAACAGTAACACTTGTTCAGAAGGAAAGAAAGCACAGAGCCCCAGATTCTATGTTGTCCTGGAGAGCTTGCAGAGCACTGGGGAAAGGCAGGCAGAGAATTCCCTGCTAGCACCTTCTCTGTGCCTGGGAAGCAGAAGTGTTCACATTGCTTCGCAAGAATCGCTTTTGTGCAGAAAACAGTAACACTTGTTCAGAAGGAAAGAAAGCACAGAGCCCCAGATTTTATGTTGTCCTGGAGAGCTTGCAGAGCACTGGGGAAAGGCAGGCAGAGAATTCCCTGCTAGCACCTTCTCTGTGCCTGTTCACATTGCTTCGCAAGAATCGCTTTTGTGCAGAAAACACTAACACTTGTTCAGAAGTAAAGAAAGCACAGAGCCCCAGATTTTATGTTGTCCTGGAGAGCTTGCAGAGCACTGGGGAAAGGCAGGCAGAGAATTCCTTGCTAGCACCTTCTCTGTGCCTGGGAAGCAGAAGTGTTCACATTGCTTCGCAGAATCGCTTTTGTGCAGAAAACAGTAACACTTGTTCAGAAGGAAAGAAAGCACAGAGCCCCAGATTTTATGTTGTCCTGGAGAGCTTGCAGAGCACTGGGGAAAGGCAGGCAGAGAATTCCTTGCTAGCACCTTCTCTGTGCCTGGGAAGCAGAAGTGTTCACATTGCTTCGCAAGAATCGCTTTTGTGCAGAAAACAGTAACACTTGTTCAGAAGGAAAGAAAGCACAGAGCCCCAGATTTTATGTTGTCCTGGAGAGCTTGCAGAGCACTGGGGAAAGGCAGGCAGAGAATTCCCTGATAGCACCTTCTCTGTGCCTGTTCACATTGCTTCGCAGAATCGCTTTTGTGCAGAAAACAGTAACACTTGTTCAGAAGGAAAGAAAGCACAGAGCCCCAGATTCTATGTTGTCCTGGAGAGCTTGCAGAGCACTGGGGAAAGGCAGGCAGAGAATTCCCTGATAGCACCTTCTCTGTGCCTGGGAAGCAGAAGTGTTCACATTGCTTCGCAAGAATCGCTTTTGTGCAGAAAACAGTAACACTTGTTCAGAAGGAAAGAAAGCACAGAGCCCCAGATTTTATGTTGTCCTGGAGAGCTTGCAGAGCACTGGGGAAAGGCAGGCAGAGAATTCCCTGCTAGCACCTTCTCTGTGCCTGTTCACATTGCTTCGCAAGAATCGCTTTTGTGCAGAAAACAGTAACACTTGTTCAGAACTAAAGAAAGCACAGAGCCCCAGATTCTATGTTGTCCTGGAGAGCTTGCAGAGCACTGGGGAAAGGCAGGCAGAGAATTCCCTGATAGCACCTTCTCTGTGCCTGGGAAGCAGAAGTGTTCACATTGCTTCGCAAGATTCGCTTTTGTGCAGAAAACAGTAACACTGTTCAGAACGAAAGAAAGCACAGAGCCCCAGATTTTATGTTGTCCTGGAGAGCTTGCAGAGCACTGGGGAAAGGCAGGCAGAGAATTCCCTGCTAGCACCTTCTCTGTGCCTGTTCACATTGCTTCGCAGAATCGCTTTTGTGCAGGAAACAGTAACACTTGTTCAGAAGGAAAGAAAGCACAGAGCCCCAGATTCTATGTTGTCCTGGAGAGCTTGCAGAGCACTGGGGAAAGGCAGGCAGAGAATTCCCTGATAGCACCTTCTCTGTGCCTGGGAAGCAGAAGTGTTCACATTGCTTCGCAAGAATCGCTTTTGTGCAGAAAACAGTAACACTTGTTCAGAACGAAAGAAAGCACAGAGCCCCAGATTCTATGTTGTCCTGGAGAGCTTGCAGAGCACTGGGGAAAGGCAGGCAGAGAATTCCTTGCTAGCACCTTCTCTGTCCCTGGGAAGCAGAAGTGTTCACATTGCTTCGCAAGAATCGCTTTTGTGCAGAAAACACTAACACTTGTTCAGAAGGAAAGAAAGCACAGAGCCCCAGATTCTATGTTGTCCTGGAGAGCTTGCAGAGCACTGGGGAAAGGCAGGCAGAGAATTCCTTGCTAGCACCTTCTCTGTGCCTGGGAAGCAGAAGTGTTCACATTGCTTCGCAGAAACGCTTTTGTGCAGAAAACAGTAACACTTGTTCAGAAGGAAAGAAAGCACAGAGCCCCAGATTTTATGTTGTCCTGGAGAGCTTGCAGAGCACTGGGGAAAGGCAGGCAGAGAATTCCTTGCTAGCACCTTCTCTGTGCCTGGGAAGCAGAAGTGTTCACATTGCTTCGCAAGAATCGCTTTTGTGCAGAAAACACTAACACTTGTTCAGAAGGAAAGAAAGCACAGAGCCCCAGATTGTATGTTGTCCTGGAGAGCTTGCAGAGCACTGGGGAAAGGCAGGCAGAGAATTCCCTGATAGCACCTTCTCTGTGCCTGTTCACATTGCTTCGCAGAATCGCTTTTGTGCAGAAAACACTAACACTTGTTCAGAAGGAAAGAAAGCACAGAGCCCCAGATTTTATGTTGTCCTGGAGAGCTTGCAGAGCACTGGGGAAAGGCAGGCAGAGAATTCCCTGCTAGCACCTTCTCTGTGCCTGGGAATCAGAAGTGTTCACATTGCTTCGCAAGAATCGCTTTTGTGCAGAAAACAGTAACACTTGTTCAGAAGGAAAGAAAGCACAGAGCCCCAGATTTTATGTTGTCCTGGAGAGCTTGCAGAGCACTGGGGAAAGGCAGGCAGAGAATTCCCTGCTAGCACCTTCTCTGTGCCTGTTCACATTGCTTCGCAGAATCGCTTTTGTGCAGAAAACAGTAACACTTGTTCAGAAGGAAAGAAAGCACAGAGCCCCAGATTCTATGTTGTCCTGGAGAGCTTGCAGAGCACTGGGGAAAGGCAGGCAGAGAATTCCCTGCTAGCACCTTCTCTGTGCCTGGGAAGCAGAAGTGTTCACATTGCTTCGCAAGAATCGCTTTTGTGCAGAAAACAGTAACACTTGTTCAGAAGGAAAGAAAGCACAGAGCCCCAGATTTTATGTTGTCCTGGAGAGCTTGCAGAGCACTGGGGAAAGGCAGGCAGAGAATTCCCTGCTAGCACCTTCTCTGTGCCTGTTCACATTGCTTCGCAAGAATCGCTTTTGTGCAGAAAACACTAACACTTGTTCAGAAGGAAAGAAAGCACAGAGCCCCAGATTTTATGTTGTCCTGGAGAGCTTGCAGAGCACTGGGGAAAGGCAGGCAGAGAATTCCTTGCTAGCACCTTCTCTGTGCCTGGGAAGCAGAAGTGTTCACATTGCTTCGCAGAATCGCTTTTGTGCAGAAAACAGTAACACTTGTTCAGAAGGAAAGAAAGCACAGAGCCCCAGATTTTATGTTGTCCTGGAGAGCTTGCAGAGCACTGGGGAAAGGCAGGCAGAGAATTCCTTGCTAGCACCTTCTCTGTGCCTGGGAAGCAGAAGTGTTCACATTGCTTCGCAAGAATCGCTTTTGTGCAGAAAACAGTAACACTTGTTCAGAAGGAAAGAAAGCACAGAGCCCCAGATTTTATGTTGTCCTGGAGAGCTTGCAGAGCACTGGGGAAAGGCAGGCAGAGAATTCCCTGATAGCACCTTCTCTGTGCCTGTTCACATTGCTTCGCAGAATCGCTTTTGTGCAGAAAACAGTAACACTTGTTCAGAAGGAAAGAAAGCACAGAGCCCCAGATTCTATGTTGTCCTGGAGAGCTTGCAGAGCACTGGGGAAAGGCAGGCAGAGAATTCCCTGATAGCACCTTCTCTGTGCCTGGGAAGCAGAAGTGTTCACATTGCTTCGCAAGAATCGCTTTTGTGCAGAAAACAGTAACACTTGTTCAGAAGGAAAGAAAGCACAGAGCCCCAGATTTTATGTTGTCCTGGAGAGCTTGCAGAGCACTGGGGAAAGGCAGGCAGAGAATTCCCTGCTAGCACCTTCTCTGTGCCTGTTCACATTGCTTCGCAAGAATCGCTTTTGTGCAGAAAACAGTAACACTTGTTCAGAACTAAAGAAAGCACAGAGCCCCAGATTCTATGTTGTCCTGGAGAGCTTGCAGAGCACTGGGGAAAGGCAGGCAGAGAATTCCCTGATAGCACCTTCTCTGTGCCTGGGAAGCAGAAGTGTTCACATTGCTTCGCAAGATTCGCTTTTGTGCAGAAAACAGTAACACTGTTCAGAACGAAAGAAAGCACAGAGCCCCAGATTTTATGTTGTCCTGGAGAGCTTGCAGAGCACTGGGGAAAGGCAGGCAGAGAATTCCCTGCTAGCACCTTCTCTGTGCCTGTTCACATTGCTTCGCAGAATCGCTTTTGTGCAGGAAACAGTAACACTTGTTCAGAAGGAAAGAAAGCACAGAGCCCCAGATTCTATGTTGTCCTGGAGAGCTTGCAGAGCACTGGGGAAAGGCAGGCAGAGAATTCCTTGCTAGCACCTTCTCTGTGCCTGGGAAGCAGAAGTGTTCACATTGCTTCGCAAGAATCGCTTTTGTGCAGAAAACACTAACACTTGTTCAGAAGGAAAGAAAGCACAGAGCCCCAGATTTTATGTTGTCCTGGAGAGCTTGCAGAGCACTGGGGAAAGGCAGGCAGAGAATTCCTTGCTAGCACCTTCTCTGTGCCTGGGAAGCAGAAGTGTTCACATTGCTTCGCAGAATCGCTTTTGTGCAGATAACAGTAACACTTGTTCAGAAGGAAAGAAAGCACAGAGCCCCAGATTTTATGTTGTCCTGGAGAGCTTGCAGAGCACTGGGGAAAGGCAGGCAGAGAATTCCCTGCTAGCACCTTCTCTGTGCCTGTTCACATTGCTTCGCAGAATCGCTTTTGTGCAGAAAACAGTAACACTTGTTCAGAACGAAAGAAAGCACAGAGCCCCAGATTCTATGTTGTCCTGGAGAGCTTGCAGAGCACTGGGGAAAGGCAGGCAGAGAATTCCTTGCTAGCACCTTCTCTGTCCCTGGGAAGCAGAAGTGTTCACATTGCTTCGCAAGAATCGCTTTTGTGCAGAAAACACTAACACTTGTTCAGAACGAAAGAAAGCACAGAGCCCCAGATTCTATGTTGTCCTGGAGAGCTTGCAGAGCACTGGGGAAAGGCAGGCAGAGAATTCCTTGCTAGCACCTTCTCTGTGCCTGGGAAGCAGAAGTGTTCACATTGCTTCGCAGAAACGCTTTTGTGCAGAAAACAGTAACACTTGTTCAGAAGGAAAGAAAGCACAGAGCCCCAGATTTTATGTTGTCCTGGAGAGCTTGCAGAGCACTGGGGAAAGGCAGGCAGAGAATTCCTTGCTAGCACCTTCTCTGTGCCTGGGAAGCAGAAGTGTTCACATTGCTTCGCAAGAATCGCTTTTGTGCAGAAAACACTAACACTTGTTCAGAAGGAAAGAAAGCACAGAGCCCCAGATTGTATGTTGTCCTGGAGAGCTTGCAGAGCACTGGGGAAAGGCAGGCAGAGAATTCCCTGATAGCACCTTCTCTGTGCCTGTTCACATTGCTTCGCAGAATCGCTTTTGTGCAGAAAACACTAACACTTGTTCAGAAGGAAAGAAAGCACAGAGCCCCAGATTTTATGTTGTCCTGGAGAGCTTGCAGAGCACTGGGGAAAGGCAGGCAGAGAATTCCCTGATAGCACCTTCTCTGTGCCTGGGAATCAGAAGTGTTCACATTGCTTCGCAAGAATCGCTTTTGTGCAGAAAACAGTAACACTTGTTCAGAAGGAAAGAAAGCACAGAGCCCCAGATTTTATGTTGTCCTGGAGAGCTTGCAGAGCACTGGGGAAAGGCAGGCAGAGAATTCCCTGATAGCACCTTCTCTGTGCCTGTTCACATTGCTTCGCAGAATCGCTTTTGTGCAGAAAACAGTAACACTTGTTCAGAAGGAAAGAAAGCACAGAGCCCCAGATTCTATGTTGTCCTGGAGAGCTTGCAGAGCACTGGGGAAAGGCAGGCAGAGAATTCCCTGATAGCACCTTCTCTGTGCCTGGGAAGCAGAAGTGTTCACATTGCTTCGCAAGAATCGCTTTTGTGCAGAAAACAGTAACACTTGTTCAGAAGGAAAGAAAGCACAGAGCCCCAGATTTTATGTTGTCCTGGAGAGCTTGCAGAGCACTGGGGAAAGGCAGGCAGAGAATTCCCTGCTAGCACCTTCTCTGTGCCTGTTCACATTGCTTCGCAAGAATCGCTTTTGTGCAGAAAACACTAACACTTGTTCAGAAGGAAAGAAAGCACAGAGCCCCAGATTTTATGTTGTCCTGGAGAGCTTGCAGAGCACTGGGGAAAGGCAGGCAGAGAATTCCTTCCTAGCACCTTCTCTGTGCCTGGGAAGCAGAAGTGTTCACATTGCTTCGCAGAATCGCTTTTGTGCAGAAAACTAACACTTGTTCAGAAGGAAAGAAAGCACAGAGCCCCAGATTTTATGTTGTCCTGGAGAGCTTGCAGAGCACTGGGGAAAGGCAGGCAGAGAATTCCTTGCTAGCACCTTCTCTGTGCCTGGGAAGCAGAAGTGTTCACATTGCTTCGCAAGAATCGCTTTTGTGCAGAAAACAGTAACACTTGTTCAGAAGGAAAGAAAGCACAGAGCCCCAGATTTTATGTTGTCCTGGAGAGCTTGCAGAGCACTGGGGAAAGGCAGGCAGAGAATTCCCTGATAGCACCTTCTCTGTGCCTGTTCACATTGCTTCGCAGAATCGCTTTTGTGCAGAAAACAGTAACACTTGTTCAGAAGGAAAGAAAGCACAGAGCCCCAGATTCTATGTTGTCCTGGAGAGCTTGCAGAGCACTGGGGAAAGGCAGGCAGAGAATTCCCTGCTAGCACCTTCTCTGTGCCTGGGAAGCAGAAGTGTTCACATTGCTTCGCAAGAATCGCTTTTGTGCAGAAAACACTAACACTTGTTCAGAAGGAAAGAAAGCACAGAGCCCCAGATTTTATGTTGTCCTGGAGAGCTTGCAGAGCACTGGGGAAAGGCAGGCAGAGAATTCCCTGCTAGCACCTTCTCTGTGCCTGTTCACATTGCTTCGCAAGAATCGCTTTTGTGCAGAAAACACTAACACTTGTTCAGAAGGAAAGAAAGCACAGAGCCCCAGATTTTATGTTGTCCTGGAGAGCTTGCAGAGCACTGGGGAAAGGCAGGCAGAGAATTCCTTGCTAGCACCTTCTCTGTGCCTGGGAAGCAGAAGTGTTCACATTGCTTCGCAGAATCGCTTTTGTGCAGAAAACAGTAACACTTGTTCAGAAGGAAAGAAAGCACAGAGCCCCAGATTTTATGTTGTCCTGGAGAGCTTGCAGAGCACTGGGGAAAGGCAGGCAGAGAATTCCTTGCTAGCACCTTCTTTGTGCCTGGGAAGCAGAAGTGTTCACATTGCTTCGCAAGAATCGCTTTTGTGCAGAAAACAGTAACACTTGTTCAGAAGGAAAGAAAGCACAGAGCCCCAGATTTTATGTTGTCCTGGAGAGCTTGCAGAGCACTGGGGAAAGGCAGGCAGAGAATTCCCTGCTAGCACCTTCTCTGTGCCTGTTCACATTGCTTCGCAGAATCGCTTTTGTGCAGAAAACAGTAACACTTGTTCAGAAGGAAAGAAAGCACAGAGCCCCAGATTTTATGTTGTCCTGGAGAGCTTGCAGAACACTGGGGAAAGGCAGGCAGAGAATTCCTTGCTAGCACCTTCTCTGTGCCTGGGAAGCAGAAGTGTTCACATTGCTTCGCAGAATCGCTTTTGTGCAGAAAACAGTAACACTTGTTCAGAAGGAAAGAAAGCACAGAGCCCCAGATTCTATGTTGTCCTGGAGAGCTTGCAGAGCACTGGGGAAAGGCAGGCAGAGAATTCCTTGCTAGCACCTTCTCTGTCCCTGGGAAGCAGAAGTGTTCACATTGCTTCGCAAGAATCGCTTTTGTGCAGAAAACAGTAACACTTGTTCAGAAGGAAAGAAAGCACAGAGCCCCAGATTTTATGTTGCCCTGGAGAGCTTGCAGAGCACTGGGGAAAGGCAGGCAGAGAATTCCCTGCAAGCACCTTCTCTGTGCCTGGGAAGCAGAAGTGTTCACATTGCTTCGCAGAATCGCTTTTGTGCAGAAAACAGTAACACTTGTTCAGAAGGAAAGAAAGCACAGAGCCCCAGATTCTATGTTGTCCTGGAGAGCTTGCAGAGCACTGGGGAAAGGCAGGCAGAGAATTCCCTGATAGCACCTTCTCTGTGCCTGGGAAGCAGAAGTGTTCACATTGCTTCGCAAGAATCGCTTTTGTGCAGAAAACAGTAACACTGTTCAGAACGAAAGAAAGCACAGAGCCCCAGATTTTATGTTGTCCTGGAGAGCTTGCAGAGCACTGGGGAAAGGCAGGCAGAGAATTCCTTGCTAGCACCTTCTCTGTGCCTGGGAAGCAGAAGTGTTCACATTGCTTCGCAGAATCGCTTTTGTGCAGAAAACAGTAACACTTGTTCAGAAGGAAAGAAAGCACAGAGCCCCAGATTTTATGTTGTCCTGGAGAGCTTGCAGAGCACTGGGGAAAGGCAGGCAGAGAATTCCCTGCTAGCACCTTCTCTGTGCCTGTTCACATTGCTTCGCAGAATCGCTTTTGTGCAGAAAACATTAACACTTGTTCAGAAGGAAAGAAAGCACAGAGCCCCAGATTTTATGTTGTCCTGGAGAGCTTGCAGAGCACTGGGGAAAGGCAGGCAGAGAATTCCCTGATAGCACCTTCTCTGTGCCTGTTCACATTGCTTCGCAAGAATCGCTTTTGTGCAGAAAACAGTAACACTTGTTCAGAAGGAAAGAAAGCACAGAGCCCCAGATTCTATGTTGTCCTGGAGAGCTTGCAGAGCACTGGGGAAAGGCAGGCAGAGAATTCCCTGATAGCACCTTCTCTGTGCCTGGGAAGCAGAAGTGTTCACATTGCTTCGCAAGATTCGCTTTTGTGCAGAAAACAGTAACACTGTTCAGAACGAAAGAAAGCACAGAGCCCCAGATTTTATGTTGTCCTGGAGAGCTTGCTGAGCACTGGGGAAAGGCAGGCAGAGAATTCCCTGATAGCACCTTCTCTGTGCCTGTTCACATTGCTTCGCAGAATCGCTTTTGTGCAGGAAACAGTAACACTTGTTCAGAACGAAAGAAAGCACAGAGCCCCAGATTCTATGTTGTCCTGGAGAGCTTGCAGAGCACTGGGGAAAGGCAGGCAGAGAATTCCTTGCTAGCACCTTCTCTGTGCCTGGGAAGCAGAAGTGTTCACATTGCTTCGCAAGAATCGCTTTTGTGCAGAAAACACTAACACTTGTTCAGAAGGAAAGAAAGCACAGAGCCCCAGATTTTATGTTGTCCTGGAGAGCTTGCAGAGCACTGGGGAAAGGCAGGCAGAGAATTCCTTGCTAGCACCTTCTCTGTGCCTGGGAAGCAGAAGTGTTCACATTGCTTCGCAGAATCGCTTTTGTGCAGATAACAGTAACACTTGTTCAGAAGGAAAGAAAGCACAGAGCCCCAGATTTTATGTTGTCCTGGAGAGCTTGCAGAGCACTGGGGAAAGGCAGGCAGAGAATTCCCTGCTAGCACCTTCTCTGTGCCTGTTCACATTGCTTCGCAGAATCGCTTTTGTGCAGAAAACACTAACACTTGTTCAGAACGAAAGAAAGCACAGAGCCCCAGATTCTATGTTGTCCTGGAGAGCTTGCAGAGCACTGGGGAAAGGCAGGCAGAGAATTCCCTGCTAGCACCTTCTCTGTGCCTGGGAAGCAGAAGTGTTCACATTGCTTCGCAAGAATCGCTTTTGTGCAGAAAACACTAACTGTTGTTCAGAACGAAAGAAAGCACAGAGCCCCAGATTCTATGTTGTCCTGGAGAGCTTGCAGAGCACTGGGGAAAGGCAGGCAGAGAATTCCCTGATAGCACCTTCTCTGTGCCTGGGAAGCAGAAGTGTTCACATTGCTTCGCAAGAATCGCTTTTGTGCAGAAAACAGTAACACTTGTTCAGAAGGAAAGAAAGCACAGAGCCCCAGATTTTATGTTGCCCTGGAGACCTTGCAGAGCACTGGGGAAAGGCAGGCAGAGAATTCCTTGCTAGCACCTTCTCTGTGCCTGGGAAGCAGAAGTGTTCACATTGCTTCGCAAGAATCGCTTTTGTGCAGAAAACACTAACACTTGTTCAGAACGAAAGAAAGCACAGAGCCCCAGATTCTATGTTGTCCTGGAGAGCTTGCAGAGCACTGGGGAAAGGCAGGCAGAGAATTCCTTGCTAGCACCTTCTCTGTGCCTGGGAAGCAGAAGTGTTCACATTGCTTCGCAGAAACGCTTTTGTGCAGAAAACAGTAACACTTGTTCAGAAGGAAAGAAAGCACAGAGCCCCAGATTTTATGTTGTCCTGGAGAGCTTGCAGAGCACTGGGGAAAGGCAGGCAGAGAATTCCTTGCTAGCACCTTCTCTGTGCCTGGGAAGCAGAAGTGTTCACATTGCTTCGCAAGAATCGCTTTTGTGCAGAAAACACTAACACTTGTTCAGAAGGAAAGAAAGCACAGAGCCCCAGATTGTATGTTGTCCTGGAGAGCTTGCAGAGCACTGGGGAAAGGCAGGCAGAGAATTCCCTGATAGCACCTTCTCTGTGCCTGTTCACATTGCTTCGCAGAATCGCTTTTGTGCAGAAAACACTAACACTTGTTCAGAAGGAAAGAAAGCACAGAGCCCCAGATTTTATGTTGTCCTGGAGAGCTTGCAGAGCACTGGGGAAAGGCAGGCAGAGAATTCCCTGATAGCACCTTCTCTGTGCCTGGGAATCAGAAGTGTTCACATTGCTTCGCAAGAATCGCTTTTGTGCAGAAAACAGTAACACTTGTTCAGAAGGAAAGAAAGCACAGAGCCCCAGATTTTATGTTGTCCTGGAGAGCTTGCAGAGCACTGGGGAAAGGCAGGCAGAGAATTCCCTGATAGCACCTTCTCTGTGCCTGTTCACATTGCTTCGCAGAATCGCTTTTGTGCAGAAAACAGTAACACTTGTTCAGAAGGAAAGAAAGCACAGAGCCCCAGATTCTATGTTGTCCTGGAGAGCTTGCAGAGCACTGGGGAAAGGCAGGCAGAGAATTCCCTGATAGCACCTTCTCTGTGCCTGGGAAGCAGAAGTGTTCACATTGCTTCGCAAGAATCGCTTTTGTGCAGAAAACACTAACACTTGTTCAGAAGGAAAGAAAGCACAGAGCCCCAGATTTTATGTTGTCCTGGAGAGCTTGCAGAGCACTGGGGAAAGGCAGGCAGAGAATTCCCTGCTAGCACCTTCTCTGTGCCTGTTCACATTGCTTCGCAAGAATCGCTTTTGTGCAGAAAACACTAACACTTGTTCAGAAGGAAAGAAAGCACAGAGCCCCAGATTTTATGTTGTCCTGGAGAGCTTGCAGAGCACTGGGGAAAGGCAGGCAGAGAATTCCTTGCTAGCACCTTCTCTGTGCCTGGGAAGCAGAAGTGTTCACATTGCTTCGCAGAATCGCTTTTGTGCAGAAAACAGTAACACTTGTTCAGAAGGAAAGAAAGCACAGAGCCCCAGATTTTATGTTGTCCTGGAGAGCTTGCAGAGCACTGGGGAAAGGCAGGCAGAGAATTCCTTGCTAGCACCTTCTCTGTGCCTGGGAAGCAGAAGTGTTCACATTGCTTCGCAAGAATCGCTTTTGTGCAGAAAACAGTAACACTTGTTCAGAAGGAAAGAAAGCACAGAGCCCCAGATTTTATGTTGTCCTGGAGAGCTTGCAGAGCACTGGGGAAAGGCAGGCAGAGAATTCCCTGCTAGCACCTTCTCTGTGCCTGTTCACATTGCTTCGCAGAATCGCTTTTGTGCAGAAAACAGTAACACTTGTTCAGAAGGAAAGAAAGCACAGAGCCCCAGATTTTATGTTGTCCTGGAGAGCTTGCAGAGCACTGGGGAAAGGCAGGCAGAGAATTCCTTGCTAGCACCTTCTCTGTGCCTGGGAAGCAGAAGTGTTCACATTGCTTCGCAGAATCGCTTTTGTGCAGAAAACAGTAACACTTGTTCAGAAGGAAAGAAAGCACAGAGCCCCAGATTTTATGTTGTCCTGGAGAGCTTGCAGAGCACTGGGGAAAGGCAGGCAGAGAATTCCTTGCTAGCACCTTCTCTTTCCCTGGGAAGCAGAAGTGTTCACATTGCTTCGCAAGAATCGCTTTTGTGCAGAAAACAGTAACACTTGTTCAGAAGGAAAGAAAGCACAGAGCCCCAGATTTTATGTTGCCCTGGAGAGCTTGCAGAGCACTGGGGAAAGGCAGGCAGAGAATTCCCTGCAAGCACCTTCTCTGTGCCTGGGAAGCAGAAGTGTTCACATTGCTTCGCAGAATCGCTTTTGTGCAGAAAACTGTAACACTTGTACAGAAGGAAAGAAAGCACAGAGCCCCAGATTCTATGTTGTCCTGGAGAGCTTGCAGAGCACTGGGGAAAGGCAGGCAGAGAATTCCCTGCTAGCACCTTCTCTGTGCCTGGGAAGCAGAAGTGTTCACATTGCTTCGCAAGAATCGCTTTTGTGCAGAAAACAGTAACACTGTTCAGAACGAAAGAAAGCACAGAGCCCCAGATTTTATGTTGACCTGGAGAGCTTGCAGAGCACTGGGGAAAGGCAGGCAGAGAATTCCTTGCTAGCACCTTCTCTGTGCCTGGGAAGCAGAAGTGTTCACATTGCTTCGCAGAATCGCTTTTGTGCAGAAAACAGTAACACTTGTTCAGAAGGAAAGAAAGCACAGAGCCCCAGATTTTATGTTGTCCTGGAGAGCTTGCAGAGCACTGGGGAAAGGCAGGCAGAGAATTCCCTGCTAGCACCTTCTCTGTGCCTGTTCACATTGCTTCGCAGAATCGCTTTTGTGCAGAAAACTGTAACACTTGTTCAGAAGGAAAGAAAGCACAGAGCCCCAGATTTTATGTTGTCCTGGAGAGCTTGCAGAGCACTGGGGAAAGGCAGGCAGAGAATTCCCTGATAGCACCTTCTCTGTGCCTGTTCACATTGCTTCGCAAGAATCGCTTTTGTGCAGAAAACAGTAACACTTGTTCAGAACTAAAGAAAGCACAGAGCCCCAGATTCTATGTTGTCCTGGAGAGCTTGCAGAGCACTGGGGAAAGGCAGGCAGAGAATTCCCTGCTAGCACCTTCTCTGTGCCTGGGAAGCAGAAGTGTTCACATTGCTTCGCAAGAATCGCTTTTGTGCAGAAAACACTAACTGTTGTTCAGAACGAAAGAAAGCACAGAGCCCCAGATTCTATGTTGTCCTGGAGAGCTTGCAGAGCACTGGGGAAAGGCAGGCAGAGAATTCCCTGCTAGCACCTTCTCTGTGCCTGGGAAGCAGAAGTGTTCACATTGCTTCGCAAGAATCGCTTTTGTGCAGAAAACAGTAACACTTGTTCAGAACGAAAGAAAGCACAGAGCCCCAGATTCTATGTTGTCCTGGAGAGCTTGCAGAGCACTGGGGAAAGGCAGGCAGAGAATTCCTTGCTAGCACCTTCTCTGTGCCTGGGAAGCAGAAGTGTTCACATTGCTTCGCAAGAATCGCTTTTGTGCAGAAAACACTAACACTTGTTCAGAAGGAAAGAAAGCACAGAGCCCCAGATTTTATGTTGTCCTGGAGAGCTTGCAGAGCACTGGGGAAAGGCAGGCAGAGAATTCCTTGCTAGCACCTTCTCTGTGCCTGGGAAGCAGAAGTGTTCACATTGCTTCGCAGAATCGCTTTTCTGCAGAAAAGAGTAACACTTGTTCAGAAGGAAAGAAAGCACAGAGCCCCAGATTTTATGTTGTCCTGGAGAGCTTGCAGAGCACTGGGGAAAGGCAGGCAGAGAATTCCTTGCTAGCACCTTCTCTGTGCCTGGGAAGCAGAAGTGTTCACATTGCTTCGCAAGAATCGCTTTTGTGCAGAAAACAGTAACACTTGTTCAGAAGGAAAGAAAGCACAGAGCCCCAGATTTTATGTTGCCCTGGAGAGCTTGCAGAGCACTGGGGAAAGGCAGGCAGAGAATTCCATGCTAGCACCTTCTCTGTGCCTGGGAAGCAGAAGTGTTCACATTGCTTCGCAAGAATTGCTTTTGTGCAGAAAACACTAACACTTGTTCAGAAGGAAAGAAAGCACAGAGCCCCAGATTGTATGTTGTCCTGGAGAGCTTGCAGAGCACTGGGGAAAGGCAGGCAGAGAATTCCCTGATAGCACCTTCTCTGTGCCTGTTCACATTGCTTCGCAGAATCGCTTTTGTGCAGAAAACAGTAACACTTGTTCAGAAGGAAAGAAAGCACAGAGCCCCAGATTTTATGTTGTCCTGGAGAGCTTGCAGAGCACTGGGGAAAGGCAGGCAGAGAATTCCTTGCTATCACCTTCTCTGTGCCTTGGAAGCAGAAGTGTTCACATTGCTTCGCAAGAATCGCTTTTGTGCAGAAAACAGTAACACTTGTTCAGAAGGAAAGAAAGCACAGAGCCCCAGATTCTATGTTGTCCTGGAGAGCTTGCAGAGCACTGGGGAAAGGCAGGCAGAGAATTCCCTGATAGCACCTTCTCTGTGCCTGTTCACATTGCTTCGCAGAATCGCTTTTGTGCAGAAAACAGTAACACTTGTTCAGAAGGAAAGAAAGCACAGAGCCCCAGATTCTATGTTGTCTTGGAGAGCTTGCAGAGCACTGGGGAAAGGCAGGCAGAGAATTCCCTGATAGCACCTTCTCTGTGCCTGGGAAGCAGAAGTGTTCACATTGCTTCGCAAGAATCGCTTTTGTGCAGAAAACAGTAACACTGTTCAGAACGAAAGAAAGCACAGAGCCCCAGATTCTATGTTGTCCTGGAGAGCTTGCAGAGCACTGGGGAAAGGCAGGCAGAGAATTCCCTGCTAGCACCTTCTCTGTGCCTGTTCACATTGCTTCGCAGAATCGCTTTTGTGCAGAAAACAGTAACACTTGTTCAGAAGGAAAGAAAGCACAGAGCCCCAGATTCTATGTTGTCCTGGAGAGCTTGCAGAGCACTGGGGAAAGGCAGGCAGAGAATTCCTTGCTAGCACCTTCTCTGTGCCTGGGAAGCAGAAGTGTTCACATTGCTTCGCAAGAATCGCTTTTGTGCAGAAAACACTAACACTTGTTCAGAAGGAAAGAAAGCACAGAGCCCCAGATTTTATGTTGTCCTGGAGAGCTTGCAGAGCACTGGGGAAAGGCAGGCAGAGAATTCCTTGCTAGCACCTTCTCTGTGCCTGGGAAGCAGAAGTGTTCACATTGCTTCGCAGAATCGCTTTTGTGCAGAAAACAGTAACACTTGTTCAGAAGGAAAGAAAGCACAGAGCCCCAGATTTTATGTTGTCCTGGAGAGCTTGCAGAGCACTGGGGAAAGGCAGGCAGAGAATTCCTTGCTAGCACCTTCTTTGTGCCTGGGAAGCAGAAGTGTTCACATTGCTTCGCAAGAATCGCTTTTGTGCAGAAAGCACTAACACTTGTTCAGAAGGAAAGAAAGCACAGAGCCCCAGATTTTATGTTGTTCTGGAGAGCTTGCAGAGCACTGGGGAAAGGCAGGCAGAGAATTCCCTGATAGCACCTTCTCTGTGCCTGTTCACATTGCTTCGCAGAATCGCTTTTGTGCAGAAAACTGTAACACTTGTTCAGAAGGAAAGAAAGCACAGAGCCCCAGATTTTATGTTGTCCTGGAGAGCTTGCAGAGCACTGGGGAAAGGCAGGCAGAGAATTCCTTGCTAGCACCTTCTCTGTGCCTGGGAAGCAGAAGTGTTCACATTGCTTCGCAGAATCGCTTTTGTGCAGAAAACAGTAACACTTGTTCAGAAGGAAAGAAAGCACAGAGCCCCAGATTTTATGTTGTCCTGGAGAGCTTGCAGAGCACTGGGGAAAGGCAGGCAGAGAATTCCTTGCTAGCACCTTCTCTGTGCCTGGGAAGCAGAAGTGTTCACATTGCTTCGCAAGAATCGCTTTTGTGCAGAAAACAGTAACACTTGTTCAGAAGGAAAGAAAGCACAGAGCCCCAGATTTTATGTTGTCCTGGAGAGCTTGCAGAGCACTGGGGAAAGGCAGGCAGAGAATTCCCTGCTAGCACCTTCTCTGTGCCTGGGAAGCAGAAGTGTTCACATTGCTTCGCAGATCGCTTTTGTGCAGAAAACACTAACACTTGTTCAGAAGGAAAGAAAGCACAGAGCACCAGATTCTATGTTGTCCTGGAGAGCTTGCAGAGCACTGGGGAAAGGCAGGCAGAGAATTCCCTGATAGCACCTTCTCTGTGCCTGTTCACATTGCTTCGCAAGAATCGCTTTTGTGCAGAAAACAGTAACACTTGTTCAGAACTAAAGAAAGCACAGAGCCCCAGATTCTATGTTGTCCTGGAGAGCTTGCAGAGCACTGGGGAAAGGCAGGCAGAGATTTCCCTGCTAGCACCTTCTCTGTGCCTGGGAAGCAGAAGTGTTCACATTGCTTCGCAAGAATCGCTTTTGTGCAGAAAACACTAACACTTGTTCAGAACGAAAGAAAGCACAGAGCCCCAGATTCTATGTTGTCCTGGAGAGCTTGCAGAGCACTGGGGAAAGGCAGGCAGAGAATTCCCTGATAGCACCTTCTCTGTGCCTGGGAAGCAGAAGTGTTCACATTGCTTCGCAAGAATCGCTTTTGTGCAGAAAACAGTAACACTTGTTCAGAACGAAAGAAAGCACAGAGCCCCAGATTCTATGTTGTCCTGGAGAGCTTGCAGAGCACTGGGGAAAGTCAGGCAGAGAATTCCTTGCTAGCACCTTCTCTGTGCCTGGGAAGCAGAAGTGTTCACATTGCTTCGCAAGAATCGCTTTTGTGCAGAAAACACTAACACTTGTTCAGAAGGAAAGAAAGCACAGAGCCCCAGATTTTATGTTGTCCTGGAGAGCTTGCAGAGCACTGGGGAAAGGCAGGCAGAGAATTCCTTGCTAGCAGCTTCTCTGTGCCTGGGAAGCAGAAGTGTTCACATTGCTTCGCAGAATCGCTTTTGTGCAGAAAACAGTAACACTTGTTCAGAAGGAAAGAAAGCACAGAGCCCCAGATTTTATGTTGTCCTGGAGAGCTTGCAGAGCACTGGGGAAAGGCAGGCAGAGAATTCCTTGCTAGCACCTTCTCTGTGCCTGGGAAGCAGAAGTGTTCACATTGCTTCGCAAGAATCGCTTTTGTGCAGAAAACAGTAACACTTGTTCAGAAGGAAAGAAAGCACAGAGCCCCAGATTTTATGTTGCCCTGGAGAGCTTGCAGAGCACTGGGGAAAGGCAGGCAGAGAATTCCCTGCAAGCACCTTCTCTGTGCCTGGGAAGCAGAAGTGTTCACATTGCTTCGCAGAATCGCTTTTGTGCAGAAAACAGTAACACTTGTTCAGAACGAAAGAAAGCACAGAGCCCCAGATTCTATGTTGTCCTGGAGAGCTTGCAGAGCACTGGGGAAAGGCAGGCAGAGAATTCCCTGCTAGCACCTTCTCTGTGCCTGTTCACATTGCTTCGCAGAATCGCTTTTGTGCAGAAAACAGTAACACCTGTTCAGAAGGAAAGAAAGCACAGAGCCCCAGATTCTATGTTGTCCTGGAGAGCTTGCAGAGCACTGGGGAAAGGCAGGCAGAGAATTCCCTGCTAGCACCTTCTCTGTGCCTGGGAAGCAGAAGTGTTCACATTGCTTCGCAAGAATCGCTTTTGTGCAGAAAACAGTAACACTTGTTCAGAAGGAAAGAAAGCACAGAGCCCCAGATTTTTTGTTGTCCTGGAGAGCTTGCAGAGCACTGGGGAAAGGCAGGCAGAGAATTCCTTGCTAGCACCTTCTCTGTGCCTGGGAAGCAGAAGTGTTCACATTGCTTCGCAAGAATCGCTTTTGTGCAGAAAACACTAACACTTGTTCAGAAGGAAAGAAAGCACAGAGCCCCAGATTCTATGTTGTCCTGGAGAGCTTGCAGAGCACTGGGGAAAGGCAGGCAGAGAATTCCCTGATAGCACCTTCTCTGTGCCTGTTCACATTGCTTCGCAGAATCGCTTTTGTGCAGAAAACAGTAACACTTGTTCAGAAGGAAAGAAAGCACAGAGCCCCAGATTTTATGTTGTCCTGGAGAGCTTGCAGAGCACTGGGGAAAGGCAGGCAGAGAATTCCTTGCTATCACCTTCTCTGTGCCTGGGAAGCAGAAGTGTTCACATTGCTTCGCAAGAATCGCTTTTGTGCAGAAAACAGTAACACTTGTTCAGAAGGAAAGAAAGCACAGAGCCCCAGATTCTATGTTGTCCTGGAGAGCTTGCAGAGCACTGGGGAAAGGCAGGCAGAGAATTCCCTGATAGCACCTTCTCTGTGCCTGTTCACATTGCTTCGCAGAATCGCTTTTGTGCAGAAAACAGTAACACTTGTTCAGAAGGAAAGAAAGCACAGAGCCCCAGATTTTATGTTGTCCTGGAGAGCTTGCAGAGCACTGGGGAAAGGCAGGCAGAGAATTCCCTGATAGCACCTTCTCTGTGCCTGGGAAGCAGAAGTGTTCACATTGCTTCGCAAGAATCGCTTTTGTGCAGAAAACAGTAACACTGTTCAGAACGAAAGAAAGCACAGAGCCCCAGATTCTATGTTGTCCTGGAGAGCTTGCAGAGCACTGGGGAAAGGCAGGCAGAGAATTCCCTGCTAGCACCTTCTCTGTGCCTGTTCACATTGCTTCGCAGAATCGCTTTTGTGCAGAAAACAGTAACTCTTGTTCAGAAGGAAAGAAAGCACAGAGCCCCAGATTCTATGTTGTCCTGGAGAGCTTGCAGAGCACTGGGGAAAGGCAGGCAGAGAATTCCCTGATAGCACCTTCTCTGTGCCTGGGAAGCAGAAGTGTTCACATTGCTTCGCAAGAATCGCTTTTGTGCAGAAAACAGTAACACTGTTCAGAACGAAAGAAAGCACAGAGCCCCAGATTTTATGTTGTCCTGGAGAGCTTGCAGAGCACTGGGGAAAGGCAGGCAGAGAATTCCCTGCTAGCACCTTCTCTGTGCCTGTTCACATTGCTTCGCAGAATCGCTTTTGTGCAGAAAACAGTAACACTTGTTCAGAAGGAAAGAAAGCACAGAGCCCCAGATTTTATGTTGTCCTGGAGAGCTTGCAGAGCACTGGGGAAAGGCAGGCAGAGAATTCCTTGCTATCACCTTCTCTGTGCCTGGGAAGCAGAAGTGTTCACATTGCTTCGCAAGAATCGCTTTTGTGCAGAAAACAGTAACACTTGTTCAGAAGGAAAGAAAGCACAGAGCCCCAGATTCTATGTTGTCCTGGAGAGCTTGCAGAGCACTGGGGAAAGGCAGGCAGAGAATTCCCTGATAGCACCTTCTCTGTGCCTGTTCACATTGCTTCGCAGAATCGCTTTTGTGCAGAAAACAGTAACACTTGTTCAGAAGGAAAGAAAGCACAGAGCCCCAGATTTTATGTTGTCCTGGAGAGCTTGCAGAGCACTGGGGAAAGGCAGGCAGAGAATTCCCTGATAGCACCTTCTCTGTGCCTGGGAAGCAGAAGTGTTCACATTGCTTCGCAAGAATCGCTTTTGTGCAGAAAACAGTAACACTGTTCAGAACGAAAGAAAGCACAGAGCCCCAGATTCTATGTTGTCCTGGAGAGCTTGCAGAGCACTGGGGAAAGGCAGGCAGAGAATTCCCTGCTAGCACCTTCTCTGTGCCTGTTCACATTGCTTCGCAGAATCGCTTTTGTGCAGAAAACAGTAACTCTTGTTCAGAAGGAAAGAAAGCACAGAGCCCCAGATTCTATGTTGTCCTGGAGAGCTTGCAGAGCACTGGGGAAAGGCAGGCAGAGAATTCCCTGATAGCACCTTCTCTGTGCCTGTTCACATTGCTTCGCAAGAATCGCTTTTGTGCAGAAAACAGTAACACTTGTTCAGAACTAAAGAAAGCACAGAGCCCCAGATTCTATGTTGTCCTGGAGAGCTTGCAGAGCACTGGGGAAAGGCAGGCAGAGATTTCCCTGCTAGCACCTTCTCTGTGCCTGGGAAGCAGAAGTGTTCACATTGCTTCGCAAGAATCGCTTTTGTGCAGAAAACACTAACTGTTGTTCAGAACGAAAGAAAGCACAGAGCCCCAGATTCTATGTTGTCCTGGAGAGCTTGCAGAGCACTGGGGAAAGGCAGGCAGAGAATTCCCTGATAGCACCTTCTCTGTGCCTGGGAAGCAGAAGTGTTCACATTGCTTCGCAAGAATCGCTTTTGTGCAGAAAACAGTAACACTTGTTCAGAACGAAAGAAAGCACAGAGCCCCAGATTCTATGTTGTCCTGGAGAGCTTGCAGAGCACTGGGGAAAGTCAGGCAGAGAATTCCTTGCTAGCACCTTCTCTGTGCCTGGGAAGCAGAAGTGTTCACATTGCTTCGCAAGAATCGCTTTTGTGCAGAAAACACTAACACTTGTTCAGAAGGAAAGAAAGCACAGAGCCCCAGATTTTATGTTGTCCTGGAGAGCTTGCAGAGCACTGGGGAAAGGCAGGCAGAGAATTCCTTGCTAGCAGCTTCTCTGTGCCTGGGAAGCAGAAGTGTTCACATTGCTTCGCAGAATCGCTTTTGTGCAGAAAACAGTAACACTTGTTCAGAAGGAAAGAAAGCACAGAGCCCCAGATTTTATGTTGTCCTGGAGAGCTTGCAGAGCACTGGGGAAAGGCAGGCAGAGAATTCCTTGCTAGCACCTTCTCTGTGCCTGGGAAGCAGAAGTGTTCACATTGCTTCGCAAGAATCGCTTTTGTGCAGAAAACAGTAACACTTGTTCAGAAGGAAAGAAAGCACAGAGCCCCAGATTTTATGTTGCCCTGGAGAGCTTGCAGAGCACTGGGGAAAGGCAGGCAGAGAATTCCCTGCAAGCACCTTCTCTGTGCCTGGGAAGCAGAAGTGTTCACATTGCTTCGCAGAATCGCTTTTGTGCAGAAAACAGTAACACTTGTTCAGAACGAAAGAAAGCACAGAGCCCCAGATTCTATGTTGTCCTGGAGAGCTTGCAGAGCACTGGGGAAAGGCAGGCAGAGAATTCCCTGCTAGCACCTTCTCTGTGCCTGTTCACATTGCTTCGCAGAATCGCTTTTGTGCAGAAAACAGTAACACCTGTTCAGAAGGAAAGAAAGCACAGAGCCCCAGATTCTATGTTGTCCTGGAGAGCTTGCAGAGCACTGGGGAAAGGCAGGCAGAGAATTCCCTGCTAGCACCTTCTCTGTGCCTGGGAAGCAGAAGTGTTCACATTGCTTCGCAAGAATCGCTTTTGTGCAGAAAACAGTAACACTTGTTCAGAAGGAAAGAAAGCACAGAGCCCCAGATTTTTTGTTGTCCTGGAGAGCTTGCAGAGCACTGGGGAAAGGCAGGCAGAGAATTCCTTGCTAGCACCTTCTCTGTGCCTGGGAAGCAGAAGTGTTCACATTGCTTCGCAAGAATCGCTTTTGTGCAGAAAACACTAACACTTGTTCAGAAGGAAAGAAAGCACAGAGCCCCAGATTCTATGTTGTCCTGGAGAGCTTGCAGAGCACTGGGGAAAGGCAGGCAGAGAATTCCCTGATAGCACCTTCTCTGTGCCTGTTCACATTGCTTCGCAGAATCGCTTTTGTGCAGAAAACAGTAACACTTGTTCAGAAGGAAAGAAAGCACAGAGCCCCAGATTTTATGTTGTCCTGGAGAGCTTGCAGAGCACTGGGGAAAGGCAGGCAGAGAATTCCTTGCTATCACCTTCTCTGTGCCTGGGAAGCAGAAGTGTTCACATTGCTTCGCAAGAATCGCTTTTGTGCAGAAAACAGTAACACTTGTTCAGAAGGAAAGAAAGCACAGAGCCCCAGATTCTATGTTGTCCTGGAGAGCTTGCAGAGCACTGGGGAAAGGCAGGCAGAGAATTCCCTGATAGCACCTTCTCTGTGCCTGTTCACATTGCTTCGCAGAATCGCTTTTGTGCAGAAAACAGTAACACTTGTTCAGAAGGAAAGAAAGCACAGAGCCCCAGATTTTATGTTGTCCTGGAGAGCTTGCAGAGCACTGGGGAAAGGCAGGCAGAGAATTCCCTGATAGCACCTTCTCTGTGCCTGGGAAGCAGAAGTGTTCACATTGCTTCGCAAGAATCGCTTTTGTGCAGAAAACAGTAACACTGTTCAGAACGAAAGAAAGCACAGAGCCCCAGATTCTATGTTGTCCTGGAGAGCTTGCAGAGCACTGGGGAAAGGCAGGCAGAGAATTCCCTGCTAGCACCTTCTCTGTGCCTGTTCACATTGCTTCGCAGAATCGCTTTTGTGCAGAAAACAGTAACTCTTGTTCAGAAGGAAAGAAAGCACAGAGCCCCAGATTCTATGTTGTCCTGGAGAGCTTGCAGAGCACTGGGGAAAGGCAGGCAGAGAATTCCCTGATAGCACCTTCTCTGTGCCTGGGAAGCAGAAGTGTTCACATTGCTTCGCAAGAATCGCTTTTGTGCAGGAAACAGTAACACTGTTCAGAACGAAAGAAAGCACAGAGCCCCAGATTTTATGTTGTCCTGGAGAGCTTGCAGAGCACTGGGGAAAGGCAGGCAGAGAATTCCCTGCTAGCACCTTCTCTGTGCCTGTTCACATTGCTTCGCAGAATCGCTTTTGTGCAGAAAACAGTAACACTTGTTCAGAAGGAAAGAAAGCACAGAGCCCCAGATTCCTTGTTGTCCTGGAGAGCTTGCAGAGCACTAGGGAAAGGCAGGCAGAGAATTCCTTGCTAGCACCTTCTCTGTGCCTGGGAAGCAGAAGTGTTCACATTGCTTCGCAAGAATCGCTTTTGTGCAGAAAACACTAACACTGGTTCAGAAGGAAAGAAAGCACAGAGCCCCAGATTTTATGTTGTCCTGGAGAGCTTGCAGAGCACTGGGGAAAGGCAGGCAGAGAATTCCCTGCTAGCACCTTCTCTGTGCCTGTTCACATTGCTTCGCAAGAATCGCTTTTGTGCAGAAAACACTAACACTTGTTCAGAAGGAAAGAAAGCACAGAGCCCCAGATTTTATGTTGTCCTGGAGAGCTTGCAGAGCACTGGGGAAAGGCAGGCAGAGAATTCCCTGATAGCACCTTCTCTGTGCCTGTTCACATTGCTTCGCAAGAATCGCTTTTGTGCAGAAAACAGTAACACTTGTTCAGAAGGAAAGAAAGCACAGAGCCCCAGATTCTATGTTGTGCTGGAGAGCTTGCAGAGCACTGGGGAAAGGCAGGCAGAGAATTCCTTGCTAGCACCTTCTCTGTGCCTGGGAAGCAGAAGTGTTCACATTGCTTCGCAGAATCGCTTTTGTGCAGAAAACAGTAACACTTGTTCAGAAGGAAAGAAAGCACAGAGCCCCAGATTTTATGTTGTCCTGGAGAGCTTGCAGAGCACTGGGGAAAGGCAGGCAGAGAATTCCTTGCTAGCACCTTCTCTGTCCCTGGGAAGCAGAAGTGTTCACATTGCTTCGCAAGAATCGCTTTTGTGCAGAAAACAGTAACACTTGTTCAGAACTAAAGAAAGCACAGAGCCCCAGATTCTATGTTGTCCTGGAGAGCTTGCAGAGCACTGGGGAAAGGCAGGCAGAGAATTCCCTGCAAGCACCTTCTCTGTGCCTGGGAAGCAGAAGTGTTCACATTGCTTCGCAGAATCGCTTTTGTGCAGAAAACAGTAACACTGTTCAGAAGGAAAGAAAGCACAGAGCCCCAGATTCTATGTTGTCCTGGAGAGCTTGCAGAGCACTGGGGAAAGGCAGGCAGAGAATTCCCTGATAGCACCTTCTCTGTGCCTGTTCACATTGCTTCGCAAGAATCGCTTTTGTGCAGAAAACAGTAACACTTGTTCAGAACTAAAGAAAGCACAGAGCCCCAGATTCTATGTTGTCCTGGAGAGCTTGCAGAGCACTGGGGAAAGGCAGGCAGAGAATTCCCTGCTAGCACCTTCTCTGTGCCTGGGAAGCAGAAGTGTTCACATTGCTTCGCAAGAATCGCTTTTGTGCAGAAAACACTAACACTTGTTCAGAACGAAAGAAAGCACAGAGCCCCAGATTCTATGTTGTCCTGGAGAGCTTGCAGAGCACTGGGGAAAGGCAGGCAGAGAATTCCCTGATAGCACCTTCTCTGTGCCTGGGAAGCAGAAGTGTTCACATTGCTTCGCAAGAATCGCTTTTGTGCAGAAAACAGTAACACTTGTTCAGAACGAAAGAAAGCACAGAGCCCCAGATTCTATGTTGTCCTGGAGAGCTTGCAGAGCACTGGGGAAAGGCAGGCAGAGAATTCCTTGGTAGCACCTTCTCTGTCCCTGGGAAGCAGAAGTGTTCACATTGCTTCGCAATAATCGCTTTTGTGCAGAAAACACTAACACTTGTTCAGAACGAAAGAAAGCACAGAGCCCCAGATTCTATGTTGTCCTGGAGAGCTTGCAGAGCACTGGGGAAAGGCAGGCAGAGAATTCCTTGCTAGCACCTTCTCTGTGCCTGGGAAGCAGAAGTGTTCACATTGCTTCGCAGAAACGCTTTTGTGCAGAAAACAGTAACACTTGTTCAGAAGGAAAGAAAGCACAGAGCCCCAGATTTTATGTTGTCCTGGAGAGCTTGCAGAGCACTGGGGAAAGGCAGGCAGAGAATTCCTTGCTAGCACCTTCTCTGTGCCTGGGAAGCAGAAGTGTTAACATTGCTTCGCAAGAATCGCTTTTGTGCAGAAAACAGTAACACTTGTTCAGAAGGAAAGAAAGCACAGAGCCCCAGATTTTATGTTGCCCTGGAGAGCTTGCAGAGCACTGGGAAAAGGCAGGCAGAGAATTCCCTGCTAGCACCTTCTCTGTGCCTGGGAAGCAGAAGTGTTCACATTGCTTCGCAAGAATCGCTTTTGTGCAGAAAACACTAACACTTGTTCAGAAGGAAAGAAAGCACAGAGCCCCAGATTGTATGTTGTCCTGGAGAGCTTGCAGAGCACTGGGGAAAGGCAGGCAGAGAATTCCCTGATAGCACCTTCTCTGTGCCTGTTCACATTGCTTCGCAGAATCGCTTTTGTGCAGAAAACACTAACACTTGTTCAGAAGGAAAGAAAGCACAGAGCCCCAGATTTTATGTTGTCCTGGAGAGCTTGCAGAGCACTGGGGAAAGGCAGGCAGAGAATTCCCTGATAGCACCTTCTCTGTGCCTGGGAAGCAGAAGTGTTCACATTGCTTCGCAAGAATCGCTTTTGTGCAGAAAACAGTAACACTTGTTCAGAAGGAAAGAAAGCACAGAGCCCCAGATTTTATGTTGTCCTGGAGAGCTTGCAGAGCACTGGGGAAAGGCAGGCAGAGAATTCCCTGATAGCACCTTCTCTGTGCCTGTTCACATTGCTTCGCAGAATCGCTTTTGTGCAGAAAACAGTAACACTTGTTCAGAAGGAAAGAAAGCACAGAGCCCCAGATTCTATGTTGTCCTGGAGAGCTTGCAGAGCACTGGGGAAAGGCAGGCAGAGAATTCCCTGATAGCACCTTCTCTGTGCCTGGGAAGCAGAAGTGTTCACATTGCTTCGCAAGAATCGCTTTTGTGCAGAAAACAGTAACACTTGTTCAGAAGGAAAGAAAGCACAGAGCCCCAGATTTTATGTTGTCCTGGAGAGCTTGCAGAGCACTGGGGAAAGGCAGGCAGAGAATTCCCTGATAGCACCTTCTCTGTGCCTGTTCACATTGCTTCGCAAGAATCGCTTTTGTGCAGAAAACACTAACACTTGTTCAGAAGGAAAGAAAGCACAGAGCCCCAGATTTTATGTTGTCCTGGAGAGCTTGCAGAGCACTGGGGAAAGGCAGGCAGAGAATTCCTTGCTAGCACCTTCTCTGTGCCTGGGAAGCAGAAGTGTTCACATTGCTTCGCAGAATCGCTTTTGTGCAGAAAACAGTAACACTTGTTCAGAAGGAAAGAAAGCACAGAGCCCCAGATTTTATGTTGTCCTGGAGAGCTTGCAGAGCACTGGGGAAAGGCAGGCAGAGAATTCCTTGCTAGCACCTTCTTTGTGCCTGGGAAGCAGAAGTGTTCACATTGCTTCGCAAGAATCGCTTTTGTGCAGAAAACAGTAACACTTGTTCAGAAGGAAAGAAAGCACAGAGCCCCAGATTTTATGTTGTCCTGGAGAGCTTGCAGAGCACTGGGGAAAGGCAGGCAGAGAATTCCCTGCTAGCACCTTCTCTGTGCCTGGGAAGCAGAAGTGTTCACATTGCTTCGCAAGAATCGCTTTTGTGCAGAAAACACTAACTGTTGTTCAGAACGAAAGAAAGCACAGAGCCCCAGATTCTATGTTGTCCTGGAGAGCTTGCAGAGCACTGGGGAAAGGCAGGCAGAGAATTCCCTGATAGCACCTTCTCTGTGCCTGGGAAGCAGAAGTGTTCACATTGCTTCGCAAGAATCGCTTTTGTGCAGAAAACAGTAACACTTGTTCAGAACGAAAGAAAGCACAGAGCCCCAGATTCTATGTTGTCCTGGAGAGCTTGCAGAGCACTGGGGAAAGGCAGGCAGAGAATTCCTTGCTAGCACCTTCTCTGTGCCTGGGAAGCAGAAGTGTTCACATTGCTTCGCAGAAACGCTTTTGTGCAGAAAACACTAACACTTGTTCAGAACGAAAGAAAGCACAGAGCCCCAGATTTTATGTTGTCCTGGAGAGCTTGCAGAGCACTGGGGAAAGGCAGGCAGAGAATTCCTTGCTAGCACCTTCTCTGTGCCTGGGAAGCAGAAGTGTTCACATTGCTTCGCAAGAATCGCTTTTGTGCAGAAAACAGTAACACTTGTTCAGAAGGAAAGAAAGCACAGAGCCCCAGATTTTATGTTGCCCTGGAGAGCTTGCAGAGCACTGGGGAAAGGCAGGCAGAGAATTCCCTGCTAGCACCTTCTCTGTGCCTGGGAAGCAGAAGTGTTCACATTGCTTCGCAAGAATCGCTTTTGTGCAGAAAACACTAACACTTGTTCAGAAGGAAAGAAAGCACAGAGCCCCAGATTGTATGTTGTCCTGGAGAGCTTGCAGAGCACTGGGGAAAGGCAGGCAGAGAATTCCCTGATAGCACCTTCTCTGTGCCTGTTCACATTGCTTCGCAGAATCGCTTTTGTGCAGAAAACACTAACACTTGTTCAGAAGGAAAGAAAGCACAGAGCCCCAGATTTTATGTTGTCCTGGAGAGCTTGCAGAGCACTGGGGAAAGGCAGGCAGAGAATTCCCTGATAGCACCTTCTCTGTGCCTGGGAAGCAGAAGTGTTCACATTGCTTCGCAAGAATCGCTTTTGTGCAGAAAACAGTAACACTTGTTCAGAAGGAAAGAAAGCACAGAGCCCCAGATTTTATGTTGTCCTGGAGAGCTTGCAGAGCACTGGGGAAAGGCAGGCAGAGAAATCCCTGATAGCACCTTCTCTGTGCCTGTTCACATTGCTTCGCAGAATCGCTTTTGTGCAGAAAACAGTAACACTTGTTCAGAAGGAAAGAAAGCACAGAGCCCCAGATTCTATGTTGTCCTGGAGAGCTTGCAGAGCACTGGGGAAAGGCAGGCAGAGAATTCCCTGATAGCACCTTCTCTGTGCCTGGGAAGCAGAAGTGTTCACATTGCTTCGCAAGAATCGCTTTTGTGCAGAAAACAGTAACACTGTTCAGAAGGAAAGAAAGCACAGAGCCCCAGATTCTATGTTGTCCTGGAGAGCTTGCAGAGCACTGGGGAAAGGCAGGCAGAGAATTCCCTGCTAGCACCTTCTCTGTGCCTGTTCACATTGCTTCGCAAGAATCGCTTTTGTGCAGAAAACACTAACACTTGTTCAGAAGGAAAGAAAGCACAGAGCCCCAGATTTTATGTTGTCCTGGAGAGCTTGCAGAGCACTGGGGAAAGGCAGGCAGAGAATTCCTTGCTAGCACCTTCTCTGTGCCTGGGAAGCAGAAGTGTTCACATTGCTTCGCAGAATCGCTTTTGTGCAGAAAACAGTAACACTTGTTCAGAAGGAAAGAAAGCACAGAGCCCCAGATTTTATGTTGTCCTGGAGAGCTTGCAGAGCACTGGGGAAAGGCAGGCAGAGAATTCCTTGCTAGCACCTTCTTTGTGCCTGGGAAGCAGAAGTGTTCACATTGCTTCGCAAGAATCGCTTTTGTGCAGAAAACAGTAACACTTGTTCAGAAGGAAAGAAAGCACAGAGCCCCAGATTTTATGTTGTCCTGGAGAGCTTGCAGAGCACTGGGGAAAGGCAGGCAGAGAATTCCCTGATAGCACCTTCTCTGTGCCTGTTCACATTGCTTCGCAGAATCGCTTTTGTGCAGAAAACAGTAACACTTGTTCAGAAGGAAAGAAAGCACAGAGCCCCAGATTCTATGTTGTCCTGGAGAGCTTGCAGAGCACTGGGGAAAGGCAGGCAGAGAATTCCCTGATAGCACCTTCTCTGTGCCTGGGAAGCAGAAGTGTTCACATTGCTTCGCAAGAATCGCTTTTGTGCAGAAAACAGTAACACTGTTCAGAAGGAAAGAAAGCACAGAGCCCCAGATTCTATGTTGTCCTGGAGAGCTTGCAGAGCACTGGGGAAAGGCAGGCAGAGAATTCCCTGCTAGCACCTTCTCTGTGCCTGTTCACATTGCTTCGCAAGAATCGCTTTTGTGCAGAAAACACTAACACTTGTTCAGAAGGAAAGAAAGCACAGAGCCCCAGATTTTATGTTGTCCTGGAGAGCTTGCAGAGCACTGGGGAAAGGCAGGCAGAGAATTCCTTGCTAGCACCTTCTCTGTGCCTGGGAAGCAGAAGTGTTCACATTGCTTCGCAGAATCGCTTTTGTGCAGAAAACAGTAACACTTGTTCAGAAGGAAAGAAAGCACAGAGCCCCAGATTTTATGTTGTCCTGGAGAGCTTGCAGAGCACTGGGGAAAGGCAGGCAGAGAATTCCTTGCTAGCACCTTCTTTGTGCCTGGGAAGCAGAAGTGTTCACATTGCTTCGCAAGAATCGCTTTTGTGCAGAAAACAGTAACACTTGTTCAGAAGGAAAGAAAGCACAGAGCCCCAGATTTTATGTTGTCCTGGAGAGCTTGCAGAGCACTGGGGAAAGGCAGGCAGAGAATTCCCTGCTAGCACCTTCTCTGTGCCTGTTCACATTGCTTCGCAGAATCGCTTTTGTGCAGAAAACAGTAACACTTGTTCAGAAGGAAAGAAAGCACAGAGCCCCAGATTTTATGTTGTCCTGGAGAGCTTGCAGAGCACTGGGGAAAGGCAGGCAGAGAATTCCTTGCTAGCACCTTCTCTGTCCCTGGGAAGCAGAAGTGTTCACATTGCTTCGCAAGAATCGCTTTTGTGCAGAAAACAGTAACACTTGTTCAGAAGGAAAGAAAGCACAGAGCCCCAGATTTTATGTTGCCCTGGAGAGCTTGCAGAGCACTGGGGAAAGGCAGGCAGAGAATTCCCTGCAAGCACCTTCTCTGTGCCTGGGAAGCAGAAGTGTTCACATTGCTTCGCAGAATCGCTTTTGTGCAGAAAACAGTAACACTTGTTCAGAACTAAAGAAAGCACAGAGCCCCAGATTCTATGTTGTCCTGGAGAGCTTGCAGAGCACTGGGGAAAGGCAGGCAGAGAATTCCCTGATAGCACCTTCTCTGTGCCTGGGAAGCAGAAGTGTTCACATTGCTTCGCAAGAATCGCTTTTGTGCAGAAAACAGTAACACTGTTCAGAAGGAAAGAAAGCACAGAGCCCCAGATTTTATGTTGTCCTGGAGAGCTTGCAGAGCACTGGGGAAAGGCAGGCAGAGAATTCCTTCCTAGCACCTTCTCTGTGCCTGGGAAGCAGAAGTGTTCACATTGCTTCGCAGAATCGCTTTTGCGCAGAAAACAGTAACACTTGTTCAGAAGGAAAGAAAGCACAGAGCCCCAGATTTTATGTTGTCCTGGAGAGCTTGCAGAGCACTGGGGAAAGGCAGGCAGAGAATTCCCTGCTAGCACCTTCTCTGTGCCTGTTCACATTGCTTCGCAGAATCGCTTTTGTGCAGAAAACTGTAACACTTGTTCAGAAGGAAAGAAAGCACAGAGCCCCAGATTTTATGTTGTCCTGGAGAGCTTGCAGAGCACTGGGGAAAGGCAGGCAGAGAATTCCCTGATAGCACCTTCTCTGTGCCTGTTCACATTGCTTCGCAAGAATCGCTTTTGTGCAGAAAACAGTAACACTTGTTCAGAACTAAAGAAAGCACAGAGCCCCAGATTCTATGTTGTCCTGGAGAGCTTGCAGAGCACTGGGGAAAGGCAGGCAGAGAATTCCCTGCTAGCACCTTCTCTGTGCCTGGGAAGCAGAAGTGTTCACATTGCTTCGCAAGAATCGCTTTTGTGCAGAAAACACTAACTGTTGTTCAGAACGAAAGAAAGCACAGAGCCCCAGATTCTATGTTGTCCTGGAGAGCTTGCAGAGCACTGGGGAAAGGCAGGCAGAGAATTCCCTGATAGCACCTTCTCTGTGCCTGGGAAGCAGAAGTGTTCACATTGCTTCGCAAGAATCGCTTTTGTGCAGAAAACAGTAACACTTGTTCAGAACGAAAGAAAGCACAGAGCCCCAGATTCTATGTTGTCCTGGAGAGCTTGCAGAGCACTGGGGAAAGGCAGGCAGAGAATTCCTTGCTAGCACCTTCTCTGTGCCTGGGAAGCAGAAGTGTTCACATTGCTTCGCAAGAATCGCTTTTGTGCAGAAAACACTAACACTTGTTCAGAACGAAAGAAAGCACAGAGCCCCAGATTCTATGTTGTCCTGGAGAGCTTGCAGAGCACTGGGGAAAGGCAGGCAGAGAATTCCTTGCTAGCACCTTCTCTGTGCCTGGGAAGCAGAAGTGTTCACATTGCTTCGCAAGAATCGCTTTTGTGCAGAAAACAGTAACACTTGTTCAGAAGGAAAGAAAGCACAGAGCCCCAGATTTTATGTTGCCCTGGAGAGCTTGCAGAGCACTGGGGAAAGGCAGGCAGAGAATTCCCTGCTAGCACCTTCTCTGTGCCTGTTCACATTGCTTCGCAGAATCGCTTTTGTGCAGAAAACTGTAACACTTGTTCAGAAGGAAAGAAAGCACAGAGCCCCAGATTTTATGTTGTCCTGGAGAGCTTGCAGAGCACTGGGGAAAGGCAGGCAGAGAATTCCCTGATAGCACCTTCTCTGTGCCTGTTCACATTGCTTCGCAAGAATCGCTTTTGTGCAGAAAACAGTAACACTTGTTGAGAAGGAAAGAAAGCACAGAGCCCCAGATTTTATGTTGTCCTGGAGAGCTTGCAGAGCACTGGGGAAAGGCAGGCAGAGAATTCCCTGATAGCACCTTCTCTGTGCCTGGGAAGCAGAAGTGTTCACATTGCTTCGCAAGAATCGCTTTTGTGCAGAAAACAGTAACACTGTTCAGAACGAAAGAAAGCACAGAGCCCCAGATTTTATGTTGTCCTGGAGAGCTTGCAGAGCACTGGGGAAAGGCAGGCAGAGAATTCCCTGCTAGCACCTTCTCTGTGCCTGTTCACATTGCTTCGCAGAATCGCTTTTGTGCAGAAAACAGTAACACTTGTTCAGAAGGAAAGAAAGCACAGAGCCCCAGATTCTATGTTGTCCTGGAGAGCTTGCAGAGCACTGGGGAAAGGCAGGCAGAGAATTCCTTGCTAGCACCTTCTCTGTGCCTGGGAAGCAGAAGTGTTCACATTGCTTCGCAAGAATCGCTTTTGTGCAGAAAACACTAACACTTGTTCAGAAGGAAAGAAAGCACAGAGCCCCAGATTTTATGTTGTCCTGGAGAGCTTGCAGAGCACTGGGGAAAGGCAGGCAGAGAATTCCTTGCTAGCACCTTCTCTGTGCCTGGGAAGCAGAAGTGTTCACATTGCTTCGCAGAATCGCTTTTGTGCAGATAACAGTAACACTTGTTCAGAAGGAAAGAAAGCACAGAGCCCCAGATTTTATGTTGTCCTGGAGAGCTTGCAGAGCACTGGGGAAAGGCAGGCAGAGAATTCCCTGCTAGCACCTTCTCTGTGCCTGTTCACATTGCTTCGCAGAATCGCTTTTGTGCAGAAAACTGTAACACTTGTTCAGAAGGAAAGAAAGCACAGAGCACCAGATTCTATGTTGTCCTGGAGAGCTTGCAGAGCACTTGGGAAAGGCAGGCAGAGAATTCCCTGATATCACCTGCTCTGTGCCTGTTCACATTGCTTCGCAAGAATCGCTTTTGTGCAGAAAACAGTAACACCTGTTCAGAACTAAAGAAAGCACAGAGCCCCAGATTCTATGTTGTCCTGGAGACCTTGCAGAGCACTGGGGAAAGGCAGGCAGAGAATTCCCTGCTAGCACCTTCTCTGTGCCTGGGAAGCAGAAGTGTTCACATTGCTTCGCAAGAATCGCTTTTGTGCAGAAAACAGTAACACTTGTTCAGAAGGAAAGAAAGCACAGAGCCCCAGATTCTATGTTGTGCTGGAGAGCTTGCAGAGCACTGGGGAAAGGCAGGCAGAGAATTCCTTGCTAGCACCTTCTCTGTGCCTGGGAAGCAGAAGTGTTCACATTGCTTCGCAGAATCGCTTTTGTGCAGAAAACAGTAACACTTGTTCAGAAGGAAAGAAAGCACAGAGCCCCAGATTTTATGTTGTCCTGGAGAGCTTGCAGAGCACTGGGGAAAGGCAGGCAGAGAATTCCTTGCTAGCACCTTCTCTGTCCCTGGGAAGCAGAAGTGTTCACATTGCTTCGCAAGAATCGCTTTTGTGCAGAAAACATTAACACTTGTTCAGAAGGAAAGAAAGCACAGAGCCCCAGATTCTATGTTGTCCTGGAGAGCTTGCAGAGCACTGGGGAAAGGCAGGCAGAGAATTCCCTGCAAGCACCTTCTCTGTGCCTGGGAAGCAGAAGTGTTCACATTGCTTCGCAGAATCGCTTTTGTGCAGAAAACAGTAACACTTGTTCAGAAGGAAAGAAAGCACAGAGCCCCAGATTCTATGTTGTCCTGGAGAGCTTGCAGAGCACTGGGGAAAGGCAGGCAGAGAATTCCCTGATAGCACCTTCTCTGTGCCTGTTCACATTGCTTCGCAAGAATCGCTTTTGTGCAGAAAACAGTAACACTTGTTCAGAACTAAAGAAAGCACAGAGCCCCAGATTCTATGTTGTCCTGGAGAGCTTGCAGAGCACTGGGGAAAGGCAGGCAGAGAATTCCCTGCTAGCACCTTCTCTGTGCCTGGGAAGCAGAAGTGTTCACATTGCTTCGCAAGAATCGCTTTTGTGCAGAAAACACTAACTGTTGTTCAGAACGAAAGAAAGCACAGAGCCCCAGATTCTATGTTGTCCTGGAGAGCTTGCAGAGCACTGGGGAAAGGCAGGCAGAGAATTCCCTGATAGCACCTTCTCTGTGCCTGGGAAGCAGAAGTGTTCACATTGCTTCGCAAGAATCGCTTTTGTGCAGAAAACAGTAACACTTGTTCAGAACGAAAGAAAGCACAGAGCCCCAGATTCTATGTTGTCCTGGAGAGCTTGCAGAGCACTGGGGAAAGGCAGGCAGAGAATTCCTTGCTAGCACCTTCTCTGTCCCTGGGAAGCAGAAGTGTTCACATTGCTTCGCAAGAATCGCTTTTGTGCAGAAAACACTAACACTTGTTCAGAACGAAAGAAAGCACAGAGCCCCAGATTCTATGTTGTCCTGGAGAGCTTGCAGAGCACTGGGGAAAGGCAGGCAGAGAATTCCTTGCTAGCACCTTCTCTGTGCCTGGGAAGCAGAAGTGTTCACATTGCTTCGCAGAAACGCTTTTGTGCAGAAAACAGTAACACTTGTTCAGAAGGAAAGAAAGCACAGAGCCCCAGATTTTATGTTGTCCTGGAGAGCTTGCAGAGCACTGGGGAAAGGCAGGCAGAGAATTCCTTGCTAGCACCTTCTCTGTGCCTGGGAAGCAGAAGTGTTCACATTGCTTCGCAAGAATCGCTTTTGTGCAGAAAACACTAACACTTGTTCAGAAGGAAAGAAAGCACAGAGCCCCAGATTTTATGTTGCCCTGGAGAGCTTGCAGAGCACTGGGGAAAGGCAGGCAGAGAATTCCCTGCTAGCACCTTCTCTGTGCCTGGGAAGCAGAAGTGTTCACATTGCTTCGCAAGAATCGCTTTTGTGCAGAAAACACTAACACTTGTTCAGAAGGAAAGAAAGCACAGAGCCCCAGATTGTATGTTGTCCTGGAGAGCTTGCAGAGCACTGGGGAAAGGCAGGCAGAGAATTCCCTGATAGCACCTTCTCTGTGCCTGTTCACATTGCTTCGCAGAATCGCTTTTGTGCAGAAAACACTAACACTTGTTCAGAAGGAAAGAAAGCACAGAGCCCCAGATTTTATGTTGTCCTGGAGAGCTTGCAGAGCACTGGGGAAAGGCAGGCAGAGAATTCCCTGATAGCACCTTCTCTGTGCCTGGGAAGCAGAAGTGTTCACATTGCTTCGCAAGAATCGCTTTTGTGCAGAAAACAGTAACACTTGTTCAGAAGGAAAGAAAGCACAGAGCCCCAGATTTTATGTTGTCCTGGAGAGCTTGCAGAGCACTGGGGAAAGGCAGGCAGAGAATTCCCTGCTAGCACCTTCTCTGTGCCTGTTCACATTGCTTCGCAGAATCGCTTTTGTGCAGAAAACAGTAACACTTGTTCAGAAGGAAAGAAAGCACAGAGCCCCAGATTCTATGTTGTCCTGGAGAGCTTGCAGAGCACTGGGGAAAGGCAGGCAGAGAATTCCCTGATAGCACCTTCTCTGTGCCTGGGAAGCAGAAGTGTTCACATTGCTTCGCAAGAATCGCTTTTGTGCAGAAAACAGTAACACTTGTTCAGAAGGAAAGAAAGCACAGAGCCCCAGATTTTATGTTGTCCTGGAGAGCTTGCAGAGCACTGGGGAAAGGCAGGCAGAGAATTCCCTGATAGCACCTTCTCTGTGCCTGTTCACATTGCTTCGCAAGAATCGCTTTTGTGCAGAAAACACTAACACTTGTTCAGAAGGAAAGAAAGCACAGAGCCCCAGATTCTATGTTGTCCTGGAGAGCTTGCAGAGCACTGGGGAAAGGCAGGCAGAGAATTCCTTGCTAGCACCTTCTCTGTGCCTGGGAAGCAGAAGTGTTCACATTGCTTCGCAGAATCGCTTTTGTGCAGAAAACAGTAACACTTGTTCAGAAGGAAAGAAAGCACAGAGCCCCAGATTCTATGTTGTCCTGGAGAGCTTGCAGAGCACTGGGGAAAGGCAGGCAGAGAATTCCCTGATAGCACCTTCTCTGTGCCTGTTCACATTGCTTCGCAAGAATCGCTTTTGTGCAGAAAACAGTAACACTTGTTCAGAACTAAAGAAAGCACAGAGCCCCAGATTCTATGTTGTCCTGGAGAGCTTGCAGAGCACTGGGGAAAGGCAGGCAGAGAATTCCCTGCTAGCACCTTCTCTGTGCCTGGGAAGCAGAAGTGTTCACATTGCTTCGCAAGAATCGCTTTTGTGCAGAAAACACTAACTGTTGTTCAGAACGAAAGAAAGCACAGAGCCCCAGATTCTATGTTGTCCTGGAGAGCTTGCAGAGCACTGGGGAAAGGCAGGCAGAGAATTCCCTGATAGCACCTTCTCTGTGCCTGGGAAGCAGAAGTGTTCACATTGCTTCGCAAGAATCGCTTTTGTGCAGAAAACAGTAACACTTGTTCAGAACGAAAGAAAGCACAGAGCCCCAGATTCTATGTTGTCCTGGAGAGCTTGCAGAGCACTGGGGAAAGGCAGGCAGAGAATTCCTTGCTAGCACCTTCTCTGTCCCTGGGAAGCAGAAGTGTTCACATTGCTTCGCAAGAATCGCTTTTGTGCAGAAAACACTAACACTTGTTCAGAACGAAAGAAAGCACAGAGCCCCAGATTCTATGTTGTCCTGGAGAGCTTGCAGAGCACTGGGGAAAGGCAGGCAGAGAATTCCTTGCTAGCACCTTCTCTGTGCCTGGGAAGCAGAAGTGTTCACATTGCTTCGCAGAAACGCTTTTGTGCAGAAAACAGTAACACTTGTTCAGAAGGAAAGAAAGCACAGAGCCCCAGATTTTATGTTGTCCTGGAGAGCTTGCAGAGCACTGGGGAAAGGCAGGCAGAGAATTCCTTGCTAGCACCTTCTCTGTGCCTGGGAAGCAGAAGTGTTCACATTGCTTCGCAAGAATCGCTTTTGTGCAGAAAACACTAACACTTGTTCAGAAGGAAAGAAAGCACAGAGCCCCAGATTTTATGTTGCCCTGGAGAGCTTGCAGAGCACTGGGGAAAGGCAGGCAGAGAATTCCCTGCTAGCACCTTCTCTGTGCCTGGGAAGCAGAAGTGTTCACATTGCTTCGCAAGAATCGCTTTTGTGCAGAAAACACTAACACTTGTTCAGAAGGAAAGAAAGCACAGAGCCCCAGATTGTATGTTGTCCTGGAGAGCTTGCAGAGCACTGGGGAAAGGCAGGCAGAGAATTCCCTGATAGCACCTTCTCTGTGCCTGTTCACATTGCTTCGCAGAATCGCTTTTGTGCAGAAAACACTAACACTTGTTCAGAAGGAAAGAAAGCACAGAGCCCCAGATTTTATGTTGTCCTGGAGAGCTTGCAGAGCACTGGGGAAAGGCAGGCAGAGAATTCCCTGATAGCACCTTCTCTGTGCCTGGGAAGCAGAAGTGTTCACATTGCTTCGCAAGAATCGCTTTTGTGCAGAAAACAGTAACACTTGTTCAGAAGGAAAGAAAGCACAGAGCCCCAGATTTTATGTTGTCCTGGAGAGCTTGCAGAGCACTGGGGAAAGGCAGGCAGAGAATTCCCTGCTAGCACCTTCTCTGTGCCTGTTCACATTGCTTCGCAGAATCGCTTTTGTGCAGAAAACAGTAACACTTGTTCAGAAGGAAAGAAAGCACAGAGCCCCAGATTCTATGTTGTCCTGGAGAGCTTGCAGAGCACTGGGGAAAGGCAGGCAGAGAATTCCCTGATAGCACCTTCTCTGTGCCTGGGAAGCAGAAGTGTTCACATTGCTTCGCAAGAATCGCTTTTGTGCAGAAAACAGTAACACTTGTTCAGAAGGAAAGAAAGCACAGAGCCCCAGATTTTATGTTGTCCTGGAGAGCTTGCAGAGCACTGGGGAAAGGCAGGCAGAGAATTCCCTGATAGCACCTTCTCTGTGCCTGTTCACATTGCTTCGCAAGAATCGCTTTTGTGCAGAAAACACTAACACTTGTTCAGAAGGAAAGAAAGCACAGAGCCCCAGATTTTATGTTGTCCTGGAGAGCTTGCAGAGCACTGGGGAAAGGCAGGCAGAGAATTCCTTGCTAGCACCTTCTCTGTGCCTGGGAAGCAGAAGTGTTCACATTGCTTCGCAGAATCGCTTTTGTGCAGAAAACAGTAACACTTGTTCAGAAGGAAAGAAAGCACAGAGCCCCAGATTTTATGTTGTCCTGGAGAGCTTGCAGAGCACTGGGGAAAGGCAGGCAGAGAATTCCTTGCTAGCACCTTCTTTGTGCCTGGGAAGCAGAAGTGTTCACATTGCTTCGCAAGAATCGCTTTTGTGCAGAAAACAGTAACACTTGTTCAGAAGGAAAGAAAGCACAGAGCCCCAGATTTTATGTTGTCCTGGAGAGCTTGCAGAGCACTGGGGAAAGGCAGGCAGAGAATTCCCTGCTAGCACCTTCTCTGTGCCTGTTCACATTGCTTCGCAGAATCGCTTTTGTGCAGAAAACACTAACACTTGTTCAGAAGGAAAGAAAGCACAGAGCCCCAGATTTTATGTTGTCCTGGAGAGCTTGCAGAGCACTGGGGAAAGGCAGGCAGAGAATTCCTTGCTAGCACCTTCTCTGTCCCTGGGAAGCAGAAGTGTTCACATTGCTTCGCAAGAATCGCTTTTGTGCAGAAAACAGTAACACTTGTTCAGAAGGAAAGAAAGCACAGAGCCCCAGATTTTATGTTGCCCTGGAGAGCTTGCAGAGCACTGGGGAAAGGCAGGCAGAGAATTCCCTGCAAGCACCTTCTCTGTGCCTGGGAAGCAGAAGTGTTCACATTGCTTCGCAGAATCGCTTTTGTGCAGAAAACAGTAACACTTGTTCAGAAGGAAAGAAAGCACAGAGCCCCAGATTCTATGTTGTCCTGGAGAGCTTGCAGAGCACTGGGGAAAGGCAGGCAGAGAATTCCCTGCTAGCACCTTCTCTGTGCCTGGGAAGCAGAAGTGTTCACATTGCTTCGCAAGAATCGCTTTTGTGCAGAAAACAGTAACACTGTTCAGAACGAAAGAAAGCACAGAGCCCCAGATTTTATGTTGTCCTGGAGAGCTTGCAGAGCACTGGGGAAAGGCAGGCAGAGAATTCCTTGCTAGCACCTTCTCTGTCCCTGGGAAGCAGAAGTGTTCACATTGCTTCGCAGAATCGCTTTTGTGCAGAAAACAGTAACACTTGTTCAGAAGGAAAGAAAGCACAGAGCCCCAGATTTTATGTTGTCCTGGAGAGCTTGCAGAGCACTGGGGAAAGGCAGGCAGAGAATTCCCTGCTAGCACCTTCTCTGTGCCTGTTCACATTGCTTCGCAGAATCGCTTTTGTGCAGAAAACTGTAACACTTGTTCAGAAGGAAAGAAAGCACAGAGCCCCAGATTTTATGTTGTCCTGGAGAGCTTGCAGAGCACTGGGGAAAGGCAGGCAGAGAATTCCCTGATAGCACCTTCTCTGTGCCTGTTCACATTGCTTCGCAGAATCGCTTTTGTGCAGAAAACAGTAACACTTGTTCAGAAGGAAAGAAAGCACAGAGCCCCAGATTCTATGTTGTCCTGGAGAGCTTGCAGAGCACTGGGGAAAGGCAGGCAGAGAATTCCCTGCTAGCACCTTCTCTGTGCCTGGGAAGCAGAAGTGTTCACATTGCTTCGCAAGAATCGCTTTTGTGCAGAAAACAGTAACACTTGTTCAGAAGGAAAGAAAGCACAGAGCCCCAGATTTTATGTTGTCCTGGAGAGCTTGCAGAGCACTGGGGAAAGGCAGGCAGAGAATTCCCTGCTAGCACCTTCTCTGTGTCTGTTCACATTGCTTCGCAAGAATCGCTTTTGTGCAGAAAACACTAACACTTGTTCAGAAGGAAAGAAAGCACAGAGCCCCAGATTTTATGTTGTCCTGGAGAGCTTGCAGAGCACTGGGGAAAGGCAGGCAGAGAATTCCTTGCTAGCACCTTCTCTGTGCCTGGGAAGCAGAAGTGTTCACATTGCTTCGCAGAATCGCTTTTGTGCAGAAAACAGTAACACTTGTTCAGAAGGAAAGAAAGCACAGAGCCCCAGATTTTATGTTGTCCTGGAGAGCTTGCAGAGCACTGGGGAAAGGCAGGCAGAGAATTCCTTGCTAGCACCTTCTTTGTGCCTGGGAAGCAGAAGTGTTCACATTGCTTCGCAAGAATCGCTTTTGTGCAGAAAACAGTAACACTTGTTCAGAAGGAAAGAAAGCACAGAGCCCCAGATTTTATGTTGTCCTGGAGAGCTTGCAGAGCACTGGGGAAAGGCAGGCAGAGAATTCCCTGCTAGCACCTTCTCTGTGCCTGTTCACATTGCTTCGCAGAATCGCTTTTGTGCAGAAAACAGTAACACTTGTTCAGAAGGAAAGAAAGCACAGAGCCCCAGATTTTATGTTGTCCTGGAGAGCTTGCAGAGCACTGGGGAAAGGCAGGCAGAGAATTCCTTGCTAGCACCTTCTCTGTGCCTGGGAAGCAGAAGTGTTCACATTGCTTCGCAAGAATCGCTTTTGTGCAGAAAACAGTAACACTTGTTCAGAAGGAAAGAAAGCACAGAGCCCCAGATTTTATGTTGTCCTGGAGAGCTTGCAGAGCACTGGGGAAAGGCAGGCAGAGAATTCCCTGATAGCACCTTCTCTGTGCCTGTTCACATTGCTTCGCAGAATCGCTTTTGTGCAGAAAACAGTAACACTTGTTCAGAAGGAAAGAAAGCACAGAGCCCCAGATTCTATGTTGTCCTGGAGAGCTTGCAGAGCACTGGGGAAAGGCAGGCAGAGAATTCCCTGATAGCACCTTCTCTGTGCCTGGGAAGCAGAAGTGTTCACATTGCTTCGCAAGAATCGCTTTTGTGCAGAAAACAGTAACACTTGTTCAGAAGGAAAGAAAGCACAGAGCCCCAGATTTTATGTTGTCCTGGAGAGCTTGCAGAGCACTGGGGAAAGGCAGGCAGAGAATTCCCTGCTAGCACCTTCTCTGTGCCTGTTCACATTGCTTCGCAAGAATCGCTTTTGTGCAGAAAACAGTAACACTTGTTCAGAACTAAAGAAAGCACAGAGCCCCAGATTCTATGTTGTCCTGGAGAGCTTGCAGAGCACTGGGGAAAGGCAGGCAGAGAATTCCCTGATAGCACCTTCTCTGTGCCTGGGAAGCAGAAGTGTTCACATTGCTTCGCAAGATTCGCTTTTGTGCAGAAAACAGTAACACTGTTCAGAACGAAAGAAAGCACAGAGCCCCAGATTTTATGTTGTCCTGGAGAGCTTGCAGAGCACTGGGGAAAGGCAGGCAGAGAATTCCCTGCTAGCACCTTCTCTGTGCCTGTTCACATTGCTTCGCAGAATCGCTTTTGTGCAGGAAACAGTAACACTTGTTCAGAAGGAAAGAAAGCACAGAGCCCCAGATTCTATGTTGTCCTGGAGAGCTTGCAGAGCACTGGGGAAAGGCAGGCAGAGAATTCCCTGATAGCACCTTCTCTGTGCCTGTTCACATTGCTTCGCAAGAATCGCTTTTGTGCAGAAAACAGTAACACTTGTTCAGAACTAAAGAAAGCACAGAGCCCCAGATTCTATGTTGTCCTGGAGAGCTTGCAGAGCACTGGGGAAAGGCAGGCAGAGAATTCCCTGATAGCACCTTCTCTGTGCCTGGGAAGCAGAAGTGTTCACATTGCTTCGCAAGATTCGCTTTTGTGCAGAAAACAGTAACACTGTTCAGAACGAAAGAAAGCACAGAGCCCCAGATTTTATGTTGTCCTGGAGAGCTTGCAGAGCACTGGGGAAAGGCAGGCAGAGAATTCCCTGCTAGCACCTTCTCTGTGCCTGTTCACATTGCTTCGCAGAATCGCTTTTGTGCAGGAAACAGTAACACTTGTTCAGAAGGAAAGAAAGCACAGAGCCCCAGATTCTATGTTGTCCTGGAGAGCTTGCAGAGCACTGGGGAAAGGCAGGCAGAGAATTCCTTGCTAGCACCTTCTCTGTGCCTGGGAAGCAGAAGTGTTCACATTGCTTCGCAAGAATCGCTTTTGTGCAGAAAACACTAACACTTGTTCAGAAGGAAAGAAAGCACAGAGCCCCAGATTTTATGTTGTCCTGGAGAGCTTGCAGAGCACTGGGGAAAGGCAGGCAGAGAATTCCTTGCTAGCACCTTCTCTGTGCCTGGGAAGCAGAAGTGTTCACATTGCTTCGCAGAATCGCTTTTGTGCAGATAACAGTAACACTTGTTCAGAAGGAAAGAAAGCACAGAGCCCCAGATTTTATGTTGTCCTGGAGAGCTTGCAGAGCACTGGGGAAAGGCAGGCAGAGAATTCCCTGCTAGCACCTTCTCTGTGCCTGTTCACATTGCTTCGCAGAATCGCTTTTGTGCAGAAAACAGTAACACTTGTTCAGAAGGAAAGAAAGCACAGAGCCCCAGATTCTATGTTGTCCTGGAGAGCTTGCAGAGCACTGGGGAAAGGCAGGCAGAGAATTCCCTGCTAGCACCTTCTCTGTGCCTGGGAAGCAGAAGTGTTCACATTGCTTCGCAAGAATCGCTTTTGTGCAGAAAACACTAACTGTTGTTCAGAACGAAAGAAAGCACAGAGCCCCAGATTCTATGTTGTCCTGGAGAGCTTGCAGAGCACTGGGGAAAGGCAGGCAGAGAATTCCCTGATAGCACCTTCTCTGTGCCTGGGAAGCAGAAGTGTTCACATTGCTTCGCAAGAATCGCTTTTGTGCAGAAAACAGTAACACTTGTTCAGAACGAAAGAAAGCACAGAGCCCCAGATTCTATGTTGTCCTGGAGAGCTTGCAGAGCACTGGGGAAAGGCAGGCAGAGAATTCCTTGCTAGCACCTTCTCTGTCCCTGGGAAGCAGAAGTGTTCACATTGCTTCGCAAGAATCGCTTTTGTGCAGAAAACACTAACACTTGTTCAGAAGGAAAGAAAGCACAGAGCCCCAGATTCTATGTTGTCCTGGAGAGCTTGCAGAGCACTGGGGAAAGGCAGGCAGAGAATTCCTTGCTAGCACCTTCTCTGTGCCTGGGAAGCAGAAGTGTTCACATTGCTTCGCAGAAACGCTTTTGTGCAGAAAACAGTAACACTTGTTCAGAAGGAAAGAAAGCACAGAGCCCCAGATTTTATGTTGTCCTGGAGAGCTTGCAGAGCACTGGGGAAAGGCAGGCAGAGAATTCCTTGCTAGCACCTTCTCTGTGCCTGGGAAGCAGAAGTGTTCACATTGCTTCGCAAGAATCGCTTTTGTGCAGAAAACACTAACACTTGTTCAGAAGGAAAGAAAGCACAGAGCCCCAGATTGTATGTTGTCCTGGAGAGCTTGCAGAGCACTGGGGAAAGGCAGGCAGAGAATTCCCTGATAGCACCTTCTCTGTGCCTGTTCACATTGCTTCGCAGAATCGCTTTTGTGCAGAAAACACTAACACTTGTTCAGAAGGAAAGAAAGCACAGAGCCCCAGATTTTATGTTGTCCTGGAGAGCTTGCAGAGCACTGGGGAAAGGCAGGCAGAGAATTCCCTGCTAGCACCTTCTCTGTGCCTGGGAATCAGAAGTGTTCACATTGCTTCGCAAGAATCGCTTTTGTGCAGAAAACAGTAACACTTGTTCAGAAGGAAAGAAAGCACAGAGCCCCAGATTTTATGTTGTCCTGGAGAGCTTGCAGAGCACTGGGGAAAGGCAGGCAGAGAATTCCCTGCTAGCACCTTCTCTGTGCCTGTTCACATTGCTTCGCAGAATCGCTTTTGTGCAGAAAACAGTAACACTTGTTCAGAAGGAAAGAAAGCACAGAGCCCCAGATTCTATGTTGTCCTGGAGAGCTTGCAGAGCACTGGGGAAAGGCAGGCAGAGAATTCCCTGCTAGCACCTTCTCTGTGCCTGGGAAGCAGAAGTGTTCACATTGCTTCGCAAGAATCGCTTTTGTGCAGAAAACAGTAACACTTGTTCAGAAGGAAAGAAAGCACAGAGCCCCAGATTTTATGTTGTCCTGGAGAGCTTGCAGAGCACTGGGGAAAGGCAGGCAGAGAATTCCCTGCTAGCACCTTCTCTGTGCCTGTTCACATTGCTTCGCAAGAATCGCTTTTGTGCAGAAAACACTAACACTTGTTCAGAAGTAAAGAAAGCACAGAGCCCCAGATTTTATGTTGTCCTGGAGAGCTTGCAGAGCACTGGGGAAAGGCAGGCAGAGAATTCCTTGCTAGCACCTTCTCTGTGCCTGGGAAGCAGAAGTGTTCACATTGCTTCGCAGAATCGCTTTTGTGCAGAAAACAGTAACACTTGTTCAGAAGGAAAGAAAGCACAGAGCCCCAGATTGTATGTTGTCCTGGAGAGCTTGCAGAGCACTGGGGAAAGGCAGGCAGAGAATTCCTTGCTAGCACCTTCTCTGTGCCTGGGAAGCAGAAGTGTTCACATTGCTTCGCAAGAATCGCTTTTGTGCAGAAAACAGTAACACTTGTTCAGAAGGAAAGAAAGCACAGAGCCCCAGATTTTATGTTGTCCTGGAGAGCTTGCAGAGCACTGGGGAAAGGCAGGCAGAGAATTCCCTGATAGCACCTTCTCTGTGCCTGTTCACATTGCTTCGCAGAATCGCTTTTGTGCAGAAAACAGTAACACTTGTTCAGAAGGAAAGAAAGCACAGAGCCCCAGATTCTATGTTGTCCTGGAGAGCTTGCAGAGCACTGGGGAAAGGCAGGCAGAGAATTCCCTGATAGCACCTTCTCTGTGCCTGGGAAGCAGAAGTGTTCACATTGCTTCGCAAGAATCGCTTTTGTGCAGAAAACAGTAACACTTGTTCAGAAGGAAAGAAAGCACAGAGCCCCAGATTTTATGTTGTCCTGGAGAGCTTGCAGAGCACTGGGGAAAGGCAGGCAGAGAATTCCCTGCTAGCACCTTCTCTGTGCCTGTTCACATTGCTTCGCAAGAATCGCTTTTGTGCAGAAAACACTAACACTTGTTCAGAAGTAAAGAAAGCACAGAGCCCCAGATTTTATGTTGTCCTGGAGAGCTTGCAGAGCACTGGGGAAAGGCAGGCAGAGAATTCCTTGCTAGCACCTTCTCTGTGCCTGGGAAGCAGAAGTGTTCACATTGCTTCGCAGAATCGCTTTTGTGCAGAAAACAGTAACACTTGTTCAGAAGGAAAGAAAGCACAGAGCCCCAGATTTTATGTTGTCCTGGAGAGCTTGCAGAGCACTGGGGAAAGGCAGGCAGAGAATTCCTTGCTAGCACCTTCTCTGTGCCTGGGAAGCAGAAGTGTTCACATTGCTTCGCAAGAATCGCTTTTGTGCAGAAAACAGTAACACTTGTTCAGAAGGAAAGAAAGCACAGAGCCCCAGATTTTATGTTGTCCTGGAGAGCTTGCAGAGCACTGGGGAAAGGCAGGCAGAGAATTCCCTGATAGCACCTTCTCTGTGCCTGTTCACATTGCTTCGCAGAATCGCTTTTGTGCAGAAAACAGTAACACTTGTTCAGAAGGAAAGAAAGCACAGAGCCCCAGATTCTATGTTGTCCTGGAGAGCTTGCAGAGCACTGGGGAAAGGCAGGCAGAGAATTCCCTGATAGCACCTTCTCTGTGCCTGGGAAGCAGAAGTGTTCACATTGCTTCGCAAGAATCGCTTTTGTGCAGAAAACAGTAACACTTGTTCAGAAGGAAAGAAAGCACAGAGCCCCAGATTTTATGTTGTCCTGGAGAGCTTGCAGAGCACTGGGGAAAGGCAGGCAGAGAATTCCCTGCTAGCACCTTCTCTGTGCCTGTTCACATTGCTTCGCAAGAATCGCTTTTGTGCAGAAAACAGTAACACTTGTTCAGAACTAAAGAAAGCACAGAGCCCCAGATTCTATGTTGTCCTGGAGAGCTTGCAGAGCACTGGGGAAAGGCAGGCAGAGAATTCCCTGATAGCACCTTCTCTGTGCCTGGGAAGCAGAAGTGTTCACATTGCTTCGCAAGATTCGCTTTTGTGCAGAAAACAGTAACACTGTTCAGAACGAAAGAAAGCACAGAGCCCCAGATTTTATGTTGTCCTGGAGAGCTTGCAGAGCACTGGGGAAAGGCAGGCAGAGAATTCCCTGCTAGCACCTTCTCTGTGCCTGTTCACATTGCTTCGCAGAATCGCTTTTGTGCAGGAAACAGTAACACTTGTTCAGAAGGAAAGAAAGCACAGAGCCCCAGATTCTATGTTGTCCTGGAGAGCTTGCAGAGCACTGGGGAAAGGCAGGCAGAGAATTCCCTGATAGCACCTTCTCTGTGCCTGGGAAGCAGAAGTGTTCACATTGCTTCGCAAGAATCGCTTTTGTGCAGAAAACAGTAACACTTGTTCAGAACGAAAGAAAGCACAGAGCCCCAGATTCTATGTTGTCCTGGAGAGCTTGCAGAGCACTGGGGAAAGGCAGGCAGAGAATTCCTTGCTAGCACCTTCTCTGTCCCTGGGAAGCAGAAGTGTTCACATTGCTTCGCAAGAATCGCTTTTGTGCAGAAAACACTAACACTTGTTCAGAAGGAAAGAAAGCACAGAGCCCCAGATTCTATGTTGTCCTGGAGAGCTTGCAGAGCACTGGGGAAAGGCAGGCAGAGAATTCCTTGCTAGCACCTTCTCTGTGCCTGGGAAGCAGAAGTGTTCACATTGCTTCGCAGAAACGCTTTTGTGCAGAAAACAGTAACACTTGTTCAGAAGGAAAGAAAGCACAGAGCCCCAGATTTTATGTTGTCCTGGAGAGCTTGCAGAGCACTGGGGAAAGGCAGGCAGAGAATTCCTTGCTAGCACCTTCTCTGTGCCTGGGAAGCAGAAGTGTTCACATTGCTTCGCAAGAATCGCTTTTGTGCAGAAAACACTAACACTTGTTCAGAAGGAAAGAAAGCACAGAGCCCCAGATTGTATGTTGTCCTGGAGAGCTTGCAGAGCACTGGGGAAAGGCAGGCAGAGAATTCCCTGATAGCACCTTCTCTGTGCCTGTTCACATTGCTTCGCAGAATCGCTTTTGTGCAGAAAACACTAACACTTGTTCAGAAGGAAAGAAAGCACAGAGCCCCAGATTTTATGTTGTCCTGGAGAGCTTGCAGAGCACTGGGGAAAGGCAGGCAGAGAATTCCCTGCTAGCACCTTCTCTGTGCCTGGGAATCAGAAGTGTTCACATTGCTTCGCAAGAATCGCTTTTGTGCAGAAAACAGTAACACTTGTTCAGAAGGAAAGAAAGCACAGAGCCCCAGATTTTATGTTGTCCTGGAGAGCTTGCAGAGCACTGGGGAAAGGCAGGCAGAGAATTCCCTGCTAGCACCTTCTCTGTGCCTGTTCACATTGCTTCGCAGAATCGCTTTTGTGCAGAAAACACTAACACTTGTTCAGAAGGAAAGAAAGCACAGAGCCCCAGATTCTATGTTGTCCTGGAGAGCTTGCAGAGCACTGGGGAAAGGCAGGCAGAGAATTCCCTGCTAGCACCTTCTCTGTGCCTGGGAAGCAGAAGTGTTCACATTGCTTCGCAAGAATCGCTTTTGTGCAGAAAACAGTAACACTTGTTCAGAAGGAAAGAAAGCACAGAGCCCCAGATTTTATGTTGTCCTGGAGAGCTTGCAGAGCACTGGGGAAAGGCAGGCAGAGAATTCCCTGCTAGCACCTTCTCTGTGCCTGTTCACATTGCTTCGCAAGAATCGCTTTTGTGCAGAAAACACTAACACTTGTTCAGAAGGAAAGAAAGCACAGAGCCCCAGATTTTATGTTGTCCTGGAGAGCTTGCAGAGCACTGGGGAAAGGCAGGCAGAGAATTCCTTGCTAGCACCTTCTCTGTGCCTGGGAAGCAGAAGTGTTCACATTGCTTCGCAGAATCGCTTTTGTGCAGAAAACAGTAACACTTGTTCAGAAGGAAAGAAAGCACAGAGCCCCAGATTTTATGTTGTCCTGGAGAGCTTGCAGAGCACTGGGGAAAGGCAGGCAGAGAATTCCTTGCTAGCACCTTCTCTGTGCCTGGGAAGCAGAAGTGTTCACATTGCTTCGCAAGAATCGCTTTTGTGCAGAAAACAGTAACACTTGTTCAGAAGGAAAGAAAGCACAGAGCCCCAGATTTTATGTTGTCCTGGAGAGCTTGCAGAGCACTGGGGAAAGGCAGGCAGAGAATTCCCTGATAGCACCTTCTCTGTGCCTGTTCACATTGCTTCGCAGAATCGCTTTTGTGCAGAAAACAGTAACACTTGTTCAGAAGGAAAGAAAGCACAGAGCCCCAGATTCTATGTTGTCCTGGAGAGCTTGCAGAGCACTGGGGAAAGGCAGGCAGAGAATTCCCTGATAGCACCTTCTCTGTGCCTGGGAAGCAGAAGTGTTCACATTGCTTCGCAAGAATCGCTTTTGTGCAGAAAACAGTAACACTTGTTCAGAAGGAAAGAAAGCACAGAGCCCCAGATTTTATGTTGTCCTGGAGAGCTTGCAGAGCACTGGGGAAAGGCAGGCAGAGAATTCCCTGCTAGCACCTTCTCTGTGCCTGTTCACATTGCTTCGCAAGAATCGCTTTTGTGCAGAAAACAGTAACACTTGTTCAGAACTAAAGAAAGCACAGAGCCCCAGATTCTATGTTGTCCTGGAGAGCTTGCAGAGCACTGGGGAAAGGCAGGCAGAGAATTCCCTGATAGCACCTTCTCTGTGCCTGGGAAGCAGAAGTGTTCACATTGCTTCGCAAGATTCGCTTTTGTGCAGAAAACAGTAACACTGTTCAGAACGAAAGAAAGCACAGAGCCCCAGATTTTATGTTGTCCTGGAGAGCTTGCAGAGCACTGGGGAAAGGCAGGCAGAGAATTCCCTGCTAGCACCTTCTCTGTGCCTGTTCACATTGCTTCGCAGAATCGCTTTTGTGCAGGAAACAGTAACACTTGTTCAGAAGGAAAGAAAGCACAGAGCCCCAGATTCTATGTTGTCCTGGAGAGCTTGCAGAGCACTGGGGAAAGGCAGGCAGAGAATTCCTTGCTAGCACCTTCTCTGTGCCTGGGAAGCAGAAGTGTTCACATTGCTTCGCAAGAATCGCTTTTGTGCAGAAAACACTAACACTTGTTCAGAAGGAAAGAAAGCACAGAGCCCCAGATTTTATGTTGTCCTGGAGAGCTTGCAGAGCACTGGGGAAAGGCAGGCAGAGAATTCCTTGCTAGCACCTTCTCTGTGCCTGGGAAGCAGAAGTGTTCACATTGCTTCGCAGAATCGCTTTTGTGCAGATAACAGTAACACTTGTTCAGAAGGAAAGAAAGCACAGAGCCCCAGATTTTATGTTGTCCTGGAGAGCTTGCAGAGCACTGGGGAAAGGCAGGCAGAGAATTCCCTGCTAGCACCTTCTCTGTGCCTGTTCACATTGCTTCGCAGAATCGCTTTTGTGCAGAAAACAGTAACACTTGTTCAGAACGAAAGAAAGCACAGAGCCCCAGATTCTATGTTGTCCTGGAGAGCTTGCAGAGCACTGGGGAAAGGCAGGCAGAGAATTCCCTGCTAGCACCTTCTCTGTGCCTGGGAAGCAGAAGTGTTCACATTGCTTCGCAAGAATCGCTTTTGTGCAGAAAACACTAACTGTTGTTCAGAACGAAAGAAAGCACAGAGCCCCAGATTCTATGTTGTCCTGGAGAGCTTGCAGAGCACTGGGGAAAGGCAGGCAGAGAATTCCCTGATAGCACCTTCTCTGTGCCTGGGAAGCAGAAGTGTTCACATTGCTTCGCAAGAATCGCTTTTGTGCAGAAAACAGTAACACTTGTTCAGAACGAAAGAAAGCACAGAGCCCCAGATTCTATGTTGTCCTGGAGAGCTTGCAGAGCACTGGGGAAAGGCAGGCAGAGAATTCCTTGCTAGCACCTTCTCTGTCCCTGGGAAGCAGAAGTGTTCACATTGCTTCGCAAGAATCGCTTTTGTGCAGAAAACACTAACACTTGTTCAGAAGGAAAGAAAGCACAGAGCCCCAGATTCTATGTTGTCCTGGAGAGCTTGCAGAGCACTGGGGAAAGGCAGGCAGAGAATTCCTTGCTAGCACCTTCTCTGTGCCTGGGAAGCAGAAGTGTTCACATTGCTTCGCAGAAACGCTTTTGTGCAGAAAACAGTAACACTTGTTCAGAAGGAAAGAAAGCACAGAGCCCCAGATTTTATGTTGTCCTGGAGAGCTTGCAGAGCACTGGGGAAAGGCAGGCAGAGAATTCCTTGCTAGCACCTTCTCTGTGCCTGGGAAGCAGAAGTGTTCACATTGCTTCGCAAGAATCGCTTTTGTGCAGAAAACACTAACACTTGTTCAGAAGGAAAGAAAGCACAGAGCCCCAGATTTTATGTTGTCCTGGAGAGCTTGCAGAGCACTGGGGAAAGGCAGGCAGAGAATTCCCTGCTAGCACCTTCTCTGTGCCTGGGAATCAGAAGTGTTCACATTGCTTCGCAAGAATCGCTTTTGTGCAGAAAACAGTAACACTTGTTCAGAAGGAAAGAAAGCACAGAGCCCCAGATTTTATGTTGTCCTGGAGAGCTTGCAGAGCACTGGGGAAAGGCAGGCAGAGAATTCCCTGCTAGCACCTTCTCTGTGCCTGTTCACATTGCTTCGCAGAATCGCTTTTGTGCAGAAAACAGTAACACTTGTTCAGAAGGAAAGAAAGCACAGAGCCCCAGATTCTATGTTGTCCTGGAGAGCTTGCAGAGCACTGGGGAAAGGCAGGCAGAGAATTCCCTGATAGCACCTTCTCTGTGCCTGGGAAGCAGAAGTGTTCACATTGCTTCGCAAGAATCGCTTTTGTGCAGAAAACAGTAACACTTGTTCAGAAGGAAAGAAAGCACAGAGCCCCAGATTTTATGTTGTCCTGGAGAGCTTGCAGAGCACTGGGGAAAGGCAGGCAGAGAATTCCCTGCTAGCACCTTCTCTGTGCCTGTTCACATTGCTTCGCAAGAATCGCTTTTGTGCAGAAAACACTAACACTTGTTCAGAAGGAAAGAAAGCACAGAGCCCCAGATTTTATGTTGTCCTGGAGAGCTTGCAGAGCACTGGGGAAAGGCAGGCAGAGAATTCCTTGCTAGCACCTTCTCTGTGCCTGGGAAGCAGAAGTGTTCACATTGCTTCGCAGAATCGCTTTTGTGCAGAAAACAGTAACACTTGTTCAGAAGGAAAGAAAGCACAGAGCCCCAGATTTTATGTTGTCCTGGAGAGCTTGCAGAGCACTGGGGAAAGGCAGGCAGAGAATTCCTTGCTAGCACCTTCTCTGTGCCTGGGAAGCAGAAGTGTTCACATTGCTTCGCAAGAATCGCTTTTGTGCAGAAAACAGTAACACTTGTTCAGAAGGAAAGAAAGCACAGAGCCCCAGATTTTATGTTGTCCTGGAGAGCTTGCAGAGCACTGGGGAAAGGCAGGCAGAGAATTCCCTGATAGCACCTTCTCTGTGCCTGGGAATCAGAAGTGTTCACATTGCTTCGCAAGAATCGCTTTTGTGCAGAAAACAGTAACACTTGTTCAGAAGGAAAGAAAGCACAGAGCCCCAGATTTTATGTTGTCCTGGAGAGCTTGCAGAGCACTGGGGAAAGGCAGGCAGAGAATTCCCTGCTAGCACCTTCTCTGTGCCTGTTCACATTGCTTCGCAGAATCGCTTTTGTGCAGAAAACAGTAACACTTGTTCAGAAGGAAAGAAAGCACAGAGCCCCAGATTCTATGTTGTCCTGGAGAGCTTGCAGAGCACTGGGGAAAGGCAGGCAGAGAATTCCCTGCTAGCACCTTCTCTGTGCCTGGGAAGCAGAAGTGTTCACATTGCTTCGCAAGAATCGCTTTTGTGCAGAAAACAGTAACACTTGTTCAGAAGGAAAGAAAGCACAGAGCCCCAGATTTTATGTTGTCCTGGAGAGCTTGCAGAGCACTGGGGAAAGGCAGGCAGAGAATTCCCTGCTAGCACCTTCTCTGTGCCTGTTCACATTGCTTCGCAAGAATCGCTTTTGTGCAGAAAACACTAACACTTGTTCAGAAGGAAAGAAAGCACAGAGCCCCAGATTTTATGTTGTCCTGGAGAGCTTGCAGAGCACTGGGGAAAGGCAGGCAGAGAATTCCTTGCTAGCACCTTCTCTGTGCCTGGGAAGCAGAAGTGTTCACATTGCTTCGCAGAATCGCTTTTGTGCAGAAAACAGTAACACTTGTTCAGAAGGAAAGAAAGCACAGAGCCCCAGATTTTATGTTGTCCTGGAGAGCTTGCAGAGCACTGGGGAAAGGCAGGCAGAGAATTCCTTGCTAGCACCTTCTCTGTGCCTGGGAAGCAGAAGTGTTCACATTGCTTCGCAAGAATCGCTTTTGTGCAGAAAACAGTAACACTTGTTCAGAAGGAAAGAAAGCACAGAGCCCCAGATTTTATGTTGTCCTGGAGAGCTTGCAGAGCACTGGGGAAAGGCAGGCAGAGAATTCCCTGCTAGCACCTTCTCTGTGCCTGTTCACATTGCTTCGCAGAATCGCTTTTGTGCAGAAAACAGTAACACTTGTTCAGAAGGAAAGAAAGCACAGAGCCCCAGATTTTATGTTGTCCTGGAGAGCTTGCAGAACACTGGGGAAAGGCAGGCAGAGAATTCCTTGCTAGCACCTTCTCTGTGCCTGGGAAGCAGAAGTGTTCACATTGCTTCGCAGAATCGCTTTTGTGCAGAAAACAGTAACACTTGTTCAGAAGGAAAGAAAGCACAGAGCCCCAGATTTTATGTTGTCCTGGAGAGCTTGCAGAGCACTGGGGAAAGGCAGGCAGAGAATTCCTTGCTAGCACCTTCTCTGTCCCTGGGAAGCAGAAGTGTTCACATTGCTTCGCAAGAATCGCTTTTGTGCAGAAAACAGTAACACTTGTTCAGAAGGAAAGAAAGCACAGAGCCCCAGATTTTATGTTGCCCTGGAGAGCTTGCAGAGCACTGGGGAAAGGCAGGCAGAGAATTCCCTGCAAGCACCTTCTCTGTGCCTGGGAAGCAGAAGTGTTCACATTGCTTCGCAGAATCGCTTTTGTGCAGAAAACAGTAACACTTGTTCAGAAGGAAAGAAAGCACAGAGCCCCAGATTCTATGTTGTCCTGGAGAGCTTGCAGAGCACTGGGGAAAGGCAGGCAGAGAATTCCCTGATAGCACCTTCTCTGTGCCTGGGAAGCAGAAGTGTTCACATTGCTTCGCAAGAATCGCTTTTGTGCAGAAAACAGTAACACTGTTCAGAACGAAAGAAAGCACAGAGCCCCAGATTCTATGTTGTCCTGGAGAGCTTGCAGAGCACTGGGGAAAGGCAGGCAGAGAATTCCCTGATAGCACCTTCTCTGTGCCTGTTCACATTGCTTCGCAGAATCGCTTTTGTGCAGAAAACAGTAACACTTGTTCAGAAGGAAAGAAAGCACAGAGCCCCAGATTCTATGTTGTCTTGGAGAGCTTGCAGAGCACTGGGGAAAGGCAGGCAGAGAATTCCCTGATAGCACCTTCTCTGTGCCTGGGAAGCAGAAGTGTTCACATTGCTTCGCAAGAATCGCTTTTGTGCAGAAAACAGTAACACTGTTCAGAACGAAAGAAAGCACAGAGCCCCAGATTCTATGTTGTCCTGGAGAGCTTGCAGAGCACTGGGGAAAGGCAGGCAGAGAATTCCCTGCTAGCACCTTCTCTGTGCCTGTTCACATTGCTTCGCAGAATCGCTTTTGTGCAGAAAACAGTAACACTTGTTCAGAAGGAAAGAAAGCACAGAGCCCCAGATTCTATGTTGTCCTGGAGAGCTTGCAGAGCACTGGGGAAAGGCAGGCAGAGAATTCCTTGCTAGCACCTTCTCTGTGCCTGGGAAGCAGAAGTGTTCACATTGCTTCGCAAGAATCGCTTTTGTGCAGAAAACACTAACACTTGTTCAGAAGGAAAGAAAGCACAGAGCCCCAGATTTTATGTTGTCCTGGAGAGCTTGCAGAGCACTGGGGAAAGGCAGGCAGAGAATTCCTTGCTAGCACCTTCTCTGTGCCTGGGAAGCAGAAGTGTTCACATTGCTTCGCAGAATCGCTTTTGTGCAGAAAACAGTAACACTTGTTCAGAACGAAAGAAAGCACAGAGCCCCAGATTTTATGTTGTCCTGGAGAGCTTGCAGAGCACTGGGGAAAGGCAGGCAGAGAATTCCTTGCTAGCACCTTCTTTGTGCCTGGGAAGCAGAAGTGTTCACATTGCTTCGCAAGAATCGCTTTTGTGCAGAAAGCACTAACACTTGTTCAGAAGGAAAGAAAGCACAGAGCCCCAGATTTTATGTTGTTCTGGAGAGCTTGCAGAGCACTGGGGAAAGGCAGGCAGAGAATTCCCTGATAGCACCTTCTCTGTGCCTGTTCACATTGCTTCGCAGAATCGCTTTTGTGCAGAAAACTGTAACACTTGTTCAGAAGGAAAGAAAGCACAGAGCCCCAGATTTTATGTTGTCCTGGAGAGCTTGCAGAGCACTGGGGAAAGGCAGGCAGAGAATTCCTTGCTAGCACCTTCTCTGTGCCTGGGAAGCAGAAGTGTTCACATTGCTTCGCAGAATCGCTTTTGTGCAGAAAACAGTAACACTTGTTCAGAAGGAAAGAAAGCACAGAGCCCCAGATTTTATGTTGTCCTGGAGAGCTTGCAGAGCACTGGGGAAAGGCAGGCAGAGAATTCCTTGCTAGCACCTTCTCTGTGCCTGGGAAGCAGAAGTGTTCACATTGCTTCGCAAGAATCGCTTTTGTGCAGAAAACAGTAACACTTGTTCAGAAGGAAAGAAAGCACAGAGCCCCAGATTTTATGTTGTCCTGGAGAGCTTGCAGAGCACTGGGGAAAGGCAGGCAGAGAATTCCCTGCTAGCACCTTCTCTGTGCCTGGGAAGCAGAAGTGTTCACATTGCTTCGCAGAATCGCTTTTGTGCAGAAAACACTAACACTTGTTCAGAACTAAAGAAAGAACAGAGCACCAGATTCTATGTTGTCCTGGAGAGCTTGCAGAGCACTGGGGAAAGGCAGGCAGAGAATTCCCTGATAGCACCTTCTCTGTGCCTGGGAAGCAGAAGTGTTCACATTGCTTCGCAAGAATCGCTTTTGTGCAGAAAACACTAACTGTTGTTCAGAACGAAAGAAAGCACAGAGCCCCAGATTCTATGTTGTCCTGGAGAGCTTGCAGAGCACTGGGGAAAGGCAGGCAGAGAATTCCCTGATAGCACCTTCTCTGTGCCTGGGAAGCAGAAGTGTTCACATTGCTTCGCAAGAATCGCTTTTGTGCAGAAAACAGTAACACTTGTTCAGAACGAAAGAAAGCACAGAGCCCCAGATTCTATGTTGTCCTGGAGAGCTTGCAGAGCACTGGGGAAAGTCAGGCAGAGAATTCCTTGCTAGCACCTTCTCTGTGCCTGGGAAGCAGAAGTGTTCACATTGCTTCGCAAGAATCGCTTTTGTGCAGAAAACACTAACACTTGTTCAGAAGGAAAGAAAGCACAGAGCCCCAGATTTTATGTTGTCCTGGAGAGCTTGCAGAGCACTGGGGAAAGGCAGGCAGAGAATTCCTTGCTAGCAGCTTCTCTGTGCCTGGGAAGCAGAAGTGTTCACATTGCTTCGCAGAATCGCTTTTGTGCAGAAAACAGTAACACTTGTTCAGAAGGAAAGAAAGCACAGAGCCCCAGATTTTATGTTGTCCTGGAGAGCTTGCAGAGCACTGGGGAAAGGCAGGCAGAGAATTCCTTGCTAGCACCTTCTCTGTGCCTGGGAAGCAGAAGTGTTCACATTGCTTCGCAAGAATCGCTTTTGTGCAGAAAACAGTAACACTTGTTCAGAAGGAAAGAAAGCACAGAGCCCCAGATTTTATGTTGCCCTGGAGAGCTTGCAGAGCACTGGGGAAAGGCAGGCAGAGAATTCCCTGCAAGCACCTTCTCTGTGCCTGGGAAGCAGAAGTGTTCACATTGCTTCGCAGAATCGCTTTTGTGCAGAAAACAGTAACACTTGTTCAGAACGAAAGAAAGCACAGAGCCCCAGATTCTATGTTGTCCTGGAGAGCTTGCAGAGCACTGGGGAAAGGCAGGCAGAGAATTCCCTGCTAGCACCTTCTCTGTGCCTGTTCACATTGCTTCGCAGAATCGCTTTTGTGCAGAAAACAGTAACACCTGTTCAGAAGGAAAGAAAGCACAGAGCCCCAGATTCTATGTTGTCCTGGAGAGCTTGCAGAGCACTGGGGAAAGGCAGGCAGAGAATTCCCTGCTAGCACCTTCTCTGTGCCTGGGAAGCAGAAGTGTTCACATTGCTTCGCAAGAATCGCTTTTGTGCAGAAAACAGTAACACTTGTTCAGAAGGAAAGAAAGCACAGAGCCCCAGATTTTTTGTTGTCCTGGAGAGCTTGCAGAGCACTGGGGAAAGGCAGGCAGAGAATTCCTTGCTAGCACCTTCTCTGTGCCTGGGAAGCAGAAGTGTTCACATTGCTTCGCAAGAATCGCTTTTGTGCAGAAAACACTAACACTTGTTCAGAAGGAAAGAAAGCACAGAGCCCCAGATTCTATGTTGTCCTGGAGAGCTTGCAGAGCACTGGGGAAAGGCAGGCAGAGAATTCCCTGATAGCACCTTCTCTGTGCCTGTTCACATTGCTTCGCAGAATCGCTTTTGTGCAGAAAACAGTAACACTTGTTCAGAAGGAAAGAAAGCACAGAGCCCCAGATTTTATGTTGTCCTGGAGAGCTTGCAGAGCACTGGGGAAAGGCAGGCAGAGAATTCCTTGCTATCACCTTCTCTGTGCCTGGGAAGCAGAAGTGTTCACATTGCTTCGCAAGAATCGCTTTTGTGCAGAAAACAGTAACACTTGTTCAGAAGGAAAGAAAGCACAGAGCCCCAGATTCTATGTTGTCCTGGAGAGCTTGCAGAGCACTGGGGAAAGGCAGGCAGAGAATTCCCTGCTAGCACCTTCTCTGTGCCTGTTCACATTGCTTCGCAGAATCGCTTTTGTGCAGAAAACAGTAACTCTTGTTCAGAAGGAAAGAAAGCACAGAGCCCCAGATTCTATGTTGTCCTGGAGAGCTTGCAGAGCACTGGGGAAAGGCAGGCAGAGAATTCCCTGATAGCACCTTCTCTGTGCCTGGGAAGCAGAAGTGTTCACATTGCTTCGCAAGAATCGCTTTTGTGCAGAAAACAGTAACACTGTTCAGAACGAAAGAAAGCACAGAGCCCCAGATTTTATGTTGTCCTGGAGAGCTTGCAGAGCACTGGGGAAAGGCAGGCAGAGAATTCCCTGCTAGCACCTTCTCTGTGCCTGTTCACATTGCTTCGCAGAATCGCTTTTGTGCAGAAAACAGTAACACTTGTTCAGAAGGAAAGAAAGCACAGAGCCCCAGATTCTATGTTGTCCTGGAGAGCTTGCAGAGCACTGGGGAAAGGCAGGCAGAGAATTCCTTGCTAGCACCTTCTCTGTGCCTGGGAAGCGGAAGTGTTCACATTGCTTCGCAAGAATCGCTTTTGTGCAGAAAACACTAACACTTGTTCAGAAGGAAAGAAAGCACAGAGCCCCAGATTTTATGTTGTCCTGGAGAGCTTGCAGAGCACTGGGGAAAGGCAGGCAGAGAATTCCCTGCTAGCACCTTCTCTGTGCCTGTTCACATTGCTTCGCAAGAATCGCTTTTGTGCAGAAAACACTAACACTTGTTCAGAAGGAAAGAAAGCACAGAGCCCCAGATTTTATGTTGTCCTGGAGAGCTTGCAGAGCACTGGGGAAAGGCAGGCAGAGAATTCCCTGATAGCACCTTCTCTGTGCCTGTTCACATTGCTTCGCAAGAATCGCTTTTGTGCAGAAAACAGTAACACTTGTTCAGAAGGAAAGAAAGCACAGAGCCCCAGATTCTATGTTGTGCTGGAGAGCTTGCAGAGCACTGGGGAAAGGCAGGCAGAGAATTCCTTGCTAGCACCTTCTCTGTGCCTGGGAAGCAGAAGTGTTCACATTGCTTCGCAGAATCGCTTTTGTGCAGAAAACAGTAACACTTGTTCAGAAGGAAAGAAAGCACAGAGCCCCAGATTTTATGTTGTCCTGGAGAGCTTGCAGAGCACTGGGGAAAGGCAGGCAGAGAATTCCTTGCTAGCACCTTCTCTGTCCCTGGGAAGCAGAAGTGTTCACATTGCTTCGCAAGAATCGCTTTTGTGCAGAAAACAGTAACACTTGTTCAGAAGGAAAGAAAGCACAGAGCCCCAGATTCTATGTTGTCCTGGAGAGCTTGCAGAGCACTGGGGAAAGGCAGGCAGAGAATTCCCTGCAAGCACCTTCTCTGTGCCTGGGAAGCAGAAGTGTTCACATTGCTTCGCAGAATCGCTTTTGTGCAGAAAACAGTAACACTTGTTCAGAAGGAAAGAAAGCACAGAGCCCCAGATTCTATGTTGTCCTGGAGAGCTTGCAGAGCACTGGGGAAAGGCAGGCAGAGAATTCCCTGATAGCACCTTCTCTGTGCCTGTTCACATTGCTTCGCAAGAATCGCTTTTGTGCAGAAAACAGTAACACTTGTTCAGAACTAAAGAAAGCACAGAGCCCCAGATTCTATGTTGTCCTGGAGAGCTTGCAGAGCACTGGGGAAAGGCAGGCAGAGAATTCCCTGCTAGCACCTTCTCTGTGCCTGGGAAGCAGAAGTGTTCACATTGCTTCGCAAGAATCGCTTTTGTGCAGAAAACACTAACACTTGTTCAGAACGAAAGAAAGCACAGAGCCCCAGATTCTATGTTGTCCTGGAGAGCTTGCAGAGCACTGGGGAAAGGCAGGCAGAGAATTCCTTGGTAGCACCTTCTCTGTCCCTGGGAAGCAGAAGTGTTCACATTGCTTCGCAATAATCGCTTTTGTGCAGAAAACACTAACACTTGTTCAGAACGAAAGAAAGCACAGAGCCCCAGATTCTATGTTGTCCTGGAGAGCTTGCAGAGCACTGGGGAAAGGCAGGCAGAGAATTCCTTGCTAGCACCTTCTCTGTGCCTGGGAAGCAGAAGTGTTCACATTGCTTCGCAGAAACGCTTTTGTGCAGAAAACAGTAACACTTGTTCAGAAGGAAAGAAAGCACAGAGCCCCAGATTCTATGTTGTCCTGGAGAGCTTGCAGAGCACTGGGGAAAGGCAGGCAGAGAATTCCTTGCTAGCACCTTCTCTGTGCCTGGGAAGCAGAAGTGTTCACATTGCTTCGCAAGAATCGCTTTTGTGCAGAAAACAGTAACACTTGTTCAGAAGGAAAGAAAGCACAGAGCCCCAGATTTTATGTTGCCCTGGAGAGCTTGCAGAGCACTGGGGAAAGGCAGGCAGAGAATTCCCTGCTAGCACCTTCTCTGTGCCTGGGAAGCAGAAGTGTTCACATTGCTTCGCAAGAATCGCTTTTGTGCAGAAAACACTAACACTTGTTCAGAAGGAAAGAAAGCACAGAGCCCCAGATTGTATGTTGTCCTGGAGAGCTTGCAGAGCACTGGGGAAAGGCAGGCAGAGAATTCCCTGATAGCACCTTCTCTGTGCCTGTTCACATTGCTTCGCAGAATCGCTTTTGTGCAGAAAACACTAACACTTGTTCAGAAGGAAAGAAAGCACAGAGCCCCAGATTTTATGTTGTCCTGGAGAGCTTGCAGAGCACTGGGGAAAGGCAGGCAGAGAATTCCCTGATAGCACCTTCTCTGTGCCTGGGAAGCAGAAGTGTTCACATTGCTTCGCAAGAATCGCTTTTGTGCAGAAAACAGTAACACTTGTTCAGAACGAAAGAAAGCACAGAGCCCCAGATTTTATGTTGTCCTGGAGAGCTTGCAGAGCACTGGGGAAAGGCAGGCAGAGAATTCCCTGATAGCACCTTCTCTGTGCCTGTTCACATTGCTTCGCAGAATCGCTTTTGTGCAGAAAACAGTAACACTTGTTCAGAAGGAAAGAAAGCACAGAGCCCCAGATTCTATGTTGTCCTGGAGAGCTTGCAGAGCACTGGGGAAAGGCAGGCAGAGAATTCCCTGATAGCACCTTCTCTGTGCCTGGGAAGCAGAAGTGTTCACATTGCTTCGCAAGAATCGCTTTTGTGCAGAAAACAGTAACACTTGTTCAGAAGGAAAGAAAGCACAGAGCCCCAGATTTTATGTTGTCCTGGAGAGCTTGCAGAGCACTGGGGAAAGGCAGGCAGAGAATTCCCTGATAGCACCTTCTCTGTGCCTGTTCACATTGCTTCGCAAGAATCGCTTTTGTGCAGAAAACACTAACACTTGTTCAGAAGGAAAGAAAGCACAGAGCCCCAGATTTTATGTTGTCCTGGAGAGCTTGCAGAGCACTGGGGAAAGGCAGGCAGAGAATTCCTTGCTAGCACCTTCTCTGTGCCTGGGAAGCAGAAGTGTTCACATTGCTTCGCAGAATCGCTTTTGTGCAGAAAACAGTAACACTTGTTCAGAAGGAAAGAAAGCACAGAGCCCCAGATTTTATGTTGTCCTGGAGAGCTTGCAGAGCACTGGGGAAAGGCAGGCAGAGAATTCCTTGCTAGCACCTTCTTTGTGCCTGGGAAGCAGAAGTGTTCACATTGCTTCGCAAGAATCGCTTTTGTGCAGAAAACAGTAACACTTGTTCAGAAGGAAAGAAAGCACAGAGCCCCAGATTTTATGTTGTCCTGGAGAGCTTGCAGAGCACTGGGGAAAGGCAGGCAGAGAATTCCCTGCTAGCACCTTCTCTGTGCCTGGGAAGCAGAAGTGTTCACATTGCTTCGCAAGAATCGCTTTTGTGCAGAAAACACTAACTGTTGTTCAGAACGAAAGAAAGCACAGAGCCCCAGATTCTATGTTGTCCTGGAGAGCTTGCAGAGCACTGGGGAAAGGCAGGCAGAGAATTCCCTGATAGCACCTTCTCTGTGCCTGGGAAGCAGAAGTGTTCACATTGCTTCGCAAGAATCGCTTTTGTGCAGAAAACAGTAACACTTGTTCAGAACGAAAGAAAGCACAGAGCCCCAGATTCTATGTTGTCCTGGAGAGCTTGCAGAGCACTGGGGAAAGGCAGGCAGAGAATTCCTTGCTAGCACCTTCTCTGTGCCTGGGAAGCAGAAGTGTTCACATTGCTTCGCAGAATCGCTTTTCTGCAGAAAACACTAACACTTGTTCAGAAGGAAAGAAAGCACAGAGCCCCAGATTTTATGTTGTCCTGGAGAGCTTGCAGAGCACTGGGGAAAGGCAGGCAGAGAATTCCTTGCTAGCACCTTCTCTGTGCCTGGGAAGCAGAAGTGTTCACATTGCTTCGCAAGAATCGCTTTTGTGCAGAAAACAGTAACACTTGTTCAGAAGGAAAGAAAGCACAGAGCCCCAGATTTTATGTTGCCCTGGAGAGCTTGCAGAGCACTGGGGAAAGGCAGGCAGAGAATTCCCTGCTAGCACCTTCTCTGTGCCTGGGAAGCAGAAGTGTTCACATTGCTTCGCAAGAATCGCTTTTGTGCAGAAAACACTAACACTTGTTCAGAAGGAAAGAAAGCACAGAGCCCCAGATTGTATGTTGTCCTGGAGAGCTTGCAGAGCACTGGGGAAAGGCAGGCAGAGAATTCCCTGATAGCACCTTCTCTGTGCCTGTTCACATTGCTTCGCAGAATCGCTTTTGTGCAGAAAACACTAACACTTGTTCAGAAGGAAAGAAAGCACAGAGCCCCAGATTTTATGTTGTCCTGGAGAGCTTGCAGAGCACTGGGGAAAGGCAGGCAGAGAATTCCCTGATAGCACCTTCTCTGTGCCTGGGAAGCAGAAGTGTTCACATTGCTTCGCAAGAATCGCTTTTGTGCAGAAAACAGTAACACTTGTTCAGAAGGAAAGAAAGCACAGAGCCCCAGATTTTATGTTGTCCTGGAGAGCTTGCAGAGCACTGGGGAAAGGCAGGCAGAGAATTCCCTGATAGCACCTTCTCTGTGCCTGTTCACATTGCTTCGCAGAATCGCTTTTGTGCAGAAAACAGTAACACTTGTTCAGAAGGAAAGAAAGCACAGAGCCCCAGATTCTATGTTGTCCTGGAGAGCTTGCAGAGCACTGGGGAAAGGCAGGCAGAGAATTCCCTGATAGCACCTTCTCTGTGCCTGGGAAGCAGAAGTGTTCACATTGCTTCGCAAGAATCGCTTTTGTGCAGAAAACAGTAACACTGTTCAGAACGAAAGAAAGCACAGAGCCCCAGATTCTATGTTGTCCTGGAGAGCTTGCAGAGCACTGGGGAAAGGCAGGCAGAGAATTCCCTGCTAGCACCTTCTCTGTGCCTGTTCACATTGCTTCGCAAGAATCGCTTTTGTGCAGAAAACACTAACACTTGTTCAGAAGGAAAGAAAGCACAGAGCCCCAGATTTTATGTTGTCCTGGAGAGCTTGCAGAGCACTGGGGAAAGGCAGGCAGAGAATTCCTTGCTAGCACCTTCTCTGTGCCTGGGAAGCAGAAGTGTTCACATTGCTTCGCAGAATCGCTTTTGTGCAGAAAACAGTAACACTTGTTCAGAAGGAAAGAAAGCACAGAGCCCCAGATTTTATGTTGTCCTGGAGAGCTTGCAGAGCACTGGGGAAAGGCAGGCAGAGAATTCCTTGCTAGCACCTTCTTTGTGCCTGGGAAGCAGAAGTGTTCACATTGCTTCGCAAGAATCGCTTTTGTGCAGAAAACAGTAACACTTGTTCAGAAGGAAAGAAAGCACAGAGCCCCAGATTTTATGTTGTCCTGGAGAGCTTGCAGAGCACTGGGGAAAGGCAGGCAGAGAATTCCCTGATAGCACCTTCTCTGTGCCTGTTCACATTGCTTCGCAGAATCGCTTTTGTGCAGAAAACAGTAACACTTGTTCAGAAGGAAAGAAAGCACAGAGCCCCAGATTTTATGTTGCCCTGGAGAGCTTGCAGAGCACTGGGGAAAGGCAGGCAGAGAATTCCCTGCAAGCACCTTCTCTGTGCCTGGGAAGCAGAAGTGTTCACATTGCTTCGCAGAATCGCTTTTGTGCAGAAAACAGTAACACTTGTTCAGAACTAAAGAAAGCACAGAGCCCCAGATTCTATGTTGTCCTGGAGAGCTTGCAGAGCACTGGGGAAAGGCAGGCAGAGAATTCCCTGATAGCACCTTCTCTGTGCCTGGGAAGCAGAAGTGTTCACATTGCTTCGCAAGAATCGCTTTTGTGCAGAAAACAGTAACACTGTTCAGAACGAAAGAAAGCACAGAGCCCCAGATTTTATGTTGTCCTGGAGAGCTTGCAGAGCACTGGGGAAAGGCAGGCAGAGAATTCCTTCCTAGCACCTTCTCTGTGCCTGGGAAGCAGAAGTGTTCACATTGCTTCGCAGAATCGCTTTTGTGCAGAAAACAGTAACACTTGTTCAGAAGGAAAGAAAGCACAGAGCCCCAGATTTTATGTTGTCCTGGAGAGCTTGCAGAGCACTGGGGAAAGGCAGGCAGAGAATTCCCTGCTAGCACCTTCTCTGTGCCTGTTCACATTGCTTCGCAGAATCGCTTTTGTGCAGAAAACACTAACACTTGTTCAGAAGGAAAGAAAGCACAGAGCCCCAGATTTTATGTTGTCCTGGAGAGCTTGCAGAGCACTGGGGAAAGGCAGGCAGAGAATTCCCTGATAGCACCTTCTCTGTGCCTGTTCACATTGCTTCGCAAGAATCGCTTTTGTGCAGAAAACAGTAACACTTGTTCAGAACTAAAGAAAGCACAGAGCCCCAGATTCTATGTTGTCCTGGAGAGCTTGCAGAGCACTGGGGAAAGGCAGGCAGAGAATTCCCTGCTAGCACCTTCTCTGTGCCTGGGAAGCAGAAGTGTTCACATTGCTTCGCAAGAATCGCTTTTGTGCAGAAAACACTAACTGTTGTTCAGAACGAAAGAAAGCACAGAGCCCCAGATTCTATGTTGTCCTGGAGAGCTTGCAGAGCACTGGGGAAAGGCAGGCAGAGAATTCCCTGATAGCACCTTCTCTGTGCCTGGGAAGCAGAAGTGTTCACATTGCTTCGCAAGAATCGCTTTTGTGCAGAAAACAGTAACACTTGTTCAGAACGAAAGAAAGCACAGAGCCCCAGATTCTATGTTGTCCTGGAGAGCTTGCAGAGCACTGGGGAAAGGCAGGCAGAGAATTCCTTGCTAGCACCTTCTCTGTGCCTGGGAAGCAGAAGTGTTCACATTGCTTCGCAGAATCGCTTTTCTGCAGAAAACACTAACACTTGTTCAGAAGGAAAGAAAGCACAGAGCCCCAGATTTTATGTTGTCCTGGAGAGCTTGCAGAGCACTGGGGAAAGGCAGGCAGAGAATTCCTTGCTAGCACCTTCTCTGTGCCTGGGAAGCAGAAGTGTTCACATTGCTTCGCAAGAATCGCTTTTGTGCAGAAAACAGTAACACTTGTTCAGAAGGAAAGAAAGCACAGAGCCCCAGATTTTATGTTGCCCTGGAGAGCTTGCAGAGCACTGGGGAAAGGCAGGCAGAGAATTCCCTGCTAGCACCTTCTCTGTGCCTGGGAAGCAGAAGTGTTCACATTGCTTCGCAAGAATCGCTTTTGTGCAGAAAACACTAACACTTGTTCAGAAGGAAAGAAAGCACAGAGCCCCAGATTGTATGTTGTCCTGGAGAGCTTGCAGAGCACTGGGGAAAGGCAGGCAGAGAATTCCCTGATAGCACCTTCTCTGTGCCTGTTCACATTGCTTCGCAGAATCGCTTTTGTGCAGAAAACACTAACACTTGTTCAGAAGGAAAGAAAGCACAGAGCCCCAGATTTTATGTTGTCCTGGAGAGCTTGCAGAGCACTGGGGAAAGGCAGGCAGAGAATTCCCTGATAGCACCTTCTCTGTGCCTGGGAAGCAGAAGTGTTCACATTGCTTCGCAAGAATCGCTTTTGTGCAGAAAACAGTAACACTTGTTCAGAAGGAAAGAAAGCACAGAGCCCCAGATTTTATGTTGTCCTGGAGAGCTTGCAGAGCACTGGGGAAAGGCAGGCAGAGAATTCCCTGATAGCACCTTCTCTGTGCCTGTTCACATTGCTTCGCAGAATCGCTTTTGTGCAGAAAACAGTAACACTTGTTCAGAAGGAAAGAAAGCACAGAGCCCCAGATTCTATGTTGTCCTGGAGAGCTTGCAGAGCACTGGGGAAAGGCAGGCAGAGAATTCCCTGATAGCACCTTCTCTGTGCCTGGGAAGCAGAAGTGTTCACATTGCTTCGCAAGAATCGCTTTTGTGCAGAAAACAGTAACACTGTTCAGAACGAAAGAAAGCACAGAGCCCCAGATTCTATGTTGTCCTGGAGAGCTTGCAGAGCACTGGGGAAAGGCAGGCAGAGAATTCCCTGCTAGCACCTTCTCTGTGCCTGTTCACATTGCTTCGCAAGAATCGCTTTTGTGCAGAAAACACTAACACTTGTTCAGAAGGAAAGAAAGCACAGAGCCCCAGATTTTATGTTGTCCTGGAGAGCTTGCAGAGCACTGGGGAAAGGCAGGCAGAGAATTCCTTGCTAGCACCTTCTCTGTGCCTGGGAAGCAGAAGTGTTCACATTGCTTCGCAGAATCGCTTTTGTGCAGAAAACAGTAACACTTGTTCAGAAGGAAAGAAAGCACAGAGCCCCAGATTTTATGTTGTCCTGGAGAGCTTGCAGAGCACTGGGGAAAGGCAGGCAGAGAATTCCTTGCTAGCACCTTCTTTGTGCCTGGGAAGCAGAAGTGTTCACATTGCTTCGCAAGAATCGCTTTTGTGCAGAAAACAGTAACACTTGTTCAGAAGGAAAGAAAGCACAGAGCCCCAGATTTTATGTTGTCCTGGAGAGCTTGCAGAGCACTGGGGAAAGGCAGGCAGAGAATTCCCTGATAGCACCTTCTCTGTGCCTGTTCACATTGCTTCGCAGAATCGCTTTTGTGCAGAAAACAGTAACACTTGTTCAGAAGGAAAGAAAGCACAGAGCCCCAGATTTTATGTTGCCCTGGAGAGCTTGCAGAGCACTGGGGAAAGGCAGGCAGAGAATTCCTTCCTAGCACCTTCTCTGTGCCTGGGAAGCAGAAGTGTTCACATTGCTTCGCAGAATCGCTTTTGTGCAGAAAACAGTAACACTTGTTCAGAAGGAAAGAAAGCACAGAGCCCCAGATTTTATGTTGTCCTGGAGAGCTTGCAGAGCACTGGGGAAAGGCAGGCAGAGAATTCCCTGCTAGCACCTTCTCTGTGCCTGTTCACATTGCTTCGCAGAATCGCTTTTGTGCAGAAAACACTAACACTTGTTCAGAAGGAAAGAAAGCACAGAGCCCCAGATTTTATGTTGTCCTGGAGAGCTTGCAGAGCACTGGGGAAAGGCAGGCAGAGAATTCCCTGATAGCACCTTCTCTGTGCCTGTTCACATTGCTTCGCAAGAATCGCTTTTGTGCAGAAAACAGTAACACTTGTTCAGAACTAAAGAAAGCACAGAGCCCCAGATTCTATGTTGTCCTGGAGAGCTTGCAGAGCACTGGGGAAAGGCAGGCAGAGAATTCCCTGCTAGCACCTTCTCTGTGCCTGGGAAGCAGAAGTGTTCACATTGCTTCGCAAGAATCGCTTTTGTGCAGAAAACACTAACTGTTGTTCAGAACGAAAGAAAGCACAGAGCCCCAGATTCTATGTTGTCCTGGAGAGCTTGCAGAGCACTGGGGAAAGGCAGGCAGAGAATTCCTTGCTAGCACCTTCTCTGTGCCTGGGAAGCAGAAGTGTTCACATTGCTTCGCAGAATCGCTTTTCTGCAGAAAACACTAACACTTGTTCAGAAGGAAAGAAAGCACAGAGCCCCAGATTTTATGTTGTCCTGGAGAGCTTGCAGAGCACTGGGGAAAGGCAGGCAGAGAATTCCTTGCTAGCACCTTCTCTGTGCCTGGGAAGCAGAAGTGTTCACATTGCTTCGCAAGAATCGCTTTTGTGCAGAAAACAGTAACACTTGTTCAGAAGGAAAGAAAGCACAGAGCCCCAGATTTTATGTTGCCCTGGAGAGCTTGCAGAGCACTGGGGAAAGGCAGGCAGAGAATTCCCTGCTAGCACCTTCTCTGTGCCTGGGAAGCAGAAGTGTTCACATTGCTTCGCAAGAATCGCTTTTGTGCAGAAAACACTAACACTTGTTCAGAAGGAAAGAAAGCACAGAGCCCCAGATTGTATGTTGTCCTGGAGAGCTTGCAGAGCACTGGGGAAAGGCAGGCAGAGAATTCCCTGATAGCACCTTCTCTGTGCCTGTTCACATTGCTTCGCAGAATCGCTTTTGTGCAGAAAACACTAACACTTGTTCAGAAGGAAAGAAAGCACAGAGCCCCAGATTTTATGTTGTCCTGGAGAGCTTGCAGAGCACTGGGGAAAGGCAGGCAGAGAATTCCCTGATAGCACCTTCTCTGTGCCTGGGAAGCAGAAGTGTTCACATTGCTTCGCAAGAATCGCTTTTGTGCAGAAAACAGTAACACTTGTTCAGAAGGAAAGAAAGCACAGAGCCCCAGATTTTATGTTGTCCTGGAGAGCTTGCAGAGCACTGGGGAAAGGCAGGCAGAGAATTCCCTGATAGCACCTTCTCTGTGCCTGTTCACATTGCTTCGCAGAATCGCTTTTGTGCAGAAAACAGTAACACTTGTTCAGAAGGAAAGAAAGCACAGAGCCCCAGATTCTATGTTGTCCTGGAGAGCTTGCAGAGCACTGGGGAAAGGCAGGCAGAGAATTCCCTGATAGCACCTTCTCTGTGCCTGGGAAGCAGAAGTGTTCACATTGCTTCGCAAGAATCGCTTTTGTGCAGAAAACAGTAACACTGTTCAGAACGAAAGAAAGCACAGAGCCCCAGATTCTATGTTGTCCTGGAGAGCTTGCAGAGCACTGGGGAAAGGCAGGCAGAGAATTCCCTGCTAGCACCTTCTCTGTGCCTGTTCACATTGCTTCGCAAGAATCGCTTTTGTGCAGAAAACACTAACACTTGTTCAGAAGGAAAGAAAGCACAGAGCCCCAGATTTTATGTTGTCCTGGAGAGCTTGCAGAGCACTGGGGAAAGGCAGGCAGAGAATTCCTTGCTAGCACCTTCTCTGTGCCTGGGAAGCAGAAGTGTTCACATTGCTTCGCAGAATCGCTTTTGTGCAGAAAACAGTAACACTTGTTCAGAAGGAAAGAAAGCACAGAGCCCCAGATTTTATGTTGTCCTGGAGAGCTTGCAGAGCACTGGGGAAAGGCAGGCAGAGAATTCCTTGCTAGCACCTTCTTTGTGCCTGGGAAGCAGAAGTGTTCACATTGCTTCGCAAGAATCGCTTTTGTGCAGAAAACAGTAACACTTGTTCAGAAGGAAAGAAAGCACAGAGCCCCAGATTTTATGTTGTCCTGGAGAGCTTGCAGAGCACTGGGGAAAGGCAGGCAGAGAATTCCCTGATAGCACCTTCTCTGTGCCTGTTCACATTGCTTCGCAGAATCGCTTTTGTGCAGAAAACAGTAACACTTGTTCAGAAGGAAAGAAAGCACAGAGCCCCAGATTTTATGTTGCCCTGGAGAGCTTGCAGAGCACTGGGGAAAGGCAGGCAGAGAATTCCCTGCAAGCACCTTCTCTGTGCCTGGGAAGCAGAAGTGTTCACATTGCTTCGCAGAATCGCTTTTGTGCAGAAAACAGTAACACTTGTTCAGAACTAAAGAAAGCACAGAGCCCCAGATTCTATGTTGTCCTGGAGAGCTTGCAGAGCACTGGGGAAAGGCAGGCAGAGAATTCCCTGATAGCACCTTCTCTGTGCCTGGGAAGCAGAAGTGTTCACATTGCTTCGCAAGAATCGCTTTTGTGCAGAAAACAGTAACACTGTTCAGAACGAAAGAAAGCACAGAGCCCCAGATTTTATGTTGTCCTGGAGAGCTTGCAGAGCACTGGGGAAAGGCAGGCAGAGAATTCCTTCCTAGCACCTTCTCTGTGCCTGGGAAGCAGAAGTGTTCACATTGCTTCGCAGAATCGCTTTTGTGCAGAAAACAGTAACACTTGTTCAGAAGGAAAGAAAGCACAGAGCCCCAGATTTTATGTTGTCCTGGAGAGCTTGCAGAGCACTGCGGAAAGGCAGGCAGAGAATTCCCTGCTAGCACCTTCTCTGTGCCTGTTCACATTGCTTCGCAGAATCGCTTTTGTGCAGAAAACTGTAACACTTGTTCAGAAGGAAAGAAAGCACAGAGCCCCAGATTTTATGTTGTCCTGGAGAGCTTGCAGAGCACTGGGGAAAGGCAGGCAGAGAATTCCCTGATAGCACCTTCTCTGTGCCTGTTCACATTGCTTCGCAAGAATCGCTTTTGTGCAGAAAACAGTAACACTTGTTCAGAACTAAAGAAAGCACAGAGCCCCAGATTCTATGTTGTCCTGGAGAGCTTGCAGAGCACTGGGGAAAGGCAGGCAGAGAATTCCCTGCTAGCACCTTCTCTGTGCCTGGGAAGCAGAAGTGTTCACATTGCTTCGCAAGAATCGCTTTTGTGCAGAAAACACTAACTGTTGTTCAGAACGAAAGAAAGCACAGAGCCCCAGATTCTATGTTGTCCTGGAGAGCTTGCAGAGCACTGGGGAAAGGCAGGCAGAGAATTCCCTGATAGCACCTTCTCTGTGCCTGGGAAGCAGAAGTGTTCACATTGCTTCGCAAGAATCGCTTTTGTGCAGAAAACAGTAACACTTGTTCAGAACGAAAGAAAGCACAGAGCCCCAGATTCTATGTTGTCCTGGAGAGCTTGCAGAGCACTGGGGAAAGGCAGGCAGAGAATTCCTTGCTAGCACCTTCTCTGTGCCTGGGAAGCAGAAGTGTTCACATTGCTTCGCAAGAATCGCTTTTGTGCAGAAAACACTAACACTTGTTCAGAAGGAAATAAAGCACAGAGCCCCAGATTTTATGTTGTCCTGGAGAGCTTGCAGAGCACTGGGGAAAGGCAGGCAGAGAATTCCTTGCTAGCACCTTCTCTGTGCCTGGGAAGCAGAAGTGTTCACATTGCTTCGCAGAATCGCTTTTCTGCAGAAAACAGTAACACTTGTTCAGAAGGAAAGAAAGCACAGAGCCCCAGATTTTATGTTGTCCTGGAGAGCTTGCAGAGCACTGGGGAAAGGCAGGCAGAGAATTCCTTGCTAGCACCTTCTCTGTGCCTGGGAAGCAGAAGTGTTCACATTGCTTCGCAAGAATCGCTTTTGTGCAGAAAACAGTAACACTTGTTCAGAAGGAAAGAAAGCACAGAGCCCCAGATTTTATGTTGCCCTGGAGAGCTTGCAGAGCACTGGGGAAAGGCAGGCAGAGAATTCCCTGATAGCACCTTCTCTGTGCCTGGGAAGCAGAAGTGTTCACATTGCTTCGCAAGAATTGCTTTTGTGCAGAAAACACTAACACTTGTTCAGAACGAAAGAAAGCACAGAGCCCCAGATTCTATGTTGTCCTGGAGAGCTTGCAGAGCACTGGGGAAAGGCAGGCAGAGAATTCCTTGCTAGCACCTTCTCTGTGCCTGGGAAGCAGAAGTGTTCACATTGCTTCGCAGAAACGCTTTTGTGCAGAAAACAGTAACACTTGTTCAGAACGAAAGAAAGCACAGAGCCCCAGATTTTATGTTGTCCTGGAGATCTTGCAGAGCACTGGGGAAAGGCAGGCAGAGAATTCCTTGCTAGCACCTTCTCTGTGCCTGGGAAGCAGAAGTGTTCACATTGCTTCGCAAGAATCGCTTTTGTGCAGAAAACAGTAACACTTGTTCAGAAGGAAAGAAAGCACAGAGCCCCAGATTTTATGTTGCCCTGGAGAGCTTGCAGAGCACTGGGGAAAGGCAGGCAGAGAATTCCCTGCTAGCACCTTCTCTGTGCCTGGGAAGCAGAAGTGTTCACATTGCTTCGCAAGAATCGCTTTTGTGCAGAAAACACTAACACTTGTTCAGAAGGAAAGAAAGCACAGAGCCCCAGATTGTATGTTGTCCTGGAGAGCTTGCAGAGCACTGGGGAAAGGCAGGCAGAGAATTCCCTGATAGCACCTTCTCTGTGCCTGTTCACATTGCTTCGCAGAATCGCTTTTGTGCAGAAAACACTAACACTTGTTCAGAAGGAAAGAAAGCACAGAGCCCCAGATTTTATGTTGTCCTGGAGAGCTTGCAGAGCACTGGGGAAAGGCAGGCAGAGAATTCCCTGATAGCACCTTCTCTGTGCCTGGGAAGCAGAAGTGTTCACATTGCTTCGCAAGAATCGCTTTTGTGCAGAAAACAGTAACACTTGTTCAGAAGGAAAGAAAGCACAGAGCCCCAGATTTTATGTTGTCCTGGAGAGCTTGCAGAGCACTGGGGAAAGGCAGGCAGAGAATTCCCTGATAGCACCTTCTCTGTGCCTGTTCACATTGCTTCGCAGAATCGCTTTTGTGCAGAAAACAGTAACACTTGTTCAGAAGGAAAGAAAGCACAGAGCCCCAGATTCTATGTTGTCCTGGAGAGCTTGCAGACACTGGGGAAAGGCAGGCAGAGAATTCCCTGATAGCACCTTCTCTGTGCCTGGGAAGCAGAAGTGTTCACATTGCTTCGCAAGAATCGCTTTTGTGCAGAAAACAGTAACACTGTTCAGAACGAAAGAAAGCACAGAGCCCCAGATTCTATGTTGTCCTGGAGAGCTTGCAGAGCACTGGGGAAAGGCAGGCAGAGAATTCCCTGCTAGCACCTTCTCTGTGCCTGTTCACATTGCTTCGCAAGAATCGCTTTTGTGCAGAAAACACTAACACTTGTTCAGAAGGAAAGAAAGCACAGAGCCCCAGATTTTATGTTGTCCTGGAGAGCTTGCAGAGCACTGGGGAAAGGCAGGCAGAGAATTCCTTGCTAGCACCTTCTCTGTGCCTGGGAAGCTGAAGTGTTCACATTGCTTCGCAGAATCGCTTTTGTGCAGAAAACAGTAACACTTGTTCAGAAGGAAAGAAAGCACAGAGCCCCAGATTTTATGTTGTCCTGGAGAGCTTGCAGAGCACTGGGGAAAGGCAGGCAGAGAATTCCCTGCTAGCACCTTCTCTGTGCCTGTTCACATTGCTTCGCAGAATCGCTTTTGTGCAGAAAACAGTAACACTTGTTCAGAAGGAAAGAAAGCACAGAGCCCCAGATTTTATGTTGTCCTGGAGAGCTTGCAGAGCACTGGGGAAAGGCAGGCAGAGAATTCCTTGCTAGCACCTTCTCTGTCCCTGGGAAGCAGAAGTGTTCACATTGCTTCGCAAGAATCGCTTTTGTGCAGAAAACAGTAACACTTGTTCAGAAGGAAAGAAAGCACAGAGCCCCAGATTTTATGTTGCCCTGGAGAGCTTGCAGAGCACTGGGGAAAGGCAGGCAGAGAATTCCCTGCAAGCACCTTCTCTGTGCCTGGGAAGCAGAAGTGTTCACATTGCTTCGCAGAATCGCTTTTGTGCAGAAAACACTAACACTTGTTCAGAAGGAAAGAAAGCACAGAGCCCCAGATTCTATGTTGTCCTGGAGAGCTTGCAGAGCACTGGGGAAAGGCAGGCAGAGAATTCCCTGATAGCACCTTCTCTGTGCCTGTTCACATTGCTTCGCAAGAATCGCTTTTGTGCAGAAAACACTAACACTTGTTCAGAAGGAAAGAAAGCACAGAGCCCCAGATTTTATGTTGTCCTGGAGAGCTTGCAGAGCACTGGGGAAAGGCAGGCAGAGAATTCCTTGCTAGCACCTTCTCTGTGCCTGGGAAGCAGAAGTGTTCACATTGCTTCGCAAGAATTGCTTTTGTGCAGAAAACACTAACACTTGTTCAGAACGAAAGAAAGCACAGAGCCCCAGATTCTATGTTGTCCTGGAGAGCTTGCAGAGCACTGGGGAAAGGCAGGCAGAGAATTCCTTGCTAGCACCTTCTCTGTGCCTGGGAAGCAGAAGTGTTCACATTGCTTCGCAGAAACGCTTTTGTGCAGAAAACAGTAACACTTGTTCAGAACGAAAGAAAGCACAGAGCCCCAGATTTTATGTTGTCCTGGAGAGCTTGCAGAGCACTGGGGAAAGGCAGGCAGAGAATTCCTTGCTAGCACCTTCTCTGTGCCTGGGAAGCAGAAGTGTTCACATTGCTTCGCAAGAATCGCTTTTGTGCAGAAAACAGTAACACTTGTTCAGAAGGAAAGAAAGCACAGAGCCCCAGATTTTATGTTGCCCTGGAGAGCTTGCAGAGCACTGGGGAAAGGCAGGCAGAGAATTCCCTGCTAGCACCTTCTCTGTGCCTGGGAAGCAGAAGTGTTCACATTGCTTCGCAAGAATCGCTTTTGTGCAGAAAACACTAACACTTGTTCAGAAGGAAAGAAAGCACAGAGCCCCAGATTGTATGTTGTCCTGGAGAGCTTGCAGAGCACTGGGGAAAGGCAGGCAGAGAATTCCCTGATAGCACCTTCTCTGTGCCTGTTCACATTGCTTCGCAGAATCGCTTTTGTGCAGAAAACACTAACACTTGTTCAGAAGGAAAGAAAGCACAGAGCCCCAGATTTTATGTTGTCCTGGAGAGCTTGCAGAGCACTGGGGAAAGGCAGGCAGAGAATTCCCTGATAGCACCTTCTCTGTGCCTGGGAAGCAGAAGTGTTCACATTGCTTCGCAAGAATCGCTTTTGTGCAGAAAACAGTAACACTTGTTCAGAAGGAAAGAAAGCACAGAGCCCCAGATTTTATGTTGTCCTGGAGAGCTTGCAGAGCACTGGGGAAAGGCAGGCAGAGAATTCCCTGATAGCACCTTCTCTGTGCCTGTTCACATTGCTTCGCAGAATCGCTTTTGTGCAGAAAACAGTAACACTTGTTCAGAAGGAAAGAAAGCACAGAGCCCCAGATTCTATGTTGTCCTGGAGAGCTTGCAGAGCACTGGGGAAAGGCAGGCAGAGAATTCCCTGATAGCACCTTCTCTGTGCCTGGGAAGCAGAAGTGTTCACATTGCTTCGCAAGAATCGCTTTTGTGCAGAAAACAGTAACACTGTTCAGAACGAAAGAAAGCACAGAGCCCCAGATTCTATGTTGTCCTGGAGAGCTTGCAGAGCACTGGGGAAAGGCAGGCAGAGAATTCCCTGCTAGCACCTTCTCTGTGCCTGTTCACATTGCTTCGCAAGAATCGCTTTTGTGCAGAAAACACTAACACTTGTTCAGAAGGAAAGAAAGCACAGAGCCCCAGATTTTATGTTGTCCTGGAGAGCTTGCAGAGCACTGGGGAAAGGCAGGCAGAGAATTCCTTGCTAGCACCTTCTCTGTGCCTGGGAAGCTGAAGTGTTCACATTGCTTCGCAGAATCGCTTTTGTGCAGAAAACAGTAACACTTGTTCAGAAGGAAAGAAAGCACAGAGCCCCAGATTTTATGTTGTCCTGGAGAGCTTGCAGAGCACTGGGGAAAGGCAGGCAGAGAATTCCCTGCTAGCACCTTCTCTGTGCCTGTTCACATTGCTTCGCAGAATCGCTTTTGTGCAGAAAACAGTAACACTTGTTCAGAAGGAAAGAAAGCACAGAGCCCCAGATTTTATGTTGTCCTGGAGAGCTTGCAGAGCACTGGGGAAAGGCAGGCAGAGAATTCCTTGCTAGCACCTTCTCTGTCCCTGGGAAGCAGAAGTGTTCACATTGCTTCGCAAGAATCGCTTTTGTGCAGAAAACAGTAACACTTGTTCAGAAGGAAAGAAAGCACAGAGCCCCAGATTTTATGTTGCCCTGGAGAGCTTGCAGAGCACTGGGGAAAGGCAGGCAGAGAATTCCCTGCAAGCACCTTCTCTGTGCCTGGGAAGCAGAAGTGTTCACATTGCTTCGCAGAATCGCTTTTGTGCAGAAAACAGTAACACTTGTTCAGAAGGAAAGAAAGCACAGAGCCCCAGATTCTATGTTGTCCTGGAGAGCTTGCAGAGCACTGGGGAAAGGCAGGCAGAGAATTCCCTGATAGCACCTTCTCTGTGCCTGTTCACATTGCTTCGCAAGAATCGCTTTTGTGCAGAAAACACTAACACTTGTTCAGAAGGAAAGAAAGCACAGAGCCCCAGATTTTATGTTGTCCTGGAGAGCTTGCAGAGCACTGGGGAAAGGCAGGCAGAGAATTCCTTGCTAGCACCTTCTCTGTGCCTGGGAAGCAGAAGTGTTCACATTGCTTCGCAGAATCGCTTTTGTGCAGAAAACAGTAACACTTGTTCAGAAGGAAAGAAAGCACAGAGCCCCAGATTTTATGTTGTCCTGGAGAGCTTGCAGAGCACTGGGGAAAGGCAGGCAGAGAATTCCTTGCTAGTACCTTCTTTGTGCCTGGGAAGCAGAAGTGTTCACATTGCTTCGCAAGAATCGCTTTTGTGCAGAAAACAGTAACACTTGTTCAGAAGGAAAGAAAGCACAGAGCCCCAGATTTTATGTTGTCCTGGAGAGCTTGCAGAGCACTGGGGAAAGGCAGGCAGAGAATTCCTTGCTAGCACCTTCTCTGTGCCTGGGAAGCAGAAGTGTTCACATTGCTTCGCAGAATCGCTTTTGTGCAGAAAACAGTAACACTTGTTCAGAAGGAAAGAAAGCACAGAGCCCCAGATTTTATGTTGTCCTGGAGAGCTTGCAGAGCACTGGGGAAAGGCAGGCAGAGAATTCCCTGCTAGCACCTTCTCTGTGCCTGTTCACATTGCTTCGCAGAATCGCTTTTGTGCAGAAAACACTAACACTTGTTCAGAAGGAAAGAAAGCACAGAGCCCCAGATTTTATGTTGTCCTGGAGAGCTTGCAGAGCACTGGGGAAAGGCAGGCAGAGAATTCCCTGATAGCACCTTCTCTGTGCCTGTTCACATTGCTTCGCAAGAATCGCTTTTGTGCAGAAAACAGTAACACTTGTTCAGAACTAAAGAAAGCACAGAGCCCCAGATTCTATGTTGTCCTGGAGAGCTTGCAGAGCACTGGGGAAAGGCAGGCAGAGAATTCCCTGCTATCACCTTCTCTGTGCCTGGGAAGCAGAAGTGTTCACATTGCTTCGCAAGAATCGCTTTTGTGCAGAAAACACTAACTGTTGTTCAGAACGAAAGAAAGCACAGAGCCCCAGATTCTATGTTGTCCTGGAGAGCTTGCAGAGCACTGGGGAAAGGCAGGCAGAGAATTCCCTGATAGCACCTTCTCTGTGCCTGTTCACATTGCTTCGCAAGAATCGCTTTTGTGCAGAAAACACTAACACTTGTTCAGAAGGAAAGAAAGCACAGAGCCCCAGATTTTATGTTGTCCTGGAGAGCTTGCAGAGCACTGGGGAAAGGCAGGCAGAGAATTCCTTGCTAGCACCTTCTCTGTGCCTGGGAAGCAGAAGTGTTCACATTGCTTCGCAGAATCGCTTTTGTGCAGAAAACAGTAACACTTGTTCAGAAGGAAAGAAAGCACAGAGCCCCAGATTTTATGTTGTCCTGGAGAGCTTGCAGAGCACTGGGGAAAGGCAGGCAGAGAATTCCTTGCTAGCACCTTCTTTGTGCCTGGGAAGCAGAAGTGTTCACATTGCTTCGCAAGAATCGCTTTTGTGCAGAAAACAGTAACACTTGTTCAGAAGGAAAGAAAGCACAGAGCCCCAGATTTTATGTTGTCCTGGAGAGCTTGCAGAGCACTGGGGAAAGGCAGGCAGAGAATTCCTTGCTAGCACCTTCTCTGTGCCTGGGAAGCAGAAGTGTTCACATTGCTTCGCAGAATCGCTTTTGTGCAGAAAACAGTAACACTTGTTCAGAAGGAAAGAAAGCACAGAGCCCCAGATTTTATGTTGTCCTGGAGAGCTTGCAGAGCACTGGGGAAAGGCAGGCAGAGAATTCCCTGCTAGCACCTTCTCTGTGCCTGTTCACATTGCTTCGCAGAATCGCTTTTGTGCAGAAAACACTAACACTTGTTCAGAAGGAAAGAAAGCACAGAGCCCCAGATTTTATGTTGTCCTGGAGAGCTTGCAGAGCACTGGGGAAAGGCAGGCAGAGAATTCCCTGATAGCACCTTCTCTGTGCCTGTTCACATTGCTTCGCAAGAATCGCTTTTGTGCAGAAAACAGTAACACTTGTTCAGAACTAAAGAAAGCACAGAGCCCCAGATTCTATGTTGTCCTGGAGAGCTTGCAGAGCACTGGGGAAAGGCAGGCAGAGAATTCCCTGCTATCACCTTCTCTGTGCCTGGGAAGCAGAAGTGTTCACATTGCTTCGCAAGAATCGCTTTTGTGCAGAAAACACTAACTGTTGTTCAGAACGAAAGAAAGCACAGAGCCCCAGATTCTATGTTGTCCTGGAGAGCTTGCAGAGCACTGGGGAAAGGCAGGCAGAGAATTCCCTGATAGCACCTTCTCTGTGCCTGGGAAGCAGAAGTGTTCACATTGCTTCGCAAGAATCGCTTTTGTGCAGAAAACAGTAACACTTGTTCAGAACGAAAGAAAGCACAGAGCCCCAGATTCTATGTTGTCCTGGAGAGCTTGCAGAGCACTGGGGAAAGGCAGGCAGAGAATTCCTTGCTAGCACCTTCTCTGTGCCTGGGAAGCAGAAGTGTTCACATTGCTTCGCAAGAATCGCTTTTGTGCAGAAAACACTAACACTTGTTCAGAAGGAAATAAAGCACAGAGCCCCAGATTTTATGTTGTCCTGGAGAGCTTGCAGAGCACTGGGGAAAGGCAGGCAGAGAATTCCTTGCTAGCACCTTCTCTGTGCCTGGGAAGCAGAAGTGTTCACATTGCTTCGCAGAATCGCTTTTGTGCAGAAAACAGTAACACTTGTTCAGAAGGAAAGAAAGCACAGAGCCCCAGATTTTATGTTGTCCTGGAGAGCTTGCAGAGCACTGGGGAAAGGCAGGCAGAGAATTCCTTGCTAGCACCTTCTCTGTCCCTGGGAAGCAGAAGTGTTCACATTGCTTCGCAAGAATCGCTTTTGTGCAGAAAACAGTAACACTTGTTCAGAAGGAAAGAAAGCACAGAGCCCCAGATTTTATGTTGTCCTGGAGAGCTTGCAGAGCACTGGGGAAAGGCAGGCAGAGAATTCCCTGCTAGCACCTTCTCTGTGCCTGGGAAGCAGAAGTGTTCACATTGCTTCGCAGAAACGCTTTTGTGCAGAAAACAGTAACACTTGTTCAGAAGGAAAGAAAGCACAGAGCCCCAGATTTTATGTTGCCCTGGAGAGCTTGCAGAGCACTGGGGAAAGGCAGGCAGAGAATTCCCTGCAAGCACCTTCTCTGTGCCTGGGAAGCAGAAGTGTTCACATTGCTTCGCAGAATCGCTTTTGTGCAGAAAACACTAACACTTGTTCAGAAGGAAAGAAAGCACAGAGCCCCAGATTGTATGTTGTCCTGGAGAGCTTGCAGAGCACTGGGGAAAGGCAGGCAGAGAATTCCCTGATAGCACCTTCTCTGTGCCTGTTCACATTGCTTCGCAGAATCGCTTTTGTGCAGAAAACACTAACACTTGTTCAGAAGGAAAGAAAGCACAGAGCCCCAGATTTTATGTTGTCCTGGAGAGCTTGCAGAGCACTGGGGAAAGGCAGGCAGAGAATTCCCTGATAGCACCTTCTCTGTGCCTGGGAAGCAGAAGTGTTCACATTGCTTCGCAAGAATCGCTTTTGTGCAGAAAACAGTAACACTTGTTCAGAAGGAAAGAAAGCACAGAGCCCCAGATTTTATGTTGTCCTGGAGAGCTTGCAGAGCACTGGGGAAAGGCAGGCAGAGAATTCCCTGATAGCACCTTCTCTGTGCCTGTTCACATTGCTTCGCAGAATCGCTTTTGTGCAGAAAACAGTAACACTTGTTCAGAAGGAAAGAAAGCACAGAGCCCCAGATTCTATGTTGTCCTGGAGAGCTTGCAGAGCACTGGGGAAAGGCAGGCAGAGAATTCCCTGATAGCACCTTCTCTGTGCCTGGGAAGCAGAAGTGTTCACATTGCTTCGCAAGAATCGCTTTTGTGCAGAAAACAGTAACACTGTTCAGAACGAAAGAAAGCACAGAGCCCCAGATTCTATGTTGTCCTGGAGAGCTTGCAGAGCACTGGGGAAAGGCAGGCAGAGAATTCCCTGCTAGCACCTTCTCTGTGCCTGTTCACATTGCTTCGCAAGAATCGCTTTTGTGCAGAAAACACTAACACTTGTTCAGAAGGAAAGAAAGCACAGAGCCCCAGATTTTATGTTGTCCTGGAGAGCTTGCAGAGCACTGGGGAAAGGCAGGCAGAGAATTCCTTGCTAGCACCTTCTCTGTGCCTGGGAAGCAGAAGTGTTCACATTGCTTCGCAGAATCGCTTTTGTGCAGAAAACAGTAACACTTGTTCAGAAGGAAAGAAAGCACAGAGCCCCAGATTTTATGTTGTCCTGGAGAGCTTGCAGAGCACTGGGGAAAGGCAGGCAGAGAATTCCTTGCTAGCACCTTCTTTGTGCCTGGGAAGCAGAAGTGTTCACATTGCTTCGCAAGAATCGCTTTTGTGCAGAAAACAGTAACACTTGTTCAGAAGGAAAGAAAGCACAGAGCCCCAGATTTTATGTTGTCCTGGAGAGCTTGCAGAGCACTGGGGAAAGGCAGGCAGAGAATTCCCTGCTAGCACCTTCTCTGTGCCTGTTCACATTGCTTCGCAGAATCGCTTTTGTGCAGAAAACAGTAACACTTGTTCAGAAGGAAAGAAAGCACAGAGCCCCAGATTTTATGTTGTCCTGGAGAGCTTGCAGAGCACTGGGGAAAGGCAGGCAGAGAATTCCTTGCTAGCACCTTCTCTGTCCCTGGGAAGCAGAAGTGTTCACATTGCTTCGCAAGAATCGCTTTTGTGCAGAAAACAGTAACACTTGTTCAGAAGGAAAGAAAGCACAGAGCCCCAGATTTTATGTTGCCCTGGAGAGCTTGCAGAGCACTGGGGAAAGGCAGGCAGAGAATTCCCTGCAAGCACCTTCTCTGTGCCTGGGAAGCAGAAGTGTTCACATTGCTTCGCAGAATCGCTTTTGTGCAGAAAACAGTAACACTTGTTCAGAAGGAAAGAAAGCACAGAGCCCCAGATTCTATGTTGTCCTGGAGAGCTTGCAGAGCACTGGGGAAAGGCAGGCAGAGAATTCCCTGATAGCACCTTCTCTGTGCCTGGGAAGCAGAAGTGTTCACATTGCTTCGCAAGAATCGCTTTTGTGCAGAAAACAGTAACACTGTTCAGAACGAAAGAAAGCACAGAGCCCCAGATTTTATGTTGTCCTGGAGAGCTTGCAGAGCACTGGGGAAAGGCAGGCAGAGAATTCCTTGCTAGCACCTTCTCTGTGCCTGGGAAGCAGAAGTGTTCACATTGCTTCGCAGAATCGCTTTTGTGCAGAAAACAGTAACACTTGTTCAGAAGGAAAGAAAGCACAGAGCCCCAGATTTTATGTTGTCCTGGAGAGCTTGCAGAGCACTGGGGAAAGGCAGGCAGAGAATTCCCTGCTAGCACCTTCTCTGTGCCTGTTCACATTGCTTCGCAGAATCGCTTTTGTGCAGAAAACTGTAACACTTGTTCAGAAGGAAAGAAAGCACAGAGCCCCAGATTTTATGTTGTCCTGGAGAGCTTGCAGAGCACTGGGGAAAGGCAGGCAGAGAATTCCCTGATAGCACCTTCTCTGTGCCTGTTCACATTGCTTCGCAAGAATCGCTTTTGTGCAGAAAACAGTAACACTTGTTCAGAACTAAAGAAAGCACAGAGCCCCAGATTCTATGTTGTCCTGGAGAGCTTGCAGAGCACTGGGGAAAGGCAGGCAGAGAATTCCCTGCTAGCACCTTCTCTGTGCCTGGGAAGCAGAAGTGTTCACATTGCTTCGCAAGAATCGCTTTTGTGCAGAAAACACTAACTGTTGTTCAGAACGAAAGAAAGCACAGAGCCCCAGATTCTATGTTGTCCTGGAGAGCTTGCAGAGCACTGGGGAAAGGCAGGCAGAGAATTCCTTGCTAGCACCTTCTCTGTGCCTGGGAAGCAGAAGTGTTCACATTGCTTCGCAAGAATCGCTTTTGTGCAGAAAACAGTAACACTTGTTCAGAACGAAAGAAAGCACAGAGCCCCAGATTCTATGTTGTCCTGGAGAGCTTGCAGAGCACTGGGGAAAGGCAGGCAGAGAATTCCTTGCTAGCACCTTCTCTGTGCCTGGGAAGCAGAAGTGTTCACATTGCTTCGCAAGAATCGCTTTTGTGCAGAAAACACTAACACTTGTTCAGAAGGAAAGAAAGCACAGAGCCCCAGATTTTATGTTGTCCTGGAGAGCTTGCAGAGCACTGGGGAAAGGCAGGCAGAGAATTCCTTGCTAGCACCTTCTCTGTGCCTGGGAAGCAGAAGTGTTCACATTGCTTCGCAGAATCGCTTTTCTGCAGAAAACAGTAACACTTGTTCAGAAGGAAAGAAAGCACAGAGCCCCAGATTTTATGTTGTCCTGGAGAGCTTGCAGAGCACTGGGGAAAGGCAGGCAGAGAATTCCTTGCTAGCACCTTCTCTGTGCCTGGGAAGCAGAAGTGTTCACATTGCTTCGCAGAATCGCTTTTGTGCAGAAAACAGTAACACTTGTTCAGAAGGAAAGAAAGCACAGAGCCCCAGATTTTATGTTGCCCTGGAGAGCTTGCAGAGCACTGGGGAAAGGCAGGCAGAGAATTCCCTGCTAGCACCTTCTCTGTGCCTGGGAAGCAGAAGTGTTCACATTGCTTCGCAAGAATCGCTTTTGTGCAGAAAACACTAACACTTGTTCAGAAGGAAAGAAAGCACAGAGCCCCAGATTGTATGTTGTCCTGGAGAGCTTGCAGAGCACTGGGGAAAGGCAGGCAGAGAATTCCCTGATAGCACCTTCTCTGTGCCTGTTCACATTGCTTCGCAGAATCGCTTTTGTGCAGAAAACAGTAACACTTGTTCAGAAGGAAAGAAAGCACAGAGCCCCAGATTTTATGTTGTCCTGGAGAGCTTGCAGAGCACTGGGGAAAGGCAGGCAGAGAATTCCTTGCTATCACCTTCTCTGTGCCTGGGAAGCAGAAGTGTTCACATTGCTTCGCAAGAATCGCTTTTGTGCAGAAAACAGTAACACTTGTTCAGAAGGAAAGAAAGCACAGAGCCCCAGATTCTATGTTGTCCTGGAGAGCTTGCAGAGCACTGGGGAAAGGCAGGCAGAGAATTCCCTGATAGCACCTTCTCTGTGCCTGTTCACATTGCTTCGCAGAATCGCTTTTGTGCAGAAAACAGTAACACTTGTTCAGAAGGAAAGAAAGCACAGAGCCCCAGATTTTATGTTGTCCTGGAGAGCTTGCAGAGCACTGGGGAAAGGCAGGCAGAGAATTCCCTGATAGCACCTTCTCTGTGCCTGGGAAGCAGAAGTGTTCACATTGCTTCGCAAGAATCGCTTTTGTGCAGAAAACAGTAACACTTGTTCAGAAGGAAAGAAAGCACAGAGCCCCAGATTCTATGTTGTCCTGGAGAGCTTGCAGAGCACTGGGGAAAGGCAGGCAGAGAATTCCCTGATAGCACCTTCTCTGTGCCTGTTCACATTGCTTCGCAGAATCGCTTTTGTGCAGAAAACAGTAACACTTGTTCAGAAGGAAAGAAAGCACAGAGCCCCAGATTCTATGTTGTCCTGGAGAGCTTGCAGAGCACTGGGGAAAGGCAGGCAGAGAATTCCCTGATAGCACCTTCTCTGTGCCTGGGAAGCAGAAGTGTTCACATTGCTTCGCAAGAATCGCTTTTGTGCAGAAAACAGTAACACTTGTTCAGAATGAAAGAAAGCACAGAGCCCCAGATTTTATGTTGTCCTGGAGAGCTTGCAGAGCACTGGGGAAAGGCAGGCAGAGAATTCCCTGCTAGCACCTTCTCTGTGCCTGTTCACATTGCTTCGCAGAATCGCTTTTGTGCAGAAAACAGTAACACTTGTTCAGAAGGAAAGAAAGCACAGAGCCCCAGATTCTATGTTGTCCTGGAGAGCTTGCAGAGCACTGGGGAAAGGCAGGCAGAGAATTCCTTGCTAGCACCTTCTCTGTGCCTGGGAAGCAGAAGTGTTCACATTGCTTCGCAAGAATCGCTTTTGTGCAGAAAACACTAACACTTGTTCAGAAGGAAAGAAAGCACAGAGCCCCAGATTTTATGTTGTCCTGGAGAGCTTGCAGAGCACTGGGGAAAGGCAGGCAGAGAATTCCTTGCTAGCACCTTCTCTGTGCCTGGGAAGCAGAAGTGTTCACATTGCTTCGCAAGAATCGCTTTTGTGCAGAAAGCACTAACACTTGTTCAGAAGGAAAGAAAGCACAGAGCCCCAGATTTTATGTTGTCCTGGAGAGCTTGCAGAGCACTGGGGAAAGGCAGGCAGAGAATTCCCTGATAGCACCTTCTCTGTGCCTGTTCACATTGCTTCGCAGAATCGCTTTTGTGCAGAAAACTGTAACACTTGTTCAGAAGGAAAGAAAGCACAGAGCCCCAGATTTTATGTTGTCCTGGAGAGCTTGCAGAGCACTGGGGAAAGGCAGGCAGAGAATTCCTTGCTAGCACCTTCTCTGTGCCTGGGAAGCAGAAGTGTTCACATTGCTTCGCAGAATCGCTTTTGTGCAGAAAACAGTAACACTTGTTCAGAAGGAAAGAAAGCACAGAGCCCCAGATTTTATGTTGTCCTGGAGAGCTTGCAGAGCACTGGGGAAAGGCAGGCAGAGAATTCCTTGCTAGCACCTTCTCTGTGCCTGGGAAGCAGAAGTGTTCACATTGCTTCGCAAGAATCGCTTTTGTGCAGAAAACAGTAACACTTGTTCAGAAGGAAAGAAAGCACAGAGCCCCAGATTTTATGTTGTCCTGGAGAGCTTGCAGAGCACTGGGGAAAGGCAGGCAGAGAATTCCCTGCTAGCACCTTCTCTGTGCCTGGGAAGCAGAAGTGTTCACATTGCTTCGCAGAATCGCTTTTGTGCAGAAAACACTAACACTTGTTCAGAAGGAAAGAAAGCACAGAGCACCAGATTCTATGTTGTCCTGGAGAGCTTGCAGAGCACTGGGGAAAGGCAGGCAGAGAATTCCCTGATAGCACCTTCTCTGTGCCTGTTCACATTGCTTCGCAAGAATCGCTTTTGTGCAGAAAACAGTAACACTTGTTCAGAACTAAAGAAAGCACAGAGCCCCAGATTCTATGTTGTCCTGGAGAGCTTGCAGAGCACTGGGGAAAGGCAGGCAGAGATTTCCCTGCTAGCACCTTCTCTGTGCCTGGGAAGCAGAAGTGTTCACATTGCTTCGCAAGAATCGCTTTTGTGCAGAAAACACTAACTGTTGTTCAGAACGAAAGAAAGCACAGAGCCCCAGATTCTATCTTGTCCTGGAGAGCTTGCAGAGCACTGGGGAAAGGCAGGCAGAGAATTCCCTGATAGCACCTTCTCTGTGCCTGGGAAGCAGAAGTGTTCACATTGCTTCGCAAGAATCGCTTTTGTGCAGAAAACAGTAACACTTGTTCAGAACGAAAGAAAGCACAGAGCCCCAGATTCTATGTTGTCCTGGAGAGCTTGCAGAGCACTGGGGAAAGGCAGGCAGAGAATTCCTTGCTAGCACCTTCTCTGTGCCTGGGAAGCAGAAGTGTTCACATTGCTTCGCAGAATCGCTTTTGTGCAGAAAACAGTAACACTTGTTCAGAAGGAAAGAAAGCACAGAGCCCCAGATTTTATGTTGTCCTGGAGAGCTTGCAGAGCACTGGGGAAAGGCAGGCAGAGAATTCCTTGCTAGCACCTTCTCTGTGCCTGGGAAGCAGAAGTGTTCACATTGCTTCGCAAGAATCGCTTTTGTGCAGAAAACAGTAACACTTGTTCAGAAGGAAAGAAAGCACAGAGCCCCAGATTTTATGTTGCCCTGGAGAGCTTGCAGAGCACTGGGGAAAGGCAGGCAGAGAATTCCCTGCAAGCACCTTCTCTGTGCCTGGGAAGCAGAAGTGTTCACATTGCTTCGCAGAATCGCTTTTGTGCAGAAAACAGTAACACTTGTTCAGAACGAAAGAAAGCACAGAGCCCCAGATTCTATGTTGTCCTGGAGAGCTTGCAGAGCACTGGGGAAAGGCAGGCAGAGAATTCCCTGCTAGCACCTTCTCTGTGCCTGTTCACATTGCTTCGCAGAATCGCTTTTGTGCAGAAAACAGTAACACTTGTTCAGAAGGAAAGAAAGCACAGAGCCCCAGATTTTATGTTGTCCTGGAGAGCTTGCAGAGCACTGGGGAAAGGCAGGCAGAGAATTCCCTGCTAGCACCTTCTCTGTGCCTGGGAAGCAGAAGTGTTCACATTGCTTCGCAAGAATCGCTTTTGTGCAGAAAACAGTAACACTTGTTCAGAAGGAAAGAAAGCACAGAGCCCCAGATTGTATGTTGTCCTGGAGAGCTTGCAGAGCACTGGGGAAAGGCAGGCAGAGAATTCCCTGATAGCACCTTCTCTGTGCCTGTTCACATTGCTTCGCAGAATCGCTTTTGTGCAGAAAACAGTAACACTTGTTCAGAAGGAAAGAAAGCACAGAGCCCCAGATTTTATGTTGTCCTGGAGAGCTTGCAGAGCACTGGGGAAAGGCAGGCAGAGAATTCCCTGATAGCACCTTCTCTGTGCCTGGGAAGCAGAAGTGTTCACATTGCTTCGCAAGAATCGCTTTTGTGCAGAAAACAGTAACACTGTTCAGAACGAAAGAAAGCACAGAGCCCCAGATTCTATGTTGTCCTGGAGAGCTTGCAGAGCACTGGGGAAAGGCAGGCAGAGAATTCCCTGCTAGCACCTTCTCTGTGCCTGTTCACATTGCTTCGCAGAATCGCTTTTGTGCAGAAAACAGTAACACTTGTTCAGAAGGAAAGAAAGCACAGAGCCCCAGATTCTATGTTGTCCTGGAGAGCTTGCAGAGCACTGGGGAAAGGCAGGCAGAGAATTCCTTGCTAGCACCTTCTCTGTGCCTGGGAAGCAGAAGTGTTCACATTGCTTCGCAAGAATCGCTTTTGTGCAGAAAACACTAACACTTGTTCAGAAGGAAAGAAAGCACAGAGCCCCAGATTTTATGTTGTCCTGGAGAGCTTGCAGAGCACTGGGGAAAGGCAGGCAGAGAATTCCTTGCTAGCACCTTCTCTGTGCCTGGGAAGCAGAAGTGTTCACATTGCTTCGCAAGAATCGCTTTTGTGCAGAAAACAGTAACACTTGTTCAGAAGGAAAGAAAGCACAGAGCCCCAGATTTTATGTTGTCCTGGAGAGCTTGCAGAGCACTGGGGAAAGGCAGGCAGAGAATTCCCTGCTAGCACCTTCTCTGTGCCTGGGAAGCAGAAGTGTTCACATTGCTTCGCAGAATCGCTTTTGTGCAGAAAACACTAACACTTGTTCAGAAGGAAAGAAAGCACAGAGCACCAGATTCTATGTTGTCCTGGAGAGCTTGCAGAGCACTGGGGAAAGGCAGGCAGAGAATTCCCTGATAGCACCTTCTCTGTGCCTGTTCACATTGCTTCGCAAGAATCGCTTTTGTGCAGAAAACAGTAACACTTGTTCAGAACTAAAGAAAGCACAGAGCCCCAGATTCTATGTTGTCCTGGAGAGCTTGCAGAGCACTGGGGAAAGGCAGGCAGAGATTTCCCTGCTAGCACCTTCTCTGTGCCTGGGAAGCAGAAGTGTTCACATTGCTTCGCAAGAATCGCTTTTGTGCAGAAAACACTAACTGTTGTTCAGAACGAAAGAAAGCACAGAGCCCCAGATTCTATCTTGTCCTGGAGAGCTTGCAGAGCACTGGGGAAAGGCAGGCAGAGAATTCCCTGATAGCACCTTCTCTGTGCCTGGGAAGCAGAAGTGTTCACATTGCTTCGCAAGAATCGCTTTTGTGCAGAAAACAGTAACACTTGTTCAGAACGAAAGAAAGCACAGAGCCCCAGATTCTATGTTGTCCTGGAGAGCTTGCAGAGCACTGGGGAAAGGCAGGCAGAGAATTCCCTGCTAGCACCTTCTCTGTGCCTGGGAAGCAGAAGTGTTCACATTGCTTCGCAAGAATCGCTTTTGTGCAGAAAACAGTAACACTTGTTCAGAAGGAAAGAAAGCACAGAGCCCCAGATTGTATGTTGTCCTGGAGAGCTTGCAGAGCACTGGGGAAAGGCAGGCAGAGAATTCCCTGATAGCACCTTCTCTGTGCCTGTTCACATTGCTTCGCAGAATCGCTTTTGTGCAGAAAACAGTAACACTTGTTCAGAAGGAAAGAAAGCACAGAGCCCCAGATTTTATGTTGTCCTGGAGAGCTTGCAGAGCACTGGGGAAAGGCAGGCAGAGAATTCCCTGATAGCACCTTCTCTGTGCCTGGGAAGCAGAAGTGTTCACATTGCTTCGCAAGAATCGCTTTTGTGCAGAAAACAGTAACACTGTTCAGAACGAAAGAAAGCACAGAGCCCCAGATTCTATGTTGTCCTGGAGAGCTTGCAGAGCACTGGGGAAAGGCAGGCAGAGAATTCCCTGCTAGCACCTTCTCTGTGCCTGTTCACATTGCTTCGCAGAATCGCTTTTGTGCAGAAAACAGTAACACTTGTTCAGAAGGAAAGAAAGCACAGAGCCCCAGATTCTATGTTGTCCTGGAGAGCTTGCAGAGCACTGGGGAAAGGCAGGCAGAGAATTCCTTGCTAGCACCTTCTCTGTGCCTGGGAAGCAGAAGTGTTCACATTGCTTCGCAAGAATCGCTTTTGTGCAGAAAACACTAACACTTGTTCAGAAGGAAAGAAAGCACAGAGCCCCAGATTTTATGTTGTCCTGGAGAGCTTGCAGAGCACTGGGGAAAGGCAGGCAGAGAATTCCTTGCTAGCACCTTCTCTGTGCCTGGGAAGCAGAAGTGTTCACATTGCTTCGCAGAATCGCTTTTGTGCAGAAAACAGTAACACTTGTTCAGAAGGAAAGAAAGCACAGAGCCCCAGATTTTATGTTGTCCTGGAGAGCTTGCAGAGCACTGGGGAAAGGCAGGCAGAGAATTCCCTGCTAGCACCTTCTCTGTGCCTGTTCACATTGCTTCGCAGAATCGCTTTTGTGCAGAAAACTGTAACACTTGTTCAGAAGGAAAGAAAGCACAGAGCCCCAGATTTTATGTTGTCCTGGAGAGCTTGCAGAGCACTGGGGAAAGGCAGGCAGAGAATTCCTTGCTAGCACCTTCTCTGTGCCTGGGAAGCAGAAGTTTTCACATTGCTTCGCAAGAATCGCTTTTGTGCAGAAAACAGTAACACTTGTTCAGAAGGAAAGAAAGCACAGAGCCCCAGATTTTATGTTGTCCTGGAGAGCTTGCAGAGCACTGGGGAAAGGCAGGCAGAGAATTCCCTGCTAGCACCTTCTCTGTGCCTGGGAAGCAGAAGTGTTCACATTGCTTCGCAGAATCGCTTTTGTGCAGAAAACACTAACACTTGTTCAGAAGGAAAGAAAGCACAGAGCACCAGATTCTATGTTGTCCTGGAGAGCTTGCAGAGCACTGGGGAAAGGCAGGCAGAGAATTCCCTGATAGCACCTGCTCTGTGCCTGTTCACATTGCTTCGCAAGAATCGCTTTTGTGCAGAAAACAGTAACAGTTGTTCAGAACGAAAGAAAGCACAGAGCCCCAGATTCTATGTTGTCCTGGAGAGCTTGCAGAGCACTGGGGAAAGGCAGGCAGAGAATTCCCTGCTAGCACCTTCTCTGTGCCTGGGAAGCAGAAGTGTTCACATTGCTTCGCAAGAATCGCTTTTGTGCAGAAAACACTAACTGTTGTTCAGAACGAAAGAAAGCACAGAGCCCCAGATTCTATGTTGTCCTGGAGAGCTTGCAGAGCACTGGGGAAAGGCAGGCAGAGAATTCCCTGATAGCACCTTCTCTGTGCCTGGGAAGCAGAAGTGTTCACATTGCTTCGCAAAAATCGCTTTTGTGCAGAAAACAGTAACACTTGTTCAGAACGAAAGAAAGCACAGAGCCCCAGATTCTATGTTGTCCTGGAGAGCTTGCAGAGCACTGGGGAAAGGCAGGCAGAGAATTCCTTGCTAGCACCTTCTCTGTCCCTGGGAAGCAGAAGTGTTCACATTGCTTCGCAAGAATCGCTTTTGTGCAGAAAACAGTAACACTTGTTCAGAAGGAAAGAAAGCACAGAGCCCCAGATTTTATGTTGTCCTGGAGAGCTTGCAGAGCACTGGGGAAAGGCAGGCAGAGAATTCCCTGCTAGCACCTTCTCTGTGCCTGGGAAGCAGAAGTGTTCACATTGCTTCGCAGAATCGCTTTTGTGCAGAAAACACTAACACTTGTTCAGAAGGAAAGAAAGCACAGAGCACCAGATTCTATGTTGTCCTGGAGAGCTTGCAGAGCACTGGGGAAAGGCAGGCAGAGAATTCCCTGATAGCACCTGCTCTGTGCCTGTTCACATTGCTTCGCAAGAATCGCTTTTGTGCAGAAAACAGTAACAGTTGTTCAGAACGAAAGAAAGCACAGAGCCCCAGATTCTATGTTGTCCTGGAGACCTTGCAGAGCACTGGGGAAAGGCAGGCAGAGAATTCCCTGCTAGCACCTTCTCTGTGCCTGGGAAGCAGAAGTGTTCACATTGCTTCGCAAGAATCGCTTTTGTGCAGAAAACACTAACTGTTGTTCAGAACGAAAGAAAGCACAGAGCCCCAGATTCTATGTTGTCCTGGAGAGCTTGCAGAGCACTGGGGAAAGGCAGGCAGAGAATTCCCTGATAGCACCTTCTCTGTGCCTGGGAAGCAGAAGTGTTCACATTGCTTCGCAAAAATCGCTTTTGTGCAGAAAACAGTAACACTTGTTCAGAACGAAAGAAAGCTCAGAGCCCCAGATTCTATGTTGTCCTGGAGAGCTTGCAGAGCACTGGGGAAAGGCAGGCAGAGAATTCCTTGCTAGCACCTTCTCTGTCCCTGGGAAGCAGAAGTGTTCACATTGCTTCGCAAGAATCGCTTTTGTGCAGAAAACAGTAACACTTGTTCAGAAGGAAAGAAAGCACAGAGCCCCAGATTTTATGTTGTCCTGGAGAGCTTGCAGAGCACTGGGGAAAGGCAGGCAGAGAATTCCCTGCTAGCACCTTCTCTGTGCCTGGGAAGCAGAAGTGTTCACATTGCTTCGCAGAAACGCTTTTGTGCAGAAAACAGTAACACTTGTTCAGAAGGAAAGAAAGCACAGAGCCCCAGATTTTATGTTGCCCTGGAGAGCTTGCAGAGCACTGGGGAAAGGCAGGCAGAGAATTCCCTGCAAGCACCTTCTCTGTGCCTGGGAAGCAGAAGTGTTCACATTGCTTCGCAGAATCGCTTTTGTGCAGAAAACACTAACACTTGTTCAGAAGGAAAGAAAGCACAGAGCCCCAGATTGTATGTTGTCCTGGAGAGCTTGCAGAGCACTGGGGAAAGGCAGGCAGAGAATTCCCTGATAGCACCTTCTCTGTGCCTGTTCACATTGCTTCGCAGAATCGCTTTTGTGCAGAAAACAGTAACACTTGTTCAGAAGGAAAGAAAGCACAGAGCCCCAGATTTTATGTTGTCCTGGAGAGCTTGCAGAGCACTGGGGAAAGGCAGGCAGAGAATTCCCTGATAGCACCTTCTCTGTGCCTGGGAAGCAGAAGTGTTCACATTGCTTCGCAAGAATCGCTTTTGTGCAGAAAACAGTAACACTTGTTCAGAAGGAAAGAAAGCACAGAGCCCCAGATTTTATGTTGTCCTGGAGAGCTTGCAGAGCACTGGGGAAAGGCAGGCAGAGAATTCCCTGATAGCACCTTCTCTGTGCCTGTTCACATTGCTTCGCAGAATCGCTTTTGTGCAGAAAACAGTAACACTTGTTCAGAAGGAAAGAAAGCACAGAGCCCCAGATTCTATGTTGTCCTGGAGAGCTTGCAGAGCACTGGGGAAAGGCAGGCAGAGAATTCCCTGATAGCACCTTCTCTGTGCCTGGGAAGCAGAAGTGTTCACATTGCTTCGCAAGAATCGCTTTTGTGCAGAAAACAGTAACACTGTTCAGAACGAAAGAAAGCACAGAGCCCCAGATTCTATGTTGTCCTGGAGAGCTTGCAGAGCACTGGGGAAAGGCAGGCAGAGAATTCCCTGCTAGCACCTTCTCTGTGCCTGTTCACATTGCTTCGCAAGAATCGCTTTTGTGCAGAAAACACTAACACTTGTTCAGAAGGAAAGAAAGCACAGAGCCCCAGATTTTATGTTGTCCTGGAGAGCTTGCAGAGCACTGGGGAAAGGCAGGCAGAGAATTCCTTGCTAGCACCTTCTCTGTGCCTGGGAAGCAGAAGTGTTCACATTGCTTCGCAGAATCGCTTTTGTGCAGAAAACAGTAACACTTGTTCAGAAGGAAAGAAAGCACAGAGCCCCAGATTTTATGTTGTCCTGGAGAGCTTGCAGAGCACTGGGGAAAGGCAGGCAGAGAATTCCTTGCTAGCACCTTCTTTGTGCCTGGGAAGCAGAAGTGTTCACATTGCTTCGCAAGAATCGCTTTTGTGCAGAAAACAGTAACACTTGTTCAGAAGGAAAGAAAGCACAGAGCCCCAGATTTTATGTTGTCCTGGAGAGCTTGCAGAGCACTGGGGAAAGGCAGGCAGAGAATTCCCTGCTAGCACCTTCTCTGTGCCTGTTCACATTGCTTCGCAGAATCGCTTTTGTGCAGAAAACAGTAACACTTGTTCAGAAGGAAAGAAAGCACAGAGCCCCAGATTTTATGTTGTCCTGGAGAGCTTGCAGAGCACTGGGGAAAGGCAGGCAGAGAATTCCTTGCTAGCACCTTCTCTGTCCCTGGGAAGCAGAAGTGTTCACATTGCTTCGCAAGAATCGCTTTTGTGCAGAAAACAGTAACACTTGTTCAGAAGGAAAGAAAGCACAGAGCCCCAGATTTTATGTTGCCCTGGAGAGCTTGCAGAGCACTGGGGAAAGGCAGGCAGAGAATTCCCTGCAAGCACCTTCTCTGTGCCTGGGAAGCAGAAGTGTTCACATTGCTTCGCAGAATCGCTTTTGTGCAGAAAACAGTAACACTTGTTCAGAAGGAAAGAAAGCACAGAGCCCCAGATTCTATGTTGTCCTGGAGAGCTTGCAGAGCACTGGGGAAAGGCAGGCAGAGAATTCCCTGATAGCACCTTCTCTGTGCCTGGGAAGCAGAAGTGTTCACATTGCTTCGCAAGAATCGCTTTTGTGCAGAAAACAGTAACACTGTTCAGAACGAAAGAAAGCACAGAGCCCCAGATTTTATGTTGTCCTGGAGAGCTTGCAGAGCACTGGGGAAAGGCAGGCAGAGAATTCCTTGCTAGCACCTTCTCTGTGCCTGGGAAGCAGAAGTGTTCACATTGCTTCGCAGAATCGCTTTTGTGCAGAAAACAGTAACACTTGTTCAGAAGGAAAGAAAGCACAGAGCCCCAGATTTTATGTTGTCCTGGAGAGCTTGCAGAGCACTGGGGAAAGGCAGGCAGAGAATTCCCTGCTAGCACCTTCTCTGTGCCTGTTCACATTGCTTCGCAGAATCGCTTTTGTGCAGAAAACTGTAACACTTGTTCAGAAGGAAAGAAAGCACAGAGCCCCAGATTTTATGTTGTCCTGGAGAGCTTGCAGAGCACTGGGGAAAGGCAGGCAGAGAATTCCCTGATAGCACCTTCTCTGTGCCTGTTCACATTGCTTCGCAAGAATCGCTTTTGTGCAGAAAACAGTAACACTTGTTCAGAACTAAAGAAAGCACAGAGCCCCAGATTCTATGTTGTCCTGGAGAGCTTGCAGAGCACTGGGGAAAGGCAGGCAGAGAATTCCCTGCTAGCACCTTCTCTGTGCCTGGGAAGCAGAAGTGTTCACATTGCTTCGCAAGAATCGCTTTTGTGCAGAAAACACTAACTGTTGTTCAGAACGAAAGAAAGCACAGAGCCCCAGATTCTATGTTGTCCTGGAGAGCTTGCAGAGCACTGGGGAAAGGCAGGCAGAGAATTCCTTGCTAGCACCTTCTCTGTGCCTGGGAAGCAGAAGTGTTCACATTGCTTCGCAAGAATCGCTTTTGTGCAGAAAACAGTAACACTTGTTCAGAACGAAAGAAAGCACAGAGCCCCAGATTCTATGTTGTCCTGGAGAGCTTGCAGAGCACTGGGGAAAGGCAGGCAGAGAATTCCTTGCTAGCACCTTCTCTGTGCCTGGGAAGCAGAAGTGTTCACATTGCTTCGCAAGAATCGCTTTTGTGCAGAAAACACTAACACTTGTTCAGAAGGAAAGAAAGCACAGAGCCCCAGATTTTATGTTGTCCTGGAGAGCTTGCAGAGCACTGGGGAAAGGCAGGCAGAGAATTCCTTGCTAGCACCTTCTCTGTGCCTGGGAAGCAGAAGTGTTCACATTGCTTCGCAGAATCGCTTTTCTGCAGAAAACAGTAACACTTGTTCAGAAGGAAAGAAAGCACAGAGCCCCAGATTTTATGTTGTCCTGGAGAGCTTGCAGAGCACTGGGGAAAGGCAGGCAGAGAATTCCTTGCTAGCACCTTCTCTGTGCCTGGGAAGCAGAAGTGTTCACATTGCTTCGCAGAATCGCTTTTGTGCAGAAAACAGTAACACTTGTTCAGAAGGAAAGAAAGCACAGAGCCCCAGATTTTATGTTGCCCTGGAGAGCTTGCAGAGCACTGGGGAAAGGCAGGCAGAGAATTCCCTGCTAGCACCTTCTCTGTGCCTGGGAAGCAGAAGTGTTCACATTGCTTCGCAAGAATCGCTTTTGTGCAGAAAACACTAACACTTGTTCAGAAGGAAAGAAAGCACAGAGCCCCAGATTGTATGTTGTCCTGGAGAGCTTGCAGAGCACTGGGGAAAGGCAGGCAGAGAATTCCCTGATAGCACCTTCTCTGTGCCTGTTCACATTGCTTCGCAGAATCGCTTTTGTGCAGAAAACAGTAACACTTGTTCAGAAGGAAAGAAAGCACAGAGCCCCAGATTTTATGTTGTCCTGGAGAGCTTGCAGAGCACTGGGGAAAGGCAGGCAGAGAATTCCTTGCTATCACCTTCTCTGTGCCTGGGAAGCAGAAGTGTTCACATTGCTTCGCAAGAATCGCTTTTGTGCAGAAAACAGTAACACTTGTTCAGAAGGAAAGAAAGCACAGAGCCCCAGATTCTATGTTGTCCTGGAGAGCTTGCAGAGCACTGGGGAAAGGCAGGCAGAGAATTCCCTGATAGCACCTTCTCTGTGCCTGTTCACATTGCTTCGCAGAATCGCTTTTGTGCAGAAAACAGTAACACTTGTTCAGAAGGAAAGAAAGCACAGAGCCCCAGATTTTATGTTGTCCTGGAGAGCTTGCAGAGCACTGGGGAAAGGCAGGCAGAGAATTCCCTGATAGCACCTTCTCTGTGCCTGGGAAGCAGAAGTGTTCACATTGCTTCGCAAGAATCGCTTTTGTGCAGAAAACAGTAACACTTGTTCAGAAGGAAAGAAAGCACAGAGCCCCAGATTCTATGTTGTCCTGGAGAGCTTGCAGAGCACTGGGGAAAGGCAGGCAGAGAATTCCCTGATAGCACCTTCTCTGTGCCTGTTCACATTGCTTCGCAGAATCGCTTTTGTGCAGAAAACAGTAACACTTGTTCAGAAGGAAAGAAAGCACAGAGCCCCAGATTCTATGTTGTCCTGGAGAGCTTGCAGAGCACTGGGGAAAGGCAGGCAGAGAATTCCCTGATAGCACCTTCTCTGTGCCTGGGAAGCAGAAGTGTTCACATTGCTTCGCAAGAATCGCTTTTGTGCAGAAAACAGTAACACTTGTTCAGAATGAAAGAAAGCACAGAGCCCCAGATTTTATGTTGTCCTGGAGAGCTTGCAGAGCACTGGGGAAAGGCAGGCAGAGAATTCCCTGCTAGCACCTTCTCTGTGCCTGTTCACATTGCTTCGCAGAATCGCTTTTGTGCAGAAAACAGTAACACTTGTTCAGAAGGAAAGAAAGCACAGAGCCCCAGATTCTATGTTGTCCTGGAGAGCTTGCAGAGCACTGGGGAAAGGCAGGCAGAGAATTCCTTGCTAGCACCTTCTCTGTGCCTGGGAAGCAGAAGTGTTCACATTGCTTCGCAAGAATCGCTTTTGTGCAGAAAACACTAACACTTGTTCAGAAGGAAAGAAAGCACAGAGCCCCAGATTTTATGTTGTCCTGGAGAGCTTGCAGAGCACTGGGGAAAGGCAGGCAGAGAATTCCTTGCTAGCACCTTCTCTGTGCCTGGGAAGCAGAAGTGTTCACATTGCTTCGCAAGAATCGCTTTTGTGCAGAAAGCACTAACACTTGTTCAGAAGGAAAGAAAGCACAGAGCCCCAGATTTTATGTTGTCCTGGAGAGCTTGCAGAGCACTGGGGAAAGGCAGGCAGAGAATTCCCTGATAGCACCTTCTCTGTGCCTGTTCACATTGCTTCGCAGAATCGCTTTTGTGCAGAAAACTGTAACACTTGTTCAGAAGGAAAGAAAGCACAGAGCCCCAGATTTTATGTTGTCCTGGAGAGCTTGCAGAGCACTGGGGAAAGGCAGGCAGAGAATTCCTTGCTAGCACCTTCTCTGTGCCTGGGAAGCAGAAGTGTTCACATTGCTTCGCAGAATCGCTTTTGTGCAGAAAACAGTAACACTTGTTCAGAAGGAAAGAAAGCACAGAGCCCCAGATTTTATGTTGTCCTGGAGAGCTTGCAGAGCACTGGGGAAAGGCAGGCAGAGAATTCCTTGCTAGCACCTTCTCTGTGCCTGGGAAGCAGAAGTGTTCACATTGCTTCGCAAGAATCGCTTTTGTGCAGAAAACAGTAACACTTGTTCAGAAGGAAAGAAAGCACAGAGCCCCAGATTTTATGTTGTCCTGGAGAGCTTGCAGAGCACTGGGGAAAGGCAGGCAGAGAATTCCCTGCTAGCACCTTCTCTGTGCCTGGGAAGCAGAAGTGTTCACATTGCTTCGCAGAATCGCTTTTGTGCAGAAAACACTAACACTTGTTCAGAAGGAAAGAAAGCACAGAGCACCAGATTCTATGTTGTCCTGGAGAGCTTGCAGAGCACTGGGGAAAGGCAGGCAGAGAATTCCCTGATAGCACCTTCTCTGTGCCTGTTCACATTGCTTCGCAAGAATCGCTTTTGTGCAGAAAACAGTAACACTTGTTCAGAACTAAAGAAAGCACAGAGCCCCAGATTCTATGTTGTCCTGGAGAGCTTGCAGAGCACTGGGGAAAGGCAGGCAGAGATTTCCCTGCTAGCACCTTCTCTGTGCCTGGGAAGCAGAAGTGTTCACATTGCTTCGCAAGAATCGCTTTTGTGCAGAAAACACTAACTGTTGTTCAGAACGAAAGAAAGCACAGAGCCCCAGATTCTATCTTGTCCTGGAGAGCTTGCAGAGCACTGGGGAAAGGCAGGCAGAGAATTCCCTGATAGCACCTTCTCTGTGCCTGGGAAGCAGAAGTGTTCACATTGCTTCGCAAGAATCGCTTTTGTGCAGAAAACAGTAACACTTGTTCAGAACGAAAGAAAGCACAGAGCCCCAGATTCTATGTTGTCCTGGAGAGCTTGCAGAGCACTGGGGAAAGGCAGGCAGAGAATTCCTTGCTAGCACCTTCTCTGTGCCTGGGAAGCAGAAGTGTTCACATTGCTTCGCAGAATCGCTTTTGTGCAGAAAACAGTAACACTTGTTCAGAAGGAAAGAAAGCACAGAGCCCCAGATTTTATGTTGTCCTGGAGAGCTTGCAGAGCACTGGGGAAAGGCAGGCAGAGAATTCCTTGCTAGCACCTTCTCTGTGCCTGGGAAGCAGAAGTGTTCACATTGCTTCGCAAGAATCGCTTTTGTGCAGAAAACAGTAACACTTGTTCAGAAGGAAAGAAAGCACAGAGCCCCAGATTTTATGTTGCCCTGGAGAGCTTGCAGAGCACTGGGGAAAGGCAGGCAGAGAATTCCCTGCAAGCACCTTCTCTGTGCCTGGGAAGCAGAAGTGTTCACATTGCTTCGCAGAATCGCTTTTGTGCAGAAAACAGTAACACTTGTTCAGAACGAAAGAAAGCACAGAGCCCCAGATTCTATGTTGTCCTGGAGAGCTTGCAGAGCACTGGGGAAAGGCAGGCAGAGAATTCCCTGCTAGCACCTTCTCTGTGCCTGTTCACATTGCTTCGCAGAATCGCTTTTGTGCAGAAAACAGTAACACTTGTTCAGAAGGAAAGAAAGCACAGAGCCCCAGATTTTATGTTGTCCTGGAGAGCTTGCAGAGCACTGGGGAAAGGCAGGCAGAGAATTCCCTGCTAGCACCTTCTCTGTGCCTGGGAAGCAGAAGTGTTCACATTGCTTCGCAAGAATCGCTTTTGTGCAGAAAACAGTAACACTTGTTCAGAAGGAAAGAAAGCACAGAGCCCCAGATTGTATGTTGTCCTGGAGAGCTTGCAGAGCACTGGGGAAAGGCAGGCAGAGAATTCCCTGATAGCACCTTCTCTGTGCCTGTTCACATTGCTTCGCAGAATCGCTTTTGTGCAGAAAACAGTAACACTTGTTCAGAAGGAAAGAAAGCACAGAGCCCCAGATTTTATGTTGTCCTGGAGAGCTTGCAGAGCACTGGGGAAAGGCAGGCAGAGAATTCCCTGATAGCACCTTCTCTGTGCCTGGGAAGCAGAAGTGTTCACATTGCTTCGCAAGAATCGCTTTTGTGCAGAAAACAGTAACACTGTTCAGAACGAAAGAAAGCACAGAGCCCCAGATTCTATGTTGTCCTGGAGAGCTTGCAGAGCACTGGGGAAAGGCAGGCAGAGAATTCCCTGCTAGCACCTTCTCTGTGCCTGTTCACATTGCTTCGCAGAATCGCTTTTGTGCAGAAAACAGTAACACTTGTTCAGAAGGAAAGAAAGCACAGAGCCCCAGATTCTATGTTGTCCTGGAGAGCTTGCAGAGCACTGGGGAAAGGCAGGCAGAGAATTCCTTGCTAGCACCTTCTCTGTGCCTGGGAAGCAGAAGTGTTCACATTGCTTCGCAAGAATCGCTTTTGTGCAGAAAACACTAACACTTGTTCAGAAGGAAAGAAAGCACAGAGCCCCAGATTTTATGTTGTCCTGGAGAGCTTGCAGAGCACTGGGGAAAGGCAGGCAGAGAATTCCTTGCTAGCACCTTCTCTGTGCCTGGGAAGCAGAAGTGTTCACATTGCTTCGCAGAATCGCTTTTGTGCAGAAAACAGTAACACTTGTTCAGAAGGAAAGAAAGCACAGAGCCCCAGATTTTATGTTGTCCTGGAGAGCTTGCAGAGCACTGGGGAAAGGCAGGCAGAGAATTCCCTGCTAGCACCTTCTCTGTGCCTGTTCACATTGCTTCGCAGAATCGCTTTTGTGCAGAAAACTGTAACACTTGTTCAGAAGGAAAGAAAGCACAGAGCCCCAGATTTTATGTTGTCCTGGAGAGCTTGCAGAGCACTGGGGAAAGGCAGGCAGAGAATTCCTTGCTAGCACCTTCTCTGTGCCTGGGAAGCAGAAGTGTTCACATTGCTTCGCAAGAATCGCTTTTGTGCAGAAAACACTAACACTTGTTCAGAAGGAAAGAAAGCACAGAGCCCCAGATTTTATGTTGTCCTGGAGAGCTTGCAGAGCACTGGGGAAAGGCAGGCAGAGAATTCCCTGCTAGCACCTTCTCTGTGCCTGGGAAGCAGAAGTGTTCACATTGCTTCGCAGAATCGCTTTTGTGCAGAAAACACTAACACTTGTTCAGAAGGAAAGAAAGCACAGAGCACCAGATTCTATGTTGTCCTGGAGAGCTTGCAGAGCACTGGGGAAAGGCAGGCAGAGAATTCCCTGATAGCACCTGCTCTGTGCCTGTTCACATTGCTTCGCAAGAATCGCTTTTGTGCAGAAAACAGTAACAGTTGTTCAGAACGAAAGAAAGCACAGAGCCCCAGATTCTATGTTGTCCTGGAGAGCTTGCAGAGCACTGGGGAAAGGCAGGCAGAGAATTCCCTGCTAGCACCTTCTCTGTGCCTGGGAAGCAGAAGTGTTCACATTGCTTCGCAAGAATCGCTTTTGTGCAGAAAACACTAACTGTTGTTCAGAACGAAAGAAAGCACAGAGCCCCAGATTCTATGTTGTCCTGGAGAGCTTGCAGAGCACTGGGGAAAGGCAGGCAGAGAATTCCCTGATAGCACCTTCTCTGTGCCTGGGAAGCAGAAGTGTTCACATTGCTTCGCAAAAATCGCTTTTGTGCAGAAAACAGTAACACTTGTTCAGAACGAAAGAAAGCACAGAGCCCCAGATTCTATGTTGTCCTGGAGAGCTTGCAGAGCACTGGGGAAAGGCAGGCAGAGAATTCCTTGCTAGCACCTTCTCTGTCCCTGGGAAGCAGAAGTGTTCACATTGCTTCGCAAGAATCGCTTTTGTGCAGAAAACAGTAACACTTGTTCAGAAGGAAAGAAAGCACAGAGCCCCAGATTTTATGTTGTCCTGGAGAGCTTGCAGAGCACTGGGGAAAGGCAGGCAGAGAATTCCCTGCTAGCACCTTCTCTGTGCCTGGGAAGCAGAAGTGTTCACATTGCTTCGCAGAATCGCTTTTGTGCAGAAAACACTAACACTTGTTCAGAAGGAAAGAAAGCACAGAGCACCAGATTCTATGTTGTCCTGGAGAGCTTGCAGAGCACTGGGGAAAGGCAGGCAGAGAATTCCCTGATAGCACCTGCTCTGTGCCTGTTCACATTGCTTCGCAAGAATCGCTTTTGTGCAGAAAACAGTAACAGTTGTTCAGAACGAAAGAAAGCACAGAGCCCCAGATTCTATGTTGTCCTGGAGACCTTGCAGAGCACTGGGGAAAGGCAGGCAGAGAATTCCCTGCTAGCACCTTCTCTGTGCCTGGGAAGCAGAAGTGTTCACATTGCTTCGCAAGAATCGCTTTTGTGCAGAAAACACTAACTGTTGTTCAGAACGAAAGAAAGCACAGAGCCCCAGATTCTATGTTGTCCTGGAGAGCTTGCAGAGCACTGGGGAAAGGCAGGCAGAGAATTCCCTGATAGCACCTTCTCTGTGCCTGGGAAGCAGAAGTGTTCACATTGCTTCGCAAAAATCGCTTTTGTGCAGAAAACAGTAACACTTGTTCAGAACGAAAGAAAGCTCAGAGCCCCAGATTCTATGTTGTCCTGGAGAGCTTGCAGAGCACTGGGGAAAGGCAGGCAGAGAATTCCTTGCTAGCACCTTCTCTGTCCCTGGGAAGCAGAAGTGTTCACATTGCTTCGCAAGAATCGCTTTTGTGCAGAAAACACTAACACTTGTTCAGAACGAAAGAAAGCACAGAGCCCCAGATTCTATGTTGTCCTGGAGAGCTTGCAGAGCACTGGGGAAAGGCAGGCAGAGAATTCCTTGCTAGCACCTTCTCTGTGCCTGGGAAGCAGAAGTGTTCACATTGCTTCGCAGAAACGCTTTTGTGCAGAAAACAGTAACACTTGTTCAGAAGGAAAGAAAGCACAGAGCCCCAGATTTTATGTTGTCCTGGAGAGCTTGCAGAGCACTGGGGAAAGGCAGGCAGAGAATTCCTTGCTAGCACCTTCTCTGTGCCTGGGAAGCAGAAGTGTTCACATTGCTTCGCAAGAATCGCTTTTGTGCAGAAAACAGTAACACTTGTTCAGAAGGAAAGAAAGCACAGAGCCCCAGATTTTATGTTGCCCTGGAGAGCTTGCAGAGCACTGGGGAAAGGCAGGCAGAGAATTCCCTGATAGCACCTTCTCTGTGCCTGGGAAGCAGAAGTGTTCACATTGCTTCGCAAGAATCGCTTTTGTGCAGAAAACACTAACACTTGTTCAGAAGGAAAGAAAGCACAGAGCCCCAGATTCTATGTTGTCCTGGAGAGCTTGCAGAGCACTGGGGAAAGGCAGGCAGAGAATTCCCTGATAGCACCTTCTCTGTGCCTGTTCACATTGCTTCGCAGAATCGCTTTTGTGCAGAAAACACTAACACTTGTTCAGAAGGAAAGAAAGCACAGAGCCCCAGATTTTATGTTGTCCTGGAGAGCTTGCAGAGCACTGGGGAAAGGCAGGCAGAGAATTCCCTGATAGCACCTTCTCTGTGCCTGGGAAGCAGAAGTGTTCACATTGCTTCGCAAGAATCGCTTTTGTGCAGAAAACAGTAACACTTGTTCAGAAGGAAAGAAAGCACAGAGCCCCAGATTTTATGTTGTCCTGGAGAGCTTGCAGAGCACTGGGGAAAGGCAGGCAGAGAATTCCCTGATAGCACCTTCTCTGTGCCTGTTCACATTGCTTCGCAGAATCGCTTTTGTGCAGAAAACAGTAACACTTGTTCAGAAGGAAAGAAAGCACAGAGCCCCAGATTTTATGTTGTCCTGGAGAGCTTGCAGAGCACTGGGGAAAGGCAGGCAGAGAATTCCCTGATAGCACCTTCTCTGTGCCTGGGAAGCAGAAGTGTTCACATTGCTTCGCAAGAATCGCTTTTGTGCAGAAAACACTAACACTTGTTCAGAAGGAAAGAAAGCACAGAGCCCCAGATTTTATGTTGTCCTGGAGAGCTTGCAGAGCACTGGGGAAAGGCAGGCAGAGAATTCCCTGCTAGCACCTTCTCTGTGCCTGTTCACATTGCTTCGCAAGAATCGCTTTTGTGCAGAAAACAGTAACACTTGTTCAGAAGGAAAGAAAGCACAGAGCCCCAGATTTTATGTTGCCCTGGAGAGCTTGCAGAGCACTGGGGAAAGGCAGGCAGAGAATTCCTTGCTAGCACCTTCTCTGTGCCTGGGAAGCAGAAGTGTTCACATTGCTTCGCAGAATCGCTTTTGTGCAGAAAACAGTAACACTTGTTCAGAAGGAAAGAAAGCACAGAGCCCCAGATTTTATGTTGTCCTGGAGAGCTTGCAGAGCACTGGGGAAAGGCAGGCAGAGAATTCCTTGCTAGCACCTTCTTTGTGCCTGGGAAGCAGAAGTGTTCACATTGCTTCGCAAGAATCGCTTTTGTGCAGAAAACAGTAACACTTGTTCAGAAGGAAAGAAAGCACAGAGCCCCAGATTTTATGTTGTCCTGGAGAGCTTGCAGAGCACTGGGGAAAGGCAGGCAGAGAATTCCCTGCTAGCACCTTCTCTGTGCCTGTTCACATTGCTTCGCAGAATCGCTTTTGTGCAGAGAACAGTAACACTTGTTCAGAAGGAAAGAAAGCACAGAGCCCCAGATTTTATGTTTTCCTGGAGAGCTTGCAGAGCACTGGGGAAAGGCAGGCAGAGAATTCCTTGCTAGCACCTTCTCTGTGCCTGGGAAGCAGAAGTGTTCACATTGCTTCGCAGAATCGCTTTTGTGCAGAAAACAGTAACACTTGTTCAGAAGGAAAGAAAGCACAGAGCCCCAGATTTTATGTTGTCCTGGAGAGCTTGCAGAGCACTGGGGAAAGGCAGGCAGAGAATTCCTTGCTATCACCTTCTCTGTGCCTGGGAAGCAGAAGTGTTCACATTGCTTCGCAAGAATCGCTTTTGTGCAGAAAACAGTAACACTTGTTCAGAAGGAAAGAAAGCACAGAGCCCCAGATTCTATGTTGCCCTGGAGAGCTTGCAGAGCACTGGGGAAAGGCAGGCAGAGAATTCCCTGCAAGCACCTTCTCTGTGCCTGGGAAGCAGAAGTGTTCACATTGCTTCGCAGAATCGCTTTTGTGCAGAAAACAGTAACACTTGTTCAGAAGGAAAGAAAGCACAGAGCCCCAGATTCTATGTTGTCCTGGAGAGCTTGCAGAGCACTGGGGAAAGGCAGGCAGAGAATTCCCTGCTAGCACCTTCTCTGTGCCTGGGAAGCAGAAGTGTTCACATTGCTTCGCAAGAATCGCTTTTGTGCAGAAAACAGTAACAGTTGTTCAGAAGGAAAGAAAGCACAGAGCCCCAGATTTTATGTTGTCCTGGAGAGCTTGCAGAGCACTGGGGAAAGGCAGGCAGAGAATTCCTTGCTAGCACCTTCTCTGTGCCTGGGAAGCAGAAGTGTTCACATTGCTTCGCAAGAATCGCTTTTGTGCAGAAAACAGTAACACTTGTTCAGAAGGAAAGAAAGCACAGAGCCCCAGATTTTATGTTGTCCTGGAGAGCTTGCAGAGCACTGGGGAAAGGCAGGCAGAGAATTCCCTGATAGCACCTTCTCTGTGCCTGGGAAGCAGAAGTGTTCACATTGCTTCGCAAGAATCGCTTTTGTGCAGAAAACACTAACACTTGTTCAGAAGGAAAGAAAGCACAGAGCCCCAGATTTTATGTTGTCCTGGAGAGCTTGCAGAGCACTGGGGAAAGGCAGGCAGAGAATTCCCTGCTAGCACCCTCTCTGTGCCTGTTCACATTGCTTCGCAAGAATCGCTTTTGTGCAGAAAACAGTAACACTTGTTCAGAAGGAAAGAAAGCACAGAGCCCCAGATTTTATGTTGCCCTGGAGAGCTTGCAGAGCACTGGGGAAAGGCAGGCAGAGAATTCCTTGCTAGCACCTTCTCTGTGCCTGGGAAGCAGAAGTGTTCACATTGCTTCGCAGAATCGCTTTTGTGCAGAAAACAGTAACACTTGTTCAGAAGGAAAGAAAGCACAGAGCCCCAGATTTTATGTTGTCCTGGAGAGCTTGCAGAGCACTGGGGAAAGGCAGGCAGAGAATTCCTTGCTAGCACCTTCTTTGTGCCTGGGAAGCAGAAGTGTTCACATTGCTTCGCAAGAATCGCTTTTGTGCAGAAAACAGTAACACTTGTTCAGAAGGAAAGAAAGCACAGAGCCCCAGATTTTATGTTGTCCTGGAGAGCTTGCAGAGCACTGGGGAAAGGCAGGCAGAGAATTCCCTGCTAGCACCTTCTCTGTGCCTGTTCACATTGCTTCGCAGAATCGCTTTTGTGCAGAGAACAGTAACACTTGTTCAGAAGGAAAGAAAGCACAGAGCCCCAGATTTTATGTTTTCCTGGAGAGCTTGCAGAGCACTGGGGAAAGGCAGGCAGAGAATTCCTTGCTAGCACCTTCTCTGTGCCTGGGAAGCAGAAGTGTTCACATTGCTTCGCAGAATCGCTTTTGTGCAGAAAACAGTAACACTTGTTCAGAAGGAAAGAAAGCACAGAGCCCCAGATTTTATGTTGTCCTGGAGAGCTTGCAGAGCACTGGGGAAAGGCAGGCAGAGAATTCCTTGCTATCACCTTCTCTGTGCCTGGGAAGCAGAAGTGTTCACATTGCTTCGCAAGAATCGCTTTTGTGCAGAAAACAGTAACACTTGTTCAGAAGGAAAGAAAGCACAGAGCCCCAGATTCTATGTTGCCCTGGAGAGCTTGCAGAGCACTGGGGAAAGGCAGGCAGAGAATTCCCTGCAAGCACCTTCTCTGTGCCTGGGAAGCAGAAGTGTTCACATTGCTTCGCAGAATCGCTTTTGTGCAGAAAACAGTAACACTTGTTCAGAAGGAAAGAAAGCACAGAGCCCCAGATTCTATGTTGTCCTGGAGAGCTTGCAGAGCACTGGGGAAAGGCAGGCAGAGAATTCCCTGATAGCACCTTCTCTGTGCCTGTTCACATTGCTTCGCAAGAATCGCTTTTGTGCAGAAAACAGTAACACTTGTTCAGAACTAAAGAAAGCACAGAGCCCCAGATTCTATGTTGTCCTGGAGAGCTTGCAGAGCACTGGGGAAAGGCAGGCAGAGAATTCCCTGCTAGCACCTTCTCTGTGCCTGGGAAGCAGAAGTGTTCACATTGCTTCGCAAGAATCGCTTTTGTGCAGAAAACAGTAACAGTTGTTCAGAAGGAAAGAAAGCACAGAGCCCCAGATTTTATGTTGTCCTGGAGAGCTTGCAGAGCACTGGGGAAAGGCAGGCAGAGAATTCCTTGCTAGCACCTTCTCTGTGCCTGGGAAGCAGAAGTGTTCACATTGCTTCGCAAGAATCGCTTTTGTGCAGAAAACAGTAACACTTGTTCAGAAGGAAAGAAAGCACAGAGCCCCAGATTTTATGTTGTCCTGGAGAGCTTGCAGAGCACTGGGGAAAGGCAGGCAGAGAATTCCTTGCTAGCACCTTCTCTGTGCCTGGGAAGCAGAAGTGTTCACATTGCTTCGCAAGAATCGCTTTTGTGCAGAAAACAGTAACACTTGTTCAGAAGGAAAGAAAGCACAGAGCCCCAGATTTTATGTTGTCCTGGAGAGCTTGCAGAGCACTGGGGAAAGGCAGGCAGAGAATTCCCTGCTAGCACCTTCTCTGTGCCTGGGAAGCAGAAGTGTTCACATTGCTTCGCAGAATCGCTTTTGTGCAGAAAACACTAACACTTGTTCAGAAGGAAAGAAAGCACAGAGCACCAGATTCTATGTTGTCCTGGAGAGCTTGCAGAGCACTGGGGAAAGGCAGGCAGAGAATTCCCTGATAGCACCTTCTCTGTGCCTGTTCACATTGCTTCGCAAGAATCGCTTTTGTGCAGAAAACAGTAACACTTGTTCAGAACTAAAGAAAGCACAGAGCCCCAGATTCTATGTTGTCCTGGAGAGCTTGCAGAGCACTGGGGAAAGGCAGGCAGAGATTTCCCTGCTAGCACCTTCTCTGTGCCTGGGAAGCAGAAGTGTTCACATTGCTTCGCAAGAATCGCTTTTGTGCAGAAAACACTAACTGTTGTTCAGAACGAAAGAAAGCACAGAGCCCCAGATTCTATCTTGTCCTGGAGAGCTTGCAGAGCACTGGGGAAAGGCAGGCAGAGAATTCCCTGATAGCACCTTCTCTGTGCCTGGGAAGCAGAAGTGTTCACATTGCTTCGCAAGAATCGCTTTTGTGCAGAAAACAGTAACACTTGTTCAGAACGAAAGAAAGCACAGAGCCCCAGATTCTATGTTGTCCTGGAGAGCTTGCAGAGCACTGGGGAAAGGCAGGCAGAGAATTCCTTGCTAGCACCTTCTCTGTGCCTGGGAAGCAGAAGTGTTCACATTGCTTCGCAGAATCGCTTTTGTGCAGAAAACAGTAACACTTGTTCAGAAGGAAAGAAAGCACAGAGCCCCAGATTTTATGTTGTCCTGGAGAGCTTGCAGAGCACTGGGGAAAGGCAGGCAGAGAATTCCTTGCTAGCACCTTCTCTGTGCCTGGGAAGCAGAAGTGTTCACATTGCTTCGCAAGAATCGCTTTTGTGCAGAAAACAGTAACACTTGTTCAGAAGGAAAGAAAGCACAGAGCCCCAGATTTTATGTTGCCCTGGAGAGCTTGCAGAGCACTGGGGAAAGGCAGGCAGAGAATTCCCTGCAAGCACCTTCTCTGTGCCTGGGAAGCAGAAGTGTTCACATTGCTTCGCAGAATCGCTTTTGTGCAGAAAACAGTAACACTTGTTCAGAACGAAAGAAAGCACAGAGCCCCAGATTCTATGTTGTCCTGGAGAGCTTGCAGAGCACTGGGGAAAGGCAGGCAGAGAATTCCCTGCTAGCACCTTCTCTGTGCCTGTTCACATTGCTTCGCAGAATCGCTTTTGTGCAGAAAACAGTAACACTTGTTCAGAAGGAAAGAAAGCACAGAGCCCCAGATTTTATGTTGTCCTGGAGAGCTTGCAGAGCACTGGGGAAAGGCAGGCAGAGAATTCCCTGCTAGCACCTTCTCTGTGCCTGGGAAGCAGAAGTGTTCACATTGCTTCGCAAGAATCGCTTTTGTGCAGAAAACAGTAACACTTGTTCAGAAGGAAAGAAAGCACAGAGCCCCAGATTGTATGTTGTCCTGGAGAGCTTGCAGAGCACTGGGGAAAGGCAGGCAGAGAATTCCCTGATAGCACCTTCTCTGTGCCTGTTCACATTGCTTCGCAGAATCGCTTTTGTGCAGAAAACAGTAACACTTGTTCAGAAGGAAAGAAAGCACAGAGCCCCAGATTTTATGTTGTCCTGGAGAGCTTGCAGAGCACTGGGGAAAGGCAGGCAGAGAATTCCCTGATAGCACCTTCTCTGTGCCTGGGAAGCAGAAGTGTTCACATTGCTTCGCAAGAATCGCTTTTGTGCAGAAAACAGTAACACTGTTCAGAACGAAAGAAAGCACAGAGCCCCAGATTCTATGTTGTCCTGGAGAGCTTGCAGAGCACTGGGGAAAGGCAGGCAGAGAATTCCCTGCTAGCACCTTCTCTGTGCCTGTTCACATTGCTTCGCAGAATCGCTTTTGTGCAGAAAACAGTAACACTTGTTCAGAAGGAAAGAAAGCACAGAGCCCCAGATTCTATGTTGTCCTGGAGAGCTTGCAGAGCACTGGGGAAAGGCAGGCAGAGAATTCCTTGCTAGCACCTTCTCTGTGCCTGGGAAGCAGAAGTGTTCACATTGCTTCGCAAGAATCGCTTTTGTGCAGAAAACACTAACACTTGTTCAGAAGGAAAGAAAGCACAGAGCCCCAGATTTTATGTTGTCCTGGAGAGCTTGCAGAGCACTGGGGAAAGGCAGGCAGAGAATTCCTTGCTAGCACCTTCTCTGTGCCTGGGAAGCAGAAGTGTTCACATTGCTTCGCAGAATCGCTTTTGTGCAGAAAACAGTAACACTTGTTCAGAAGGAAAGAAAGCACAGAGCCCCAGATTTTATGTTGTCCTGGAGAGCTTGCAGAGCACTGGGGAAAGGCAGGCAGAGAATTCCCTGCTAGCACCTTCTCTGTGCCTGTTCACATTGCTTCGCAGAATCGCTTTTGTGCAGAAAACTGTAACACTTGTTCAGAAGGAAAGAAAGCACAGAGCCCCAGATTTTATGTTGTCCTGGAGAGCTTGCAGAGCACTGGGGAAAGGCAGGCAGAGAATTCCTTGCTAGCACCTTCTCTGTGCCTGGGAAGCAGAAGTGTTCACATTGCTTCGCAAGAATCGCTTTTGTGCAGAAAACACTAACTGTTGTTCAGAACGAAAGAAAGCACAGAGCCCCAGATTCTATGTTGTCCTGGAGAGCTTGCAGAGCACTGGGGAAAGGCAGGCAGAGAATTCCCTGATAGCACCTTCTCTGTGCCTGGGAAGCAGAAGTGTTCACATTGCTTCGCAAAAATCGCTTTTGTGCAGAAAACAGTAACACTTGTTCAGAACGAAAGAAAGCACAGAGCCCCAGATTCTATGTTGTCCTGGAGAGCTTGCAGAGCACTGGGGAAAGGCAGGCAGAGAATTCCTTGCTAGCACCTTCTCTGTCCCTGGGAAGCAGAAGTGTTCACATTGCTTCGCAAGAATCGCTTTTGTGCAGAAAACAGTAACACTTGTTCAGAAGGAAAGAAAGCACAGAGCCCCAGATTTTATGTTGTCCTGGAGAGCTTGCAGAGCACTGGGGAAAGGCAGGCAGAGAATTCCCTGCTAGCACCTTCTCTGTGCCTGGGAAGCAGAAGTGTTCACATTGCTTCGCAGAATCGCTTTTGTGCAGAAAACACTAACACTTGTTCAGAAGGAAAGAAAGCACAGAGCACCAGATTCTATGTTGTCCTGGAGAGCTTGCAGAGCACTGGGGAAAGGCAGGCAGAGAATTCCCTGATAGCACCTGCTCTGTGCCTGTTCACATTGCTTCGCAAGAATCGCTTTTGTGCAGAAAACAGTAACAGTTGTTCAGAACGAAAGAAAGCACAGAGCCCCAGATTCTATGTTGTCCTGGAGAGCTTGCAGAGCACTGGGGAAAGGCAGGCAGAGAATTCCCTGCTAGCACCTTCTCTGTGCCTGGGAAGCAGAAGTGTTCACATTGCTTCGCAAGAATCGCTTTTGTGCAGAAAACACTAACTGTTGTTCAGAACGAAAGAAAGCACAGAGCCCCAGATTCTATGTTGTCCTGGAGAGCTTGCAGAGCACTGGGGAAAGGCAGGCAGAGAATTCCCTGATAGCACCTTCTCTGTGCCTGGGAAGCAGAAGTGTTCACATTGCTTCGCAAAAATCGCTTTTGTGCAGAAAACAGTAACACTTGTTCAGAACGAAAGAAAGCACAGAGCCCCAGATTCTATGTTGTCCTGGAGAGCTTGCAGAGCACTGGGGAAAGGCAGGCAGAGAATTCCTTGCTAGCACCTTCTCTGTCCCTGGGAAGCAGAAGTGTTCACATTGCTTCGCAAGAATCGCTTTTGTGCAGAAAACAGTAACACTTGTTCAGAAGGAAAGAAAGCACAGAGCCCCAGATTTTATGTTGTCCTGGAGAGCTTGCAGAGCACTGGGGAAAGGCAGGCAGAGAATTCCCTGCTAGCACCTTCTCTGTGCCTGGGAAGCAGAAGTGTTCACATTGCTTCGCAGAATCGCTTTTGTGCAGAAAACACTAACACTTGTTCAGAAGGAAAGAAAGCACAGAGCACCAGATTCTATGTTGTCCTGGAGAGCTTGCAGAGCACTGGGGAAAGGCAGGCAGAGAATTCCCTGATAGCACCTGCTCTGTGCCTGTTCACATTGCTTCGCAAGAATCGCTTTTGTGCAGAAAACAGTAACAGTTGTTCAGAACGAAAGAAAGCACAGAGCCCCAGATTCTATGTTGTCCTGGAGACCTTGCAGAGCACTGGGGAAAGGCAGGCAGAGAATTCCCTGCTAGCACCTTCTCTGTGCCTGGGAAGCAGAAGTGTTCACATTGCTTCGCAAGAATCGCTTTTGTGCAGAAAACACTAACTGTTGTTCAGAACGAAAGAAAGCACAGAGCCCCAGATTCTATGTTGTCCTGGAGAGCTTGCAGAGCACTGGGGAAAGGCAGGCAGAGAATTCCCTGATAGCACCTTCTCTGTGCCTGGGAAGCAGAAGTGTTCACATTGCTTCGCAAAAATCGCTTTTGTGCAGAAAACAGTAACACTTGTTCAGAACGAAAGAAAGCTCAGAGCCCCAGATTCTATGTTGTCCTGGAGAGCTTGCAGAGCACTGGGGAAAGGCAGGCAGAGAATTCCTTGCTAGCACCTTCTCTGTGCCTGGGAAGCAGAAGTGTTCACATTGCTTCGCAGAAACGCTTTTGTGCAGAAAACAGTAACACTTGTTCAGAAGGAAAGAAAGCACAGAGCCCCAGATTTTATGTTGTCCTGGAGAGCTTGCAGAGCACTGGGGAAAGGCAGGCAGAGAATTCCTTGCTAGCACCTTCTCTGTGCCTGGGAAGCAGAAGTGTTCACATTGCTTCGCAAGAATCGCTTTTGTGCAGAAAACACTAACACTTGTTCAGAAGGAAAGAAAGCACAGAGCCCCAGATTTTATGTTGTCCTGGAGAGCTTGCAGAGCACTGGGGAAAGGCAGGCAGAGAATTCCCTGATAGCACCTTCTCTGTGCCTGGGAATCAGAAGTGTTCACATTGCTTCGCAAGAATCGCTTTTGTGCAGAAAACAGTAACACTTGTTCAGAAGGAAAGAAAGCACAGAGCCCCAGATTTTATGTTGTCCTGGAGAGCTTGCAGAGCACTGGGGAAAGGCAGGCAGAGAATTCCCTGATAGCACCTTCTCTGTGCCTGTTCACATTGCTTCGCAGAATCGCTTTTGTGCAGAAAACAGTAACACTTGTTCAGAAGGAAAGAAAGCACAGAGCCCCAGATTTTATGTTGTCCTGGAGAGCTTGCAGAGCACTGGGGAAAGGCAGGCAGAGAATTCCCTGATAGCACCTTCTCTGTGCCTGGGAAGCAGAAGTGTTCACATTGCTTCGCAAGAATCGCTTTTGTGCAGAAAACACTAACACTTGTTCAGAAGGAAAGAAAGCACAGAGCCCCAGATTTTATGTTGTCCTGGAGAGCTTGCAGAGCACTGGGGAAAGGCAGGCAGAGAATTCCCTGCTAGCACCTTCTCTGTGCCTGTTCACATTGCTTCGCAAGAATCGCTTTTGTGCAGAAAACAGTAACACTTGTTCAGAAGGAAAGAAAGCACAGAGCCCCAGATTTTATGTTGCCCTGGAGAGCTTGCAGAGCACTGGGGAAAGGCAGGCAGAGAATTCCTTGCTAGCACCTTCTCTGTGCCTGGGAAGCAGAAGTGTTCACATTGCTTCGCAGAATCGCTTTTGTGCAGAAAACAGTAACACTTGTTCAGAAGGAAAGAAAGCACAGAGCCCCAGATTTTATGTTGTCCTGGAGAGCTTGCAGAGCACTGGGGAAAGGCAGGCAGAGAATTCCTTGCTAGCACCTTCTTTGTGCCTGGGAAGCAGAAGTGTTCACATTGCTTCGCAAGAATCGCTTTTGTGCAGAAAACAGTAACACTTGTTCAGAAGGAAAGAAAGCACAGAGCCCCAGATTTTATGTTGTCCTGGAGAGCTTGCAGAGCACTGGGGAAAGGCAGGCAGAGAATTCCCTGCTAGCACCTTCTCTGTGCCTGTTCACATTGCTTCGCAGAATCGCTTTTGTGCAGAGAACAGTAACACTTGTTCAGAAGGAAAGAAAGCACAGAGCCCCAGATTTTATGTTTTCCTGGAGAGCTTGCAGAGCACTGGGGAAAGGCAGGCAGAGAATTCCTTGCTAGCACCTTCTCTGTGCCTGGGAAGCAGAAGTGTTCACATTGCTTCGCAGAATCGCTTTTGTGCAGAAAACAGTAACACTTGTTCAGAAGGAAAGAAAGCACAGAGCCCCAGATTTTATGTTGTCCTGGAGAGCTTGCAGAGCACTGGGGAAAGGCAGGCAGAGAATTCCTTGCTATCACCTTCTCTGTGCCTGGGAAGCAGAAGTGTTCACATTGCTTCGCAAGAATCGCTTTTGTGCAGAAAACAGTAACACTTGTTCAGAAGGAAAGAAAGCACAGAGCCCCAGATTCTATGTTGCCCTGGAGAGCTTGCAGAGCACTGGGGAAAGGCAGGCAGAGAATTCCCTGCAAGCACCTTCTCTGTGCCTGGGAAGCAGAAGTGTTCACATTGCTTCGCAGAATCGCTTTTGTGCAGAAAACAGTAACACTTGTTCAGAAGGAAAGAAAGCACAGAGCCCCAGATTCTATGTTGTCCTGGAGAGCTTGCAGAGCACTGGGGAAAGGCAGGCAGAGAATTCCCTGATAGCACCTTCTCTGTGCCTGTTCACATTGCTTCGCAAGAATCGCTTTTGTGCAGAAAACAGTAACACTTGTTCAGAACTAAAGAAAGCACAGAGCCCCAGATTCTATGTTGTCCTGGAGAGCTTGCAGAGCACTGGGGAAAGGCAGGCAGAGAATTCCCTGCTAGCACCTTCTCTGTGCCTGGGAAGCAGAAGTGTTCACATTGCTTCGCAAGAATCGCTTTTGTGCAGAAAACAGTAACAGTTGTTCAGAAGGAAAGAAAGCACAGAGCCCCAGATTTTATGTTGTCCTGGAGAGCTTGCAGAGCACTGGGGAAAGGCAGGCAGAGAATTCCTTGCTAGCACCTTCTCTGTGCCTGGGAAGCAGAAGTGTTCACATTGCTTCGCAAGAATCGCTTTTGTGCAGAAAACAGTAACACTTGTTCAGAAGGAAAGAAAGCACAGAGCCCCAGATTTTATGTTGCCCTGGAGAGCTTGCAGAGCACTGGGGAAAGGCAGGCAGAGAATTCCCTGCAAGCACCTTCTCTGTGCCTGGGAAGCAGAAGTGTTCACATTGCTTCGCAGAATCGCTTTTGTGCAGAAAACAGTAACACTTGTTCAGAAGGAAAGAAAGCACAGAGCCCCAGATTCTATGTTGTCCTGGAGAGCTTGCAGAGCACTGGGGAAAGGCAGGCAGAGAATTCCCTGATAGCACCTTCTCTGTGCCTGTTCACATTGCTTCGCAAAAATCGCTTTTGTGCAGAAAACAGTAACACTTGTGCAGAACTAAAGAAAGCACAGAGCCCCAGATTCTATATTGTCCTGGAGAGCTTGCAGAGCACTGGGGAAAGGCAGGCAGAGAATTCCCTGATAGCACCTTCTCTGTGCCTGTTCACATTGCTTCGCAAGAATCGCTTTTGTGCAGAAAACAGTAACACTTGTTCAGAACTAAAGAAAGCACAGAGCCCCAGATTCTATGTTGTCCTGGAGAGCTTGCAGAGCACTGGGGAAAGGCAGGCAGAGAATTCCCTGATAGCACCTTCTCTGTGCCTGGGAATCAGAAGTGTTCACATTGCTTCGCAAGAATCGCTTTTGTGCAGAAAACAGTAACACTTGTTCAGAAGGAAAGAAAGCACAGAGCCCCAGATTCTATGTTGTCCTGGAGAGCTTGCAGAGCACTGGGGAAAGGCAGGCAGAGAATTCCTTGCTAGCACCTTCTCTGTGCCTGGGAAGCAGAAGTGTTCACATTGCTTCGCAAGAATCGCTTTTGTGCAGAAAACACTAACACTTGTTCAGAAGGAAAGAAAGCACAGAGCCCCAGATTTTATGTTGTCCTGGAGAGCTTGCAGAGCACTGGGGAAAGGCAGGCAGAGAATTCCCTGCTAGCACCTTCTCTGTGCCTGTTCACATTGCTTCGCAGAATCGCTTTTGTGCAGAAAACAGTAACACTTGTTCAGAAGGAAAGAAAGCACAGAGCCCCAGATTTTATGTTGTCCTGGAGAGCTTGCAGAGCACTGGGGAAAGGCAGGCAGAGAATTCCTTGCTAGCACCTTCTCTGTGCCTGGGAAGCAGAAGTGTTCACATTGCTTCGCAAGAATCGCTTTTGTGCAGAAAACAGTAACACTTGTTCAGAAGGAAAGAAAGCACAGAGCCCCAGATTTTATGTTGCCCTGGAGAGCTTGCAGAGCACTGGGGAAAGGCAGGCAGAGAATTCCCTGCAAGCACCTTCTCTGTGCCTGGGAAGCAGAAGTGTTCACATTGCTTCGCAGAATCGCTTTTGTGCAGAAAACAGTAACACTTGTTCAGAAGGAAAGAAAGCACAGAGCCCCAGATTCTATGTTGTCCTGGAGAGCTTGCAGAGCACTGGGGAAAGGCAGGCAGAGAATTCCCTGATAGCACCTTCTCTGTGCCTGTTCACATTGCTTCGCAAAAATCGCTTTTGTGCAGAAAACAGTAACACTTGTTCAGAACTAAAGAAAGCACAGAGCCCCAGATTCTATATTGTCCTGGAGAGCTTGCAGAGCACTGGGGAAAGGCAGGCAGAGAATTCCCTGATAGCACCTTCTCTGTGCCTGGGAAGCAGAAGTGTTCACATTGCTTCGCAAGAATCGCTTTTGTGCAGAAAACAGTAACACTTGTTCAGAAGGAAAGAAAGCACAGAGCCCCAGATTTTATGTTGCCCTGGAGAGCTTGCAGAGCACTGGGGAAAGGCAGGCAGAGAATTCCCTGCAAGCACCTTCTCTGTGCCTGGGAAGCAGAAGTGTTCACATTGCTTCGCAAGAATCGCTTTTGTGCAGAAAACAGTAACACTTGTTCAGAAGGAAAGAAAGCACAGAGCCCCAGATTCCATGTTGTCCTGGAGAGCTTGCAGAGCACTGGGGAAAGGCAGGCAGAGAATTCCCTGATAGCACCTTCTCTGTGCCTCTTCACATTGCTTCGCAAGAATCGCTTTTGTGCAGGAAACAGTAACACTTGTTCAGAAGGAAAGAAAGCACAGAGCCCTAGATTGTATGTTGTCCTGGAGAGCTTGCAGAGCACTGGGGAAAGGCAGGCAGAGAATTCCTTGCTAGCACCTTCTCTGTGCCTGGGAAGCAGAAGTGTTCACATTGCTTCGCAAGAATCGCTTTTGTGCAGAAAACACTAACACTTGTTCAGAAGGAAAGAAAGCACAGAGCCCCAGATTTTATGTTGTCCTGGAGAGCTTGCAGAGTACTGGGGAAAGGCAGGCAGAGAATTCCTTGCTAGCACTTTCTCTGTGCCTGGGAAGCAGAAGTGTTCACATTGCTTCGCAGAATTGCTTTTGTGCAGAAAACAGTAACACTTGTTCAGAAGGAAAGAAAGCACAGAGCCCCAGATTTTATGTTGTCCTGGAGAGCTTGCGGAGCACTGGGGAAAGGCAGGCAGAGAATTCCTTGCTAGCACCTTCTCTGTGCCTGGGAAGCAGAAGTGTTCACATTGCTTCGCAAGAATCGCTTTTGTGCAGAAAACACTAACACTTGTTCAGAAGGAAAGAAAGCACAGAGCCCCAGATTTTATGTTGTCCTGGAGAGCTTGCAGAGCACTGGGGAAAGGCAGGCAGAGAATTCCTTGCTAGCACCTTCTCTGTGCCTGGGAAGCAGAAGTGTTCACATTGCTTCGCAGAATCGCTTTTGTGCAGAAAACAGTAACACTTGTTCAGAAGGAAAGAAAGCACAGAGCCCCAGATTTTATGTTGTCCTGGAGAGCTTGCAGAGCACTGGGGAAAGGCAGGCAGAGAATTCCTTGCTAGCACCTTCTCTGTGCCTGTTCACATTGCTTCGCAAGAATCGCTTTTGTGCAGAAAACAGTAACACTTGTTCAGAACTAAAGAAAGCACAGAGCCCCAGATTCTATGTTGTCCTGGAGAGCTTGCAGAGCACTGGGGAAAGGCAGGCAGAGAATTCCCTGATAGCACCTTCTCTGTGCCTGGGAAGCAGAAGTGTTCACATTGCTTCGCAAGAATCGCTTTTGTGCAGAAAACAGTAACACTTGTTCAGAAGGAAAGAAAGCACAGAGCCCCAGATTTTATGTTGCCCTGGAGAGCTTGCAGAGCACTGGGGAAAGGCAGGCAGAGAATTCCTTGCTAGCACCTTCTCTGTGCCTGGGAAGCAGAAGTGTTCACATTGCTTCGCAGAATCGCTTTTGTGCAGAAAACAGTAACACTTGTTCAGAAGGAAAGAAAGCACAGAGCCCCATATTTTATGTTGTCCTGGAGAGCTTGCAGAGCACTGGGGAAAGGCAGGCAGAGAATTCCCTGATAGCACCTTCTCTGTGCCTGTTCACATTGCTTCGCATAATCGCTTTTGTGCAGAAAACAGTAACACTTGTTCAGAAGGAAAGAAAGCACAGAGCCCCAGATTTTATGTTGTCCTGGAGAGCTTGCAGAGCACTGGGGAAAGGCAGGCAGAGAATTCCTTGCTAGCACCTTCTCTGTGCCTGGGAAGCAGAAGTGTTCACATTGCTTCGCAAGAATCGCTTTTGTGCAGAAAACACTAACACTTGTTCAGAAGGAAAGAAAGCACAGAGCCCCAGATTTTATGTTGCCCTGGAGAGCTTGCAGAGCACTGGGGAAAGGCAGGCAGGGAATTCCCTGCAAGCACCTTCTCTGTGCCTGGGAAGCAGAAGTGTTCACATTGCTTCGCAGAATCGCTGTTGTGCAGAAAACAGTAACACTTGTTCAGAAGGAAAGAAAGCACAGAGCCCCAGATTCTATGTTGTCCTGGAGAGCTTGCAGAGCACTGGGGAAAGGCAGGCAGAGAATTCCCTGCTAGCACCTTCTCTGTGCCTGGGAAGCAGAAGTGTTCACATTGCTTCGCAAGAATCGCTTTTGTGCAGAAAACACTAACACTTGTTCAGAAGGAAAGAAAGCACAGAGCCCCAGATTTTATGTTGTCCTGGAGAGCTTGCAGAGCACTGGGGAAAGGCAGGCAGAGAATTCCCTGCTAGCACCTTCTCTGTGCCTGTTCACATTGCTTCGCAGAATCGCTTTTGTGCAGAAAACAGTAACACTTGTTCAGAAGGAAAGAAAGCACAGAGCCCCAGATTTTATGTTGTCCTGGAGAGCTTGCAGAGCACTGGGGAAAGGCAGGCAGAGAATTCCTTGCTAGCACCTTCTCTGTGCCTGGGAAGCAGAAGTGTTCACAATGCTTCGCAGAATCGCTTTTGTGCAGAAAACAGTAACACTTGTTCAGAAGGAAAGAAAGCACAGAGCCCCAGATTTTATGTTGTCCTGGAGAGCTTGCAGAGCACTGGGGAAAGGCAGGCAGAGAATTCCTTGCTAGCACCTTCTCTGTCCCTGGGAAGCAGAAGTGTTCACATTGCTTCGCAAGAATCGCTTTTGTGCAGAAAACAGTAACACTTGTTCAGAAGGAAAGAAAGCACAGAGCCCCAGATTTTATGTTGCCCTGGAGAGCTTGCAGAGCACTGGGGAAAGGCAGGCAGAGAATTCCCTGATAGCACCTTCTCTGTGCCTGGGAAGCAGAAGTGTTCACATTGCTTCGCAGAATCGCTTTTGTGCAGAAAACAGTAACACTTGTTCAGAAGGAAAGAAAGCACAGAGCCCCAGATTCTATGTTGTCCTGGAGAGCTTGCAGAGCACTGGGGAAAGGCAGGCAGAGAATTCCCTGATAGCACCTTCTCTGTGCCTGTTCACATTGCTTCGCAAGAATCGCTTTTGTGCAGAAAACAGTAACACTTGTTCAGAACTAAAGAAAGCACAGAGCCCCAGATTCTATGTTGTCCTGGAGAGCTTGCAGAGCACTGGGGAAAGGCAGGCAGAGAATTCCCTGATAGCACCTTCTCTGTGCCTGGGAAGCAGAAGTGTTCACATTGCTTCGCAAGAATCGCTTTTGTGCAGAAAACAGTAACACTTGTTCAGAACGAAAGAAAGCACAGAGCCCCAGATTCTATGTTGTCCTGGAGAGCTTGCAGAGCACTGGGGAAAGGCAGGCAGAGAATTCCCTGATAGCACCTTCTCTGTGCCTGGGAAGCAGAAGTGTTCACATTGCTTCGCAAGAATCGCTTTTGTGCAGAAAACAGTAACACTTGTTCAGAAGGAAAGAAAGCACAGAGCCCCAGATTCTATGTTGTCCTGGAGAGCTTGCAGAGCACTGGGGAAAGGCAGGCAGAGAATTCCTTGCTAGCACCTTCTCTGTGCCTGGGAAGCAGAAGTGTTCACATTGCTTCGCAAGAATCGCTTTTGTGCAGAAAACACTAACACTTGTTCAGAAGGAAAGAAAGCACAGAGCCCCAGATTTTATGTTGTCCTGGAGAGCTTGCAGAGCACTGGGGAAAGGCAGGCAGAGAATTCCCTGCTAGCACCTTCTCTGTGCCTGTTCACATTGCTTCGCAGAATCGCTTTTGTGCAGAAAACAGTAACACTTGTTCAGAAGGAAAGAAAGCACAGAGCCCCAGATTTTATGTTGTCCTGGAGAGCTTGCAGAGCACTGGGGAAAGGCAGGCAGAGAATTCCCTGATAGCACCTTCTCTGTGCCTGGGAAGCAGAAGTGTTCACATTGCTTCGCAGAATCGCTTTTGTGCAGAAAACAGTAACACTTGTTCAGAAGGAAAGAAAGCACAGAGCCCCAGATTTTATGTTGTCCTGGAGAGCTTGCAGAGCACTGGGGAAAGGCAGGCAGAGAATTCCTTGCTAGCACCTTCTCTGTGCCTGGGAAGCAGAAGTGTTCACATTGCTTCGCAAGAATCGCTTTTGTGCAGAAAACAGTAACACTTGTTCATAAGGAAAGAAAGCACAGAGCCCCAGATTTTATGTTGCCCTGGAGAGCTTGCAGAGCACTGGGGAAAGGCAGGCAGAGAATTCCCTGCAAGCACCTTCTCTGTGCCTGGGAAGCAGAAGTGTTCACATTGCTTCGCAGAATCGCTTTTGTGCAGAAAACAGTAACACTTGTTCAGAAGGAAAGAAAGCACAGAGCCCCAGATTCTATGTTGTCCTGGAGAGCTTGCAGAGCACTGGGGAAAGGCAGGCAGAGAATTCCCTGATAGCACCTTCTCTGTGCCTGTTCACATTGCTTCGCAAAAATCGCTTTTGTGCAGAAAACAGTAACACTTGTTCAGAACTAAAGAAAGCACAGAGCCCCAGATTCTATATTGTCCTGGAGAGCTTGCAGAGCACTGGGGAAAGGCAGGCAGAGAATTCCCTGATAGCACCTTCTCTGTGCCTGGGAAACAGAAGTGTTCACATTGCTTCGCAAGAATCGCTTTTGTGCAGAAAACAGTAACACTTGTTCAGAACGAAAGAAAGCACAGAGCCCCAGATTCTATGTTGTCCTGGAGAGCTTGCAGAGCACTGGGGAAAGGCAGGCAGAGAATTCCCTGATAGCACCTTCTCTGTGCCTGGGAAGCAGAAGTGTTCACATTGCTTCGCAAGAATCGCTTTTGTGCAGAAAACAGTAACACTTGTTCAGAAGGAAAGAAAGCACAGAGCCCCAGATTCTATGTTGTCCTGGAGAGCTTGCAGAGCACTGGGGAAAGGCAGGCAGAGAATTCCTTGCTAGCACCTTCTCTGTGCCTGGGAAGCAGAAGTGTTCACATTGCTTCGCAAGAATCGCTTTTGTGCAGAAAACACTAACACTTGTTCAGAACTAAAGAAAGCACAGAGCCCCAGATTCTATGTTGTCCTGGAGAGCTTGCAGAGCACTGGGGAAAGGCAGGCAGAGAATTCCCTGATAGCACCTTCTCTGTGCCTGGGAAGCAGAAGTGTTCACATTGCTTCGCAAGAATCGCTTTTGTGCAGAAAACAGTAACAGTTGTTCAGAACGAAAGAAAGCACAGAGCCCCAGATTCTATGTTGTCCTGGAGAGCTTGCAGAGCACTGGGGAAAGGCAGGCAGAGAATTCCCTGATAGCACCTTCTCTGTGCCTGGGAAGCAGAAGTGTTCACATTGCTTCGCAAGAATCGCTTTTGTGCAGAAAACAGTAACACTTGTTCAGAAGGAAAGAAAGCACAGAGCCCCAGATTTTATGTTGCCCTGGAGAGCTTGCAGAGCACTGGGGAAAGGCAGGCAGAGAATTCCCTGCAAGCACCTTCTCTGTGCCTGGGAAGCAGAAGTGTTCACATTGCTTCGCAGAATCGCTTTTGTGCAGAAAACAGTAACACTTGTTCAGAAGGAAAGAAAGCACAGAGCCCCAGATTCTATGTTGTCGTGGAGAGCTTGCAGAGCACTGGGGAAAGGCAGGCAGAGAATTCCCTGATAGCACCTTCTCTGTGCCTGTTCACATTGCTTCGCAAGAATCGCTTTTGTGCAGAAAACAGTAACACTTGTTCAGAAGGAAAGAAAGCACAGAGCCCCAGATTCTATGTTGTCCTGGAGAGCTTGCAGAGCACTGGGGAAAGGCAGGCAGAGAATTCCCTGATAGCACCTTCTCTGTGCCTGGGAAGCAGAAGTGTTCACATTGCTTCGCAGAATCGCTTTTGTGCAGAAAACAGTAACAGTTGTTCAGAACGAAAGAAAGCACAGAGCCCCAGATTCTATGTTGTCCTGGAGAGCTTGCAGAGCACTGGGGAAAGGCAGGCAGAGAATTCCCTGATAGCACCTTCTCTGTGCCTGGGAAGCAGAAGTGTTCACATTGCTTCGCAAGAATCGCTTTTGTGCAGAAAACAGTAACACTTGTTCAGAAGGAAAGAAAGCACAGAGCCCCAGATTCTATGTTGTCCTGGAGAGCTTGCAGAGCACTGGGGAAAGGCAGGCAGAGAATTCCTTGCTAGCACCTTCTCTGTGCCTGGGAAACAGAAGTGTTCACATTGCTTCGCAGAATCGCTTTTGTGCAGAAAACAGTAACACTTGTTCAGAAGGAAAGAAAGCACAGAGCCCCAGATTTTATGTTGTCCTGGAGAGCTTGCAGAGCACTGGGGAAAGGCAGGCAGAGAATTCCTTGCTAGCACCTTCTCTGTGCCTGGGAAGCAGAAGTGTTCACATTGCTTCGCAGAATCGCTTTTGTGCAGAAAACAGTAACACTTGTTCAGAAGGAAAGAAAGCACAGAGCCCCAGATTCTATGTTGTCCTGGAGAGCTTGCAGAGCACTGGGGAAAGGCAGGCAGAGAATTCCCTGATAGCACCTTCTCTGTGCCTGGGAAGCAGAAGTGTTCACATTGCTTCGCAGAATCGCTTTTGTGCAGAAAACAGTAACACTTGTTCAGAAGGAAAGAAAGCACAGAGCCCCCAGATTCTATGTTGTCCTGGAGAGCTTGCAGAGCACTGGGGAAAGCCAGGCAGAGAATTCCTTGCTAGCACCTTCTCTGTGCCTGTTCACATTGCTCCGCAGAATCGCTTTTGTGCAGAAAACACTAACACTTGTTCAGAACTAAAGAAAGCACAGAGCCCCAGATTCTATGTTGTCCTGGAGAGCTTGCAGAGCACTGGGGAAAGGCAGGCAGAGAATTCCCTGATAGCACCTTCTCTGTGCCTGGGAAGCAGAAGTGTTCACATTGCTTCGCAAGAATCGCTTTTGTGCAGAAAACAGTAACAGTTGTTCAGAACGAAAGAAAGCACAGAGCCCCAGATTCTATGTTGTCCTGGAGAGCTTGCAGAGCACTGGGGAAAGGCAGGCAGAGAATTCCCTGATAGCACCTTCTCTGTGCCTGGGAAGCAGAAGTGTTCACATTGCTTCGCAAGAATCGCTTTTGTGCAGAAAACACTAACACTTGTTCAGAAGGAAAGAAAGCACAGAGCCCCAGATTCTATGTTGTCCTGGAGAGCTTGCAGAGCACTGGGGAAAGGCAGGCAGAGAATTCCTTGCTAGCACCTTCTCTGTGCCTGGGAAGCAGAAGTGTTCACATTGCTTCGCAGAATCGCTTTTGTGCAGAAAACAGTAACACTTGTTCAGAAGGAAAGAAAGCACAGAGCCCCAGATTTTATGTTGTCCTGGAGAGCTTGCAGAGCACTGGGGAAAGGCAGGCAGAGAATTCCTTGCTAGCACCTTCTCTGTGCCTGGGAAGCAGAAGTGTTCACATTGCTTCGCAGAATCGCTTTTGTGCAGAAAACAGTAACACTTGTTCAGAAGGAAAGAAAGCACAGAGCCCCAGATTTTATGTTGCCCTGGAGAGCTTGCAGAGCACTGGGGAAAGGCAGGCAGAGAATTCCCTGCTAGCACCTTCTCTGTGCCTGGGAAGCAGAAGTGTTCACATTGCTTCGCAAGAATCGCTTTTGTGCAGAAAACACTAACACTTGTTCAGAAGGAAAGATAGCACAGAGCACCAGATTGTATGTTGTCCTGGAGAGCTTGCAGAGCACTGGGGAAAGGCAGGCAGAGAATTCCCTGATAGCACCTTCTCTGTGCCTGTTCACATTGCTTCGCAGAATCGCTTTTGTGCAGAAAACACTAACACTTGTTCAGAAGGAAAGAAAGCACAGAGCCCCAGATTTTATGTTGTCCTGGAGAGCTTGCAGAGCACTGGGGAAAGGCAGGCAGAGAATTCCTTGCTATCACCTTCTCTGTGCCTGGGAAGCAGAAGTGTTCACATTGCTTCGCAAGAATCGCTTTTGTGCAGAAAACAGTAACAGTTGTTCAGAAGGAAAGAAAGCACAGAGCCCCAGATTTTATGTTGTCCTGGAGAGCTTGCAGAGCACTGGGGAAAGGCAGGCAGAGAATTCCCTGCTAGCACCTTCTCTGTGCCTGTTCACATTGCTTCGCAAGAATCGCTTTTGTGCAGAAAACAGTAACACTTGTTCAGAAGGAAAGAAAGCACAGAGCCCCAGATTCTATGTTGTCCTGGAGAGCTTGCAGAGCACTGGGGAAAGGCAGGCAGAGAATTCCCTGATAGCACCTTCTCTGTGCCTGGGAAGCAGAAGTGTTCACATTGCTTCGCAAGAATCGCTTTTGTGCAGAAAACAGTAACACTTGTTCAGAACGAAAGAAAGCACAGAGCCCCAGATTTTATGTTGCCCTGGAGAGCTTGCAGAGCACTGGGGAAAGGCAGGCAGAGAATTCCCTGCAAGCACCTTCTCTGTGCCTGGGAAGCAGAAGTGTTCACATTGCTTCGCAGAATCGCTTTTGTGCAGAAAACAGTAACACTTGTTCAGAAGGAAAGAAAGCACAGAGCCCCCAGATTCTATGTTGTCCTGGAGAGCTTGCAGAGCACTGGGGAAAGGCAGGCAGAGAATTCCTTGCTAGCACCTTCTCTGTGCCTGTTCACATTGCTCCGCAGAATCGCTTTTGTGCAGAAAACACTAACACTTGTTCAGAACTAAAGAAAGCACAGAGCCCCAGATTCTATGTTGTCCTGGAGAGCTTGCAGAGCACTGGGGAAAGGCAGGCAGAGAATTCCCTGATAGCACCTTCTCTGTGCCTGGGAAGCAGAAGTGTTCACATTGCTTCGCAAGAATCGCTTTTGTGCAGAAAACAGTAACAGTTGTTCAGAACGAAAGAAAGCACAGAGCCCCAGATTCTATGTTGTCCTGGAGAGCTTGCAGAGCACTGGGGAAAGGCAGGCAGAGAATTCCTTGCTAGCACCTTCTCTGTGCCTGGGAAGCAGAAGTGTTCACATTGCTTCGCAAGAATCGCTTTTGTGCAGAAAACACTAACACTTGTTCAGAAGGAAAGAAAGCACAGAGCCCCAGATTCTATGTTGTCCTGGAGAGCTTGCAGAGCACTGGGGAAAGGCAGGCAGAGAATTCCCTGATAGCACCTTCTCTGTGCCTCTTCACATTGCTTCGCAGAATCGCTTTTGTGCAGAAAACAGTAACACTTGTTCAGAAGGAAAGAAAGCACAGAGCCCCAGATTCTATGTTGTCCTGGAGAGCTTGCAGAGCACTGGGGAAAGGCAGGCAGAGAATTCCTTGCTAGCACCTTCTCTGTGCCTGGGAAGCAGAAGTGTTCACATTGCTTCGCAGAATCGCTTTTGTGCAGAAAACAGTAACACTTGTTCAGAAGGAAAGAAAGCACAGAGCCCCAGATTTTATGTTGTCCTGGAGAGCTTGCAGAGCACTGGGGAAAGGCAGGCAGAGAATTCCCTGATAGCACCTTCTCTGTGCCTGGGAAGCAGAAGTGTTCACATTGCTTCGCAGAATCGCTTTTGTGCAGAAAACAGTAACACTTGTTCAGAAGGAAAGAAAGCACAGAGCCCCAGATTCTATGTTGTCCTGGAGAGCTTGCAGAGCACTGGGGAAAGGCAGGCAGAGAATTCCTTGCTAGCACCTTCTCTGTGCCTGGGAAGCAGAAGTGTTCACATTGCTTCGCAAGAATCGCTTTTGTGCAGAAAACACTAACACTTGTTCAGAAGGAAAGAAAGCACAGAGCCCCAGATTTTATGTTGTCCTGGAGAGCTTGCAGAGCACTGGGGAAAGGCAGGCAGAGAATTCCCTGCTAGCACCTTCTCTGTGCCTGTTCACATTGCTTCGCAGAATCGCTTTTGTGCAGAAAACAGTAACACTTGTTCAGAAGGAAAGAAAGCACAGAGCCCCAGATTTTATGTTGTCCTGGAGAGCTTGCAGAGCACTGGGGAAAGGCAGGCAGAGAATTCCTTGTTAGCACCTTCTCTGTGCCTGGGAAGCAGAAGTGTTCACATTGCTTCGCAGAATCGCTTTTGTGCAGAAAACACTAACACTTGTTCAGAAGGAAAGAAAGCACAGAGCCCCAGATTTTATGTTGTCCTGGAGAGCTTGCAGAGCACTGGGGAAAGGCAGGCAGAGAATTCCTTGCTAGCACCTTCTCTGTCCCTGGGAAGCAGAAGTGTTCACATTGCTTCGCAAGAATCGCTTTTGTGCAGAAAACAGTAACACTTGTTCAGAAGGAAAGAAAGCACAGAGCCCCAGATTTGCTGTTGTCCTGGAGAGCTTGCAGAGCACTGGGGAAAGGCAGGCAGAGAATTCCCTGCAAGCACCTTCTCTGTGCCTGGGAAGCAGAAGTGTTCACATTGCTTCGCAGAATCGCTTTTGTGCAGAAAACAGTAACACTTGTTCAGAAGGAAAGAAAGCACAGAGCCCCAGATTCTATGTTGTCCTGGAGAGCTTGCAGAGCACTGGGGAAAGGCAGGCAGAGAATTCCCTGATAGCACCTTCTCTGTGCCTGTTCACATTGCTTCGCAAGAATCGCTTTTGTGCAGAAAACAGTAACACTTGTTCAGAACTAAAGAAAGCACAGAGCCCCAGATTCTATGTTGTCCTGGAGAGCTTGCAGAGCACTGGGGAAAGGCAGGCAGAGAATTCCCTGATAGCACCTTCTCTGTGCCTGGGAAGCAGAAGTGTTCACATTGCTTCGCAAGAATCGCTTTTGTGCAGAAAACAGTAACAGTTGTTCAGAACGAAAGAAAGCACAGAGCCCCAGATTCTATGTTGTCCTGGAGAGCTTGCAGAGCACTGGGGAAAGGCAGGCAGAGAATTCCCTGATAGCACCTTCTCTGTGCCTGGGAAGCAGAAGTGTTCACATTGCTTCGCAAGAATCGCTTTTGTGCAGAAAACAGTAACACTTGTTCAGAAGGAAAGAAAGCACAGAGCCCCAGATTCTATGTTGTCCTGGAGAGCTTGCAGAGCACTGGGGAAAGGCAGGCAGAGAATTCCTTGCTAGCACCTTCTCTGTGCCTGGGAAGCAGAAGTGTTCACATTGCTTCGCAAGAATCGCTTTTGTGCAGAAAACAGTAACACTTGTTCAGAAGGAAAGAAAGCACAGAGCCCCAGATTTTATGTTGTCCTGGAGAGCTTGCAGAGCACTGGGGAAAGGCAGGCAGAGAATTCCCTGCTAGCACCTTCTCTGTGCCTGTTCACATTGCTTCGCAAGAATCGCTTTTGTGCAGAAAACAGTAACACTTGTTCAGAAGGAAAGAAAGCACAGAGCCCCAGATTTTATGTTGTCCTGGAGAGCTTGCAGAGCACTGGGGAAAGGCAGGCAGAGAATTCCTTGCTAGCACCTTCTCTGTGCCTGGGAAGCAGAAGTGTTCACATTGCTTCGCAGAATCGCTTTTGTGCAGAAAACAGTAACACTTGTTCAGAAGGAAAGAAAGCACAGAGCCCCAGATTTTATGTTGTGCTGGAGAGCTTGCAGAGCACTGGGGAAAGGCAGGCAGAGAATTCCTTGCTAGCACCTTCTCTGTGCCTGGGAAGCAGAAGTGTTCACATTGCTTCGCAAGAATCGCTTTTGTGCAGAAAACAGTAACACTTGTTCATAAGGAAAGAAAGCACAGAGCCCCAGATTTTATGTTGCCCTGGAGAGCTTGCAGAGCACTGGGGAAAGGCAGGCAGAGAATTCCCTGATAGCACCTTCTCTGTGCCTGGGAAGCAGAAGTGTTCACATTGCTTCGCAGAATCGCTTTTGTGCAGAAAACAGTAACACTTGTTCAGAAGGAAAGAAAGCACAGAGCCCCAGATTCTATGTTGTCCTGGAGAGCTTGCAGAGCACTGGGGAAAGGCAGGCAGAGAATTCCCTGATAGCACCTTCTCTGTGCCTGTTCACATTGCTTCGCAAAAATCGCTTTTGTGCAGAAAACAGTAACACTTGTTCAGAACTAAAGAAAGCACAGAGCCCCAGATTCTATATTGTCCTGGAGAGCTTGCAGAGCACTGGGGAAAGGCAGGCAGAGAATTCCTTGCTAGCACCTTCTCTGTGCCTGGGAAGCAGAAGTGTTCACATTGCTTCGCAAGAATCGCTTTTGTGCAGAAAACAGTAACACTTGTTCAGAAGGAAAGAAAGCACAGAGCCCCAGATTTTATGTTGTCCTGGAGAGCTTGCAGAGCACGGGGGAAAGGCAGGCAGAGAATTCCCTGATAGCACCTTCTCTGTGCCTGGGAAGCAGAAGTGTTCACATTGCTTTGCAAGAATCGCTTTTGTGCAGAAAACAGTAACACTTGTTCAGAAGGAAAGAAAGCACAGAGCCCCAGATTCTATGTTGTCCTGGAGAGCTTGCAGAGCACTGGGGAAAGGCAGGCAGAGAATTCCTTGCTAGCACCTTCTCTGTGCCTGGGAAGCAGAAGTGTTCACATTGCTTCGCAAGAATCGCTTTTGTGCAGAAAACAGTAACACTTGTTCAGAAGGAAAGAAAGCACAGAGCCCCAGATTTTATGTTGCCCTGGAGAGCTTGCAGAGCACTGGGGAAAGGCAGGCAGAGAATTCCCTGCAAGCACCTTCTCTGTGCCTGGGAAGCAGAAGTGTTCACATTGCTTTGCAGAATCGCTTTTGTGCAGAAAACAGTAACACTTGTTCAGAAGGAAAGAAAGCACAGAGCCCCAGATTCTATGTTGTCCTGGAGAGCTTGCAGAGCACTGGGGAAAGGCAGGCAGAGAATTCCCTGATAGCACCTTCTCTGTGCCTGTTCACATTGCTTCGCAAGAATCGCTTTTGTGCAGAAAACAGTAACACTTGTTCAGAAGGAAAGAAAGCACAGAGCCCCAGATTCTATGTTGTCCTGGAGAGCTTGCAGAGCACTGGGGAAAGGCAGGCAGAGAATTCCCTGATAGCACCTTATCTGTGCCTGGGAAGCAGAAGTGTTCACATTGCTTCGCAGAATCGCTTTTGTGCAGAAAACAGTAACAGTTGTTCAGAACGAAAGAAAGCACAGAGCCCCAGATTCTATGTTGTCCTGGAGAGCTTGCAGAGCACTGGGGAAAGGCAGGCAGAGAATTCCCTGATAGCACCTTCTCTGTGCCTGGGAAGCAGAAGTGTTCACATTGCTTCGCAAGAAACGCTTTTGTGCAGAAAACAGTAACACTTGTTCAGAAGGAAAGAAAGCACAGAGCCCCAGATTCTATGTTGTCCTGGAGAGCTTGCAGAGCACTGGGGAAAGGCAGGCAGAGAATTCCTTGCTAGCACCTTCTCTGTGCCTGGGAAGCAGAAGTGTTCACATTGCTTCGCAAGAATCGCTTTTGTGCAGAAAACACTAACACTCGTTCAGAAGGAAAGAAAGCACAGAGCCCCAGATTTTATGTTGTCCTGGAGAGCTTGCAGAGCACTGGGGAAAGGCAGGCAGAGAATTCCTTGCTAGCACCTTCTCTGTGCCTGGGAAACAGAAGTGTTCACATTGCTTCGCAGAATCGCTTTTGTGCAGAAAACAGTAACACTTGTTCAGAAGGAAAGAAAGCACAGAGCCCCAGATTTTATGTTGTCCTGGAGAGCTTGCAGAGCACTGGGGAAAGGCAGGCAGAGAATTCCTTGCTAGCACCTTCTCTGTGCCTGGGAAGCAGAAGTGTTCACATTGCTTCGCAGAATCGCTTTTGTGCAGAAAACAGTAACACTTGTTCAGAAGGAAAGAAAGCACAGAGCCCCAGATTCTATGTTGTCCTGGAGAGCTTGCAGAGCACTGGGGAAAGGCAGGCAGAGAATTCCCTGATAGCACCTTCTCTGTGCCTGGGAAGCAGAAGTGTTCACATTGCTTCGCAAGAATCGCTTTTGTGCAGAAAACAGTAACACTTGTTCAGAAGGAAAGAAAGCACAGAGCCCCAGATTTTATGTTGCCCTGGAGAGCTTGCAGAGCACTGGGGAAAGGCAGGCAGAGAATTCCCTGCAAGCACCTTCTCTGTGCCTGGGAAGCAGAAGTGTTCACATTGCTTCGCAGAATCGCTTTTGTGCAGAAAACAGTAACACTTGTTCAGAAGGAAAGAAAGCACAGAGCCCCCAGATTCTATGTTGTCCTGGAGAGCTTGCAGAGCACTGGGGAAAGGCAGGCAGAGAATTCCCTGATAGCACCTTCTCTGTGCCTGTTCACATTGCTTCGCAAGAATCGCTTTTGTGCAGAAAACAGTAACAGTTGTTCAGAACGAAAGAAAGCACAGAGCCCCAGATTCTATGTTGTCCTGGAGAGCTTGCAGAGCACTGGGGAAAGGCAGGCAGAGAATTCCCTGATAGCACCTTCTCTGTGCCTGGGAAGCAGAAGTGTTCACATTGCTTCGCAAGAATCGCTTTTGTGCAGAAAACACTAACACTTGTTCAGAAGGAAAGAAAGCACAGAGCCCCAGATTCTATGTTGTCCTGGAGAGCTTGCAGAGCACTGGGGAAAGGCAGGCAGAGAATTCCTTGCTAGCACCTTCTCTGTGCCTGGGAAGCAGAAGTGTTCACATTGCTTCGCAGAATCGCTTTTGTGCAGAAAACAGTAACACTTGTTCAGAAGGAAAGAAAGCACAGAGCCCCAGATTTTATGTTGTCCTGGAGAGCTTGCAGAGCACTGGGGAAAGGCAGGCAGAGAATTCCCTGCTAGCACCTTCTCTGTGCCTGGGAAGCAGAAGTGTTCACATTGCTTCGCAAGAATCGCTTTTGTGCAGAAAACACTAACACTTGTTCAGAAGGAAAGATAGCACAGAGCACCAGATTGTATGTTGTCCTGGAGAGCTTGCAGAGCACTGGGGAAAGGCAGGCAGAGAATTCCCTGATAGCACCTTCTCTGTGCCTGTTCACATTGCTTCGCAGAATCGCTTTTGTGCAGAAAACACTAACACTTGTTCAGAAGGAAAGAAAGCACAGAGCCCCAGATTTTATGTTGTCCTGGAGAGCTTGCAGAGCACTGGGGAAAGGCAGGCAGAGAATTCCTTGCTATCACCTTCTCTGTGCCTGGGAAGCAGAAGTGTTCACATTGCTTCGCAAGAATCGCTTTTGTGCAGAAAACAGTAACACTTGTTCAGAAGGAAAGAAAGCACAGAGCCCCAGATTTTATGTTGTCCTGGAGAGATTGCAGAGCACTGGGGAAAGGCAGGCAGAGAATTCCCTGATAGCACCTTCTCTGTGCCTGGGAAGCAGAAGTGTTCACATTGCTTTGCAAGAATCGCTTTTGTGCAGAAAACAGTAACACTTGTTCAGAAGGAAAGAAAGCACAGAGCCCCAGATTCTATGTTGTCCTGGAGAGCTTGCAGAGCACTGGGGAAAGGCAGGCAGAGAATTCCCTGATAGCACCTTCTCTGTGCCTCTTCACATTGCTTCGCAGAATCGCTTTTGTGCAGAAAACAGTAACACTTGTTCAGAAGGAAAGAAAGCACAGAGCCCCAGATTCTATGTTGTCCTGGAGAGCTTGCAGAGCACTGGGGAAAGGCAGGCAGAGAATTCCCTGATAGCACCTTCTCTGTGCCTGGGAAGCAGAAGTGTTCACATTGCTTCGCAAGAATCGCTTTTGTGCAGAAAACAGTAACACTTGTTCAGAACGAAAGAAAGCACAGAGCCCCAGATTTTATGTTGTCCTGGAGAGCTTGCAGAGCACTGGGGAAAGGCAGGCAGAGAATTCCCTGCTAGCACCTTCTCTGTGCCTGGGAAGCAGAAGTGTTCACATTGCTTCGCAAGAATCGCTTTTGTGCAGAAAACACTAACACTTGTTCAGAAGGAAAGATAGCACAGAGCACCAGATTGTATGTTGTCCTGGAGAGCTTGCAGAGCACTGGGGAAAGGCAGGCAGAGAATTCCCTGATAGCACCTTCTCTGTGCCTGTTCACATTGCTTCGCAGAATCGCTTTTGTGCAGAAAACACTAACACTTGTTCAGAAGGAAAGAAAGCACAGAGCCCCAGATTTTATGTTGTCCTGGAGAGCTTGCAGAGCACTGGGGAAAGGCAGGCAGAGAATTCCTTGCTATCACCTTCTCTGTGCCTGGGAAGCAGAAGTGTTCACATTGCTTCGCAAGAATCGCTTTTGTGCAGAAAACAGTAACACTTGTTCAGAAGGAAAGAAAGCACAGAGCCCCAGATTTTATGTTGTCCTGGAGAGCTTGCAGAGCACTGGGGAAAGGCAGGCAGAGAATTCCCTGATAGCACCTTCTCTGTGCCTGGGAAGCAGAAGTGTTCACATTGCTTTGCAAGAATCGCTTTTGTGCAGAAAACAGTAACACTTGTTCAGAAGGAAAGAAAGCACAGAGCCCCAGATTCTATGTTGTCCTGGAGAGCTTGCAGAGCACTGGGGAAAGGCAGGCAGAGAATTCCCTGATAGCACCTTCTCTGTGCCTGGGAAGCAGAAGTGTTCACATTGCTTCGCAAGAATCGCTTTTGTGCAGAAAACAGTAACACTTGTTCAGAACGAAAGAAAGCACAGAGCCCCAGATTTTATGTTGTCCTGGAGAGCTTGCAGAGCACTGGGGAAAGGCAGGCAGAGAATTCCCTGCTAGCACCTTCTCTGTGCCTGTTCACATTGCTTCGCAGAATCGCTTTTGTGCAGGAAACAGTAACACTTGTTCAGAAGGAAAGAAAGCACAGAGCCCTAGATTGTATGTTGTCCTGGAGAGCTTGCAGAGCACTGGGGAAAGGCAGGCAGAGAATTCCTTGCTAGCACCTTCTCTGTGCCTGGGAAGCAGAAGTGTTCACATTGCTTCGCAAGAATCGCTTTTGTGCAGAAAACACTAACACTTGTTCAGAAGGAAAGAAAGCACAGAGCCCCAGATTTTATGTTGTCCTGGAGAGCTTGCAGAGCACTGGGGAAAGGCAGGCAGAGAATTCCTTGCTAGCACCTTCTCTGTGCCTGGGAAGCAGAAGTGTTCACATTGCTTCGCAGAATCGCTTTTGTGCAGAAAACAGTAACACTTGTTCAGAAGGAAAGAAAGCACAGAGCCCCAGATTTTATGTTGTCCTGGAGAGCTTGCAGAGCACTGGGGAAAGGCAGGCAGAGAATTCCTTGCTAGCACCTTCTCTGTGCCTGTTCACATTGCTTCGCAAGAATCGCTTTTGTGCAGAAAACAGTAACACTTGTTCAGAACTAAAGAAAGCACAGAGCCCCAGATTCTATGTTGTCCTGGAGAGCTTGCAGAGCACTGGGGAAAGGCAGGCAGAGAATTCCCTGATAGCACCTTCTCTGTGCCTGGGAAGCAGAAGTGTTCACATTGCTTCGCAAGAATCGCTTTTGTGCAGAAAACAGTAACACTTGTTCAGAAGGAAAGAAAGCACAGAGCCCCAGATTTTATGTTGTCCTGGAGAGCTTGCAGAGCACTGGGGAAAGGCAGGCAGAGAATTCCTTGCTAGCACCTTCTCTGTGCCTGGGAAGCAGAAGTGTTCACATTGCTTCGCAGAATCGCTTTTGTGCAGAAAACAGTAACACTTGTTCAGAAGGAAAGAAAGCACAGAGCCCCATATTTTATGTTGTCCTGGAGAGCTTGCAGAGCACTGGGGAAAGGCAGGCAGAGAATTCCCTGATAGCACCTTCTCTGTGCCTGTTCACATTGCTTCGCATAATCGCTTTTGTGCAGAAAACAGTAACACTTGTTCAGAAGGAAAGAAAGCACAGAGCCCCAGATTTTATGTTGTCCTGGAGAGCTTGCAGAGCACTGGGGAAAGGCAGGCAGAGAATTCCTTGCTAGCACCTTCTCTGTGCCTGGGAAGCAGAAGTGTTCACATTGCTTCGCAAGAATCGCTTTTGTGCAGAAAACAGTAACACTTGTTCAGAAGGAAAGAAAGCACAGAGCCCCAGATTTTATGTTGCCCTGGAGAGCTTGCAGAGCACTGGGGAAAGGCAGGCAGAGAATTCCTTGCTAGCACCTTCTCTGTGCCTGGGAAGCAGAAGTGTTCACATTGCTTCGCAGAATCGCTTTTGTGCAGAAAACAGTAACACTTGTTCAGAAGGAAAGAAAGCACAGAGCCCCAGATTTTATGTTGTCCTGGAGAGCTTGCAGAGCACTGGGGAAAGGCAGGCAGAGAATTCCTTGCTAGCACCTTCTCTGTGCCTGGGAAGCAGAAGTGTTCACATTGCTTCGCAAGAATCGCTTTTGTGCAGAAAACACTAACACTTGTTCAGAAGGAAAGAAAGCACAGAGCCCCAGATTTTATGTTGTCCTGGAGAGCTTGCAGAGCACTGGGGAAAGGCAGGCAGAGAATTCCCTGCTAGCACCTTCTCTGTGCCTGTTCACATTGCTTCGCAGAATCGCTTTTGTGCAGAAAACAGTAACACTTGTTCAGAAGGAAAGAAAGCACAGAGCCCCAGATTTTATGTTGTCCTGGAGAGCTTGCAGAGCACTGGGGAAAGGCAGGCAGAGAATTCCTTGCTAGCACCTTCTCTGTGCCTGGGAAGCAGAAGTGTTCACATTGCTTCGCAAGAATCGCTTTTGTGCAGAAAACAGTAACACTTGTTCAGAAGGAAAGAAAGCACAGAGCCCCAGATTTTATGTTGTCCTGGAGAGCTTGCAGAGCACTGGGGAAAGGCAGGCAGAGAATTCCCTGATAGCACCTTCTCTGTGCCTGGGAAGCAGAAGTGTTCACATTGCTTTGCAAGAATCGCTTTTGTGCAGAAAACAGTAACACTTGTTCAGAAGGAAAGAAAGCACAGAGCCCCAGATTCTATGTTGTCCTGGAGAGCTTGCAGAGCACTGGGGAAAGGCAGGCAGAGAATTCCCTGATAGCACCTTCTCTGTGCCTCTTCACATTGCTTCGCAGAATCGCTTTTGTGCAGAAAACAGTAACACTTGTTCAGAAGGAAAGAAAGCACAGAGCCCCAGATTCTATGTTGTCCTGGAGAGCTTGCAGACACTGGGGAAAGGCAGGCAGAGAATTCCCTGATAGCACCTTCTCTGTGCCTGGGAAGCAGAAGTGTTCACATTGCTTCGCAAGAATCGCTTTTGTGCAGAAAACAGTAACACTTGTTCAGAACGAAAGAAAGCACAGAGCCCCAGATTTTATGTTGTCCTGGAGAGCTTGCAGAGCACTGGGGAAAGGCAGGCAGAGAATTCCCTGATAGCACCTTCTCTGTGCCTGTTCACATTGCTTCGCAGAATCGCTTTTGTGCAGAAAACACTAACACTTGTTCAGAAGGAAAGAAAGCACAGAGCCCCAGATTTTATGTTGTCCTGGAGAGCTTGCAGAGCACTGGGGAAAGGCAGGCAGAGAATTCCTTGCTATCACCTTCTCTGTGCCTGGGAAGCAGAATTGTTCACATTGCTTCGCAAGAATCGCTTTTGTGCAGAAAACAGTAACACTTGTTCAGAAGGAAAGAAAGCACAGAGCCCCAGATTTTATGTTGTCCTGGAGAGCTTGCAGAGCACTGGGGAAAGGCAGGCAGAGAATTCCCTGATAGCACCTTCTCTGTGCCTGGGAAGCAGAAGTGTTCACATTGCTTTGCAAGAATCGCTTTTGTGCAGAAAACAGTAACACTTGTTCAGAAGGAAAGAAAGCACAGAGCCCCAGATTCTATGTTGTCCTGGAGAGCTTGCAGAGCACTGGGGAAAGGCAGGCAGAGAATTCCCTGATAGCACCTTCTCTGTGCCTGGGAAGCAGAAGTGTTCACATTGCTTCGCAAGAATCGCTTTTGTGCAGAAAACAGTAACACTTGTTCAGAACGAAAGAAAGCACAGAGCCCCAGATTTTATGTTGTCCTGGAGAGCTTGCAGAGCACTGGGGAATGGCAGGCAGAGAATTCCTTGCTAGCACCTTCTCTGTGCCTGTTCACATTGCTTCGCAGAATCGCTTTTGTGCAGGAAACAGTAACACTTGTTCAGAAGGAAAGAAAGCACAGAGCCCTAGATTGTATGTTGTCCTGGAGAGCTTGCAGAGCACTGGGGAAAGGCAGGCAGAGAATTCCTTGCTAGCACCTTCTCTGTGCCTGGGAAGCAGAAGTGTTCACATTGCTTCGCAAGAATCGCTTTTGTGCAGAAAACAGTAACACTTGTTCAGAAGGAAAGAAAGCACAGAGCCCCAGATTTTATGTTGTCCTGGAGAGCTTGCAGAGCACTGGGGAAAGGCAGGCAGAGAATTCCTTGCTAGCACCTTCTCTGTGCCTGGGAAGCAGAAGTGTTCACATTGCTTCGCAGAATCGCTTTTGTGCAGAAAACAGTAACACTTGTTCAGAAGGAAAGAAAGCACAGAGCCCCAGATTTTATGTTGTCCTGGAGAGCTTGCAGAGCACTGGGGAAAGGCAGGCAGAGAATTCCTTGCTAGCACCTTCTCTGTGCCTGGGAAGCAGAAGTGTTCACATTGCTTCGCAGAATCGCTTTTGTGCAGAAAACAGTAACACTTGTTCAGAAGGAAAGAAAGCACAGAGCCCCATATTTTATGTTGTCCTGGAGAGCTTGCAGAGCACTGGGGAAAGGCAGGCAGAGAATTCCCTGATAGCACCTTCTCTGTGCCTGTTCACATTGCTTCGCATAATCGCTTTTGTGCAGAAAACAGTAACACTTGTTCAGAAGGAAAGAAAGCACAGAGCCCCAGATTTTATGTTGTCCTGGAGAGCTTGCAGAGCACTGGGGAAAGGCAGGCAGAGAATTCCTTGCTAGCACCTTCTCTGTGCCTGGGAAGCAGAAGTGTTCACATTGCTTCGCAAGAATCGCTTTTGTGCAGAAAACAGTAACACTTGTTCAGAAGGAAAGAAAGCACAGAGCCCCAGATTTTATGTTGCCCTGGAGAGCTTGCAGAGCACTGGGGAAAGGCAGGCAGAGAATTCCTTGCTAGCACCTTCTCTGTGCCTGGGAAGCAGAAGTGTTCACATTGCTTCGCAGAATCGCTTTTGTGCAGAAAACAGTAACACTTGTTCAGAAGGAAAGAAAGCACAGAGCCCCAGATTTTATGTTGTCCTGGAGAGCTTGCAGAGCACTGGGGAAAGGCAGGCAGAGAATTCCTTGCTAGCACCTTCTCTGTGCCTGGGAAGCAGAAGTGTTCACATTGCTTCGCAAGAATCGCTTTTGTGCAGAAAACACTAACACTTGTTCAGAAGGAAAGAAAGCACAGAGCCCCAGATTTTATGTTGTCCTGGAGAGCTTGCAGAGCACTGGGGAAAGGCAGGCAGAGAATTCCTTGCTAGCACCTTCTCTGTGCCTGGGAAGCAGAAGTGTTCACATTGCTTCGCAGAATCGCTTTTGTGCAGAAAACAGTAACACTTGTTCAGAAGGAAAGAAAGCACAGAGCCCCAGATTTTATGTTGTCCTGGAGAGCTTGCAGAGCACTGGGGAAAGGCAGGCAGAGAATTCCTTGCTAGCACCTTCTTTGTGCCTGGGAAGCAGAAGTGTTCACATTGCTTCGCAAGAATCGCTTTTGTGCAGAAAACAGTAACACTTGTTCAGAAGGAAAGAAAGCACAGAGCCCCAGATTTTATGTTGTCCTGGAGAGCTTGCAGAGCACTGGGGAAAGGCAGGCAGAGAATTCCCTGCTAGCACCTTCTCTGTGCCTGTTCACATTGCTTCGCAGAATCGCTTTTGTGCAGAGAACAGTAACACTTGTTCAGAAGGAAAGAAAGCACAGAGCCCCAGATTTTATGTTTTCCTGGAGAGCTTGCAGAGCACTGGGGAAAGGCAGGCAGAGAATTCCTTGCTAGCACCTTCTCTGTGCCTGGGAAGCAGAAGTGTTCACATTGCTTCGCAGAATCGCTTTTGTGCAGAAAACAGTAACACTTGTTCAGAAGGAAAGAAAGCACAGAGCCCCAGATTTTATGTTGTCCTGGAGAGCTTGCAGAGCACTGGGGAAAGGCAGGCAGAGAATTCCTTGCTATCACCTTCTCTGTGCCTGGGAAGCAGAAGTGTTCACATTGCTTCGCAAGAATCGCTTTTGTGCAGAAAACAGTAACACTTGTTCAGAAGGAAAGAAAGCACAGAGCCCCAGATTCTATGTTGCCCTGGAGAGCTTGCAGAGCACTGGGGAAAGGCAGGCAGAGAATTCCCTGCAAGCACCTTCTCTGTGCCTGGGAAGCAGAAGTGTTCACATTGCTTCGCAGAATCGCTTTTGTGCAGAAAACAGTAACACTTGTTCAGAAGGAAAGAAAGCACAGAGCCCCAGATTCTATGTTGTCCTGGAGAGCTTGCAGAGCACTGGGGAAAGGCAGGCAGAGAATTCCCTGATAGCACCTTCTCTGTGCCTGTTCACATTGCTTCGCAAGAATCGCTTTTGTGCAGAAAACAGTAACACTTGTTCAGAACTAAAGAAAGCACAGAGCCCCAGATTCTATGTTGTCCTGGAGAGCTTGCAGAGCACTGGGGAAAGGCAGGCAGAGAATTCCCTGCTAGCACCTTCTCTGTGCCTGGGAAGCAGAAGTGTTCACATTGCTTCGCAAGAATCGCTTTTGTGCAGAAAACAGTAACAGTTGTTCAGAAGGAAAGAAAGCACAGAGCCCCAGATTTTATGTTGTCCTGGAGAGCTTGCAGAGCACTGGGGAAAGGCAGGCAGAGAATTCCTTGCTAGCACCTTCTCTGTGCCTGGGAAGCAGAAGTGTTCACATTGCTTCGCAAGAATCGCTTTTGTGCAGAAAACAGTAACACTTGTTCAGAAGGAAAGAAAGCACAGAGCCCCAGATTTTATGTTGCCCTGGAGAGCTTGCAGAGCACTGGGGAAAGGCAGGCAGAGAATTCCCTGCAAGCACCTTCTCTGTGCCTGGGAAGCAGAAGTGTTCACATTGCTTCGCAGAATCGCTTTTGTGCAGAAAACAGTAACACTTGTTCAGAAGGAAAGAAAGCACAGAGCCCCAGATTCTATGTTGTCCTGGAGAGCTTGCAGAGCACTGGGGAAAGGCAGGCAGAGAATTCCCTGATAGCACCTTCTCTGTGCCTGTTCACATTGCTTCGCAAAAATCGCTTTTGTGCAGAAAACAGTAACACTTGTGCAGAACTAAAGAAAGCACAGAGCCCCAGATTCTATATTGTCCTGGAGAGCTTGCAGAGCACTGGGGAAAGGCAGGCAGAGAATTCCCTGATAGCACCTTCTCTGTGCCTGTTCACATTGCTTCGCAAGAATCGCTTTTGTGCAGAAAACAGTAACACTTGTTCAGAACTAAAGAAAGCACAGAGCCCCAGATTCTATGTTGTCCTGGAGAGCTTGCAGAGCACTGGGGAAAGGCAGGCAGAGAATTCCCTGCTAGCACCTTCTCTGTGCCTGGGAAGCAGAAGTGTTCACATTGCTTCGCAAGAATCGCTTTTGTGCAGAAAACAGTAACAGTTGTTCAGAACGAAAGAAAGCACAGAGCCCCAGATTCTATGTTGTCCTGGAGAGCTTGCAGAGCACTGGGGAAAGGCAGGCAGAGAATTCCCTGATAGCACCTTCTCTGTGCCTGGGAATCAGAAGTGTTCACATTGCTTCGCAAGAATCGCTTTTGTGCAGAAAACAGTAACACTTGTTCAGAAGGAAAGAAAGCACAGAGCCCCAGATTCTATGTTGTCCTGGAGAGCTTGCAGAGCACTGGGGAAAGGCAGGCAGAGAATTCCTTGCTAGCACCTTCTCTGTGCCTGGGAAGCAGAAGTGTTCACATTGCTTCGCAAGAATCGCTTTTGTGCAGAAAACACTAACACTTGTTCAGAAGGAAAGAAAGCACAGAGCCCCAGATTTTATGTTGTCCTGGAGAGCTTGCAGAGCACTGGGGAAAGGCAGGCAGAGAATTCCCTGCTAGCACCTTCTCTGTGCCTGTTCACATTGCTTCGCAGAATCGCTTTTGTGCAGAAAACAGTAACACTTGTTCAGAAGGAAAGAAAGCACAGAGCCCCAGATTTTATGTTGTCCTGGAGAGCTTGCAGAGCACTGGGGAAAGGCAGGCAGAGAATTCCTTGCTAGCACCTTCTCTGTGCCTGGGAAGCAGAAGTGTTCACATTGCTTCGCAAGAATCGCTTTTGTGCAGAAAACAGTAACACTTGTTCAGAAGGAAAGAAAGCACAGAGCCCCAGATTTTATGTTGCCCTGGAGAGCTTGCAGAGCACTGGGGAAAGGCAGGCAGAGAATTCCCTGCAAGCACCTTCTCTGTGCCTGGGAAGCAGAAGTGTTCACATTGCTTCGCAGAATCGCTTTTGTGCAGAAAACAGTAACACTTGTTCAGAAGGAAAGAAAGCACAGAGCCCCAGATTCTATGTTGTCCTGGAGAGCTTGCAGAGCACTGGGGAAAGGCAGGCAGAGAATTCCCTGATAGCACCTTCTCTGTGCCTGTTCACATTGCTTCGCAAAAATCGCTTTTGTGCAGAAAACAGTAACACTTGTTCAGAACTAAAGAAAGCACAGAGCCCCAGATTCTATATTGTCCTGGAGAGCTTGCAGAGCACTGGGGAAAGGCAGGCAGAGAATTCCCTGATAGCACCTTCTCTGTGCCTGGGAAGCAGAAGTGTTCACATTGCTTCGCAAGAATCGCTTTTGTGCAGAAAACAGTAACACTTGTTCAGAAGGAAAGAAAGCACAGAGCCCCAGATTTTATGTTGCCCTGGAGAGCTTGCAGAGCACTGGGGAAAGGCAGGCAGAGAATTCCCTGCAAGCACCTTCTCTGTGCCTGGGAAGCAGAAGTGTTCACATTGCTTCGCAAGAATCGCTTTTGTGCAGAAAACAGTAACACTTGTTCAGAAGGAAAGAAAGCACAGAGCCCCAGATTCCATGTTGTCCTGGAGAGCTTGCAGAGCACTGGGGAAAGGCAGGCAGAGAATTCCCTGATAGCACCTTCTCTGTGCCTCTTCACATTGCTTCGCAAGAATCGCTTTTGTGCAGGAAACAGTAACACTTGTTCAGAAGGAAAGAAAGCACAGAGCCCTAGATTGTATGTTGTCCTGGAGAGCTTGCAGAGCACTGGGGAAAGGCAGGCAGAGAATTCCTTGCTAGCACCTTCTCTGTGCCTGGGAAGCAGAAGTGTTCACATTGCTTCGCAAGAATCGCTTTTGTGCAGAAAACACTAACACTTGTTCAGAAGGAAAGAAAGCACAGAGCCCCAGATTTTATGTTGTCCTGGAGAGCTTGCAGAGTACTGGGGAAAGGCAGGCAGAGAATTCCTTGCTAGCACTTTCTCTGTGCCTGGGAAGCAGAAGTGTTCACATTGCTTCGCAGAATTGCTTTTGTGCAGAAAACAGTAACACTTGTTCAGAAGGAAAGAAAGCACAGAGCCCCAGATTTTATGTTGTCCTGGAGAGCTTGCGGAGCACTGGGGAAAGGCAGGCAGAGAATTCCTTGCTAGCACCTTCTCTGTGCCTGGGAAGCAGAAGTGTTCACATTGCTTCGCAAGAATCGCTTTTGTGCAGAAAACACTAACACTTGTTCAGAAGGAAAGAAAGCACAGAGCCCCAGATTTTATGTTGTCCTGGAGAGCTTGCAGAGCACTGGGGAAAGGCAGGCAGAGAATTCCTTGCTAGCACCTTCTCTGTGCCTGGGAAGCAGAAGTGTTCACATTGCTTCGCAGAATCGCTTTTGTGCAGAAAACAGTAACACTTGTTCAGAAGGAAAGAAAGCACAGAGCCCCAGATTTTATGTTGTCCTGGAGAGCTTGCAGAGCACTGGGGAAAGGCAGGCAGAGAATTCCTTGCTAGCACCTTCTCTGTGCCTGTTCACATTGCTTCGCAAGAATCGCTTTTGTGCAGAAAACAGTAACACTTGTTCAGAACTAAAGAAAGCACAGAGCCCCAGATTCTATGTTGTCCTGGAGAGCTTGCAGAGCACTGGGGAAAGGCAGGCAGAGAATTCCCTGATAGCACCTTCTCTGTGCCTGGGAAGCAGAAGTGTTCACATTGCTTCGCAAGAATCGCTTTTGTGCAGAAAACACTAACACTTGTTCAGAAGGAAAGAAAGCACAGAGCCCCAGATTTTATGTTGTCCTGGAGAGCTTGCAGAGCACTGGGGAAAGGCAGGCAGAGAATTCCCTGCTAGCACCTTCTCTGTGCCTGTTCACATTGCTTCGCAGAATCGCTTTTGTGCAGAAAACAGTAACACTTGTTCAGAAGGAAAGAAAGCACAGAGCCCCAGATTTTATGTTGTCCTGGAGAGCTTGCAGAGCACTGGGGAAAGGCAGGCAGAGAATTCCCTGATAGCACCTTCTCTGTGCCTGGGAAGCAGAAGTGTTCACATTGCTTCGCAGAATCGCTTTTGTGCAGAAAACAGTAACACTTGTTCAGAAGGAAAGAAAGCACAGAGCCCCAGATTTTATGTTGTCCTGGAGAGCTTGCAGAGCACTGGGGAAAGGCAGGCAGAGAATTCCTTGCTAGCACCTTCTCTGTGCCTGGGAAGCAGAAGTGTTCACATTGCTTCGCAAGAATCGCTTTTGTGCAGAAAACAGTAACACTTGTTCATAAGGAAAGAAAGCACAGAGCCCCAGATTTTATGTTGCCCTGGAGAGCTTGCAGAGCACTGGGGAAAGGCAGGCAGAGAATTCCCTGCAAGCACCTTCTCTGTGCCTGGGAAGCAGAAGTGTTCACATTGCTTCGCAGAATCGCTTTTGTGCAGAAAACAGTAACACTTGTTCAGAAGGAAAGAAAGCACAGAGCCCCAGATTCTATGTTGTCCTGGAGAGCTTGCAGAGCACTGGGGAAAGGCAGGCAGAGAATTCCCTGATAGCACCTTCTCTGTGCCTGTTCACATTGCTTCGCAAAAATCGCTTTTGTGCAGAAAACAGTAACACTTGTTCAGAACTAAAGAAAGCACAGAGCCCCAGATTCTATATTGTCCTGGAGAGCTTGCAGAGCACTGGGGAAAGGCAGGCAGAGAATTCCCTGATAGCACCTTCTCTGTGCCTGGGAAACAGAAGTGTTCACATTGCTTCGCAAGAATCGCTTTTGTGCAGAAAACAGTAACACTTGTTCAGAACGAAAGAAAGCACAGAGCCCCAGATTCTATGTTGTCCTGGAGAGCTTGCAGAGCACTGGGGAAAGGCAGGCAGAGAATTCCCTGATAGCACCTTCTCTGTGCCTGGGAAGCAGAAGTGTTCACATTGCTTCGCAAGAATCGCTTTTGTGCAGAAAACAGTAACACTTGTTCAGAAGGAAAGAAAGCACAGAGCCCCAGATTCTATGTTGTCCTGGAGAGCTTGCAGAGCACTGGGGAAAGGCAGGCAGAGAATTCCTTGCTAGCACCTTCTCTGTGCCTGGGAAGCAGAAGTGTTCACATTGCTTCGCAAGAATCGCTTTTGTGCAGAAAACACTAACACTTGTTCAGAACTAAAGAAAGCACAGAGCCCCAGATTCTATGTTGTCCTGGAGAGCTTGCAGAGCACTGGGGAAAGGCAGGCAGAGAATTCCCTGATAGCACCTTCTCTGTGCCTGGGAAGCAGAAGTGTTCACATTGCTTCGCAAGAATCGCTTTTGTGCAGAAAACAGTAACAGTTGTTCAGAACGAAAGAAAGCACAGAGCCCCAGATTCTATGTTGTCCTGGAGAGCTTGCAGAGCACTGGGGAAAGGCAGGCAGAGAATTCCCTGATAGCACCTTCTCTGTGCCTGGGAAGCAGAAGTGTTCACATTGCTTCGCAAGAATCGCTTTTGTGCAGAAAACAGTAACACTTGTTCAGAAGGAAAGAAAGCACAGAGCCCCAGATTTTATGTTGCCCTGGAGAGCTTGCAGAGCACTGGGGAAAGGCAGGCAGAGAATTCCCTGCAAGCACCTTCTCTGTGCCTGGGAAGCAGAAGTGTTCACATTGCTTCGCAGAATCGCTTTTGTGCAGAAAACAGTAACACTTGTTCAGAAGGAAAGAAAGCACAGAGCCCCAGATTCTATGTTGTCGTGGAGAGCTTGCAGAGCACTGGGGAAAGGCAGGCAGAGAATTCCCTGATAGCACCTTCTCTGTGCCTGTTCACATTGCTTCGCAAGAATCGCTTTTGTGCAGAAAACAGTAACACTTGTTCAGAAGGAAAGAAAGCACAGAGCCCCAGATTCTATGTTGTCCTGGAGAGCTTGCAGAGCACTGGGGAAAGGCAGGCAGAGAATTCCCTGATAGCACCTTCTCTGTGCCTGGGAAGCAGAAGTGTTCACATTGCTTCGCAGAATCGCTTTTGTGCAGAAAACAGTAACAGTTGTTCAGAACGAAAGAAAGCACAGAGCCCCAGATTCTATGTTGTCCTGGAGAGCTTGCAGAGCACTGGGGAAAGGCAGGCAGAGAATTCCCTGATAGCACCTTCTCTGTGCCTGGGAAGCAGAAGTGTTCACATTGCTTCGCAAGAATCGCTTTTGTGCAGAAAACAGTAACACTTGTTCAGAAGGAAAGAAAGCACAGAGCCCCAGATTCTATGTTGTCCTGGAGAGCTTGCAGAGCACTGGGGAAAGGCAGGCAGAGAATTCCTTGCTAGCACCTTCTCTGTGCCTGGGAAACAGAAGTGTTCACATTGCTTCGCAGAATCGCTTTTGTGCAGAAAACAGTAACACTTGTTCAGAAGGAAAGAAAGCACAGAGCCCCAGATTTTATGTTGTCCTGGAGAGCTTGCAGAGCACTGGGGAAAGGCAGGCAGAGAATTCCTTGCTAGCACCTTCTCTGTGCCTGGGAAGCAGAAGTGTTCACATTGCTTCGCAGAATCGCTTTTGTGCAGAAAACAGTAACACTTGTTCAGAAGGAAAGAAAGCACAGAGCCCCAGATTCTATGTTGTCCTGGAGAGCTTGCAGAGCACTGGGGAAAGGCAGGCAGAGAATTCCCTGATAGCACCTTCTCTGTGCCTGGGAAGCAGAAGTGTTCACATTGCTTCGCAAGAATCGCTTTTGTGCAGAAAACAGTAACACTTGTTCAGAAGGAAAGAAAGCACAGAGCCCCAGATTTTATGTTGCCCTGGAGAGCTTGCAGAGCACTGGGGAAAGGCAGGCAGAGAATTCCCTGCAAGCACCTTCTCTGTGCCTGGGAAGCAGAAGTGTTCACATTGCTTCGCAGAATCGCTTTTGTGCAGAAAACAGTAACACTTGTTCAGAAGGAAAGAAAGCACAGAGCCCCCAGATTCTATGTTGTCCTGGAGAGCTTGCAGAGCACTGGGGAAAGCCAGGCAGAGAATTCCTTGCTAGCACCTTCTCTGTGCCTGTTCACATTGCTCCGCAGAATCGCTTTTGTGCAGAAAACACTAACACTTGTTCAGAACTAAAGAAAGCACAGAGCCCCAGATTCTATGTTGTCCTGGAGAGCTTGCAGAGCACTGGGGAAAGGCAGGCAGAGAATTCCCTGATAGCACCTTCTCTGTGCCTGGGAAGCAGAAGTGTTCACATTGCTTCGCAAGAATCGCTTTTGTGCAGAAAACAGTAACAGTTGTTCAGAACGAAAGAAAGCACAGAGCCCCAGATTCTATGTTGTCCTGGAGAGCTTGCAGAGCACTGGGGAAAGGCAGGCAGAGAATTCCCTGATAGCACCTTCTCTGTGCCTGGGAAGCAGAAGTGTTCACATTGCTTCGCAAGAATCGCTTTTGTGCAGAAAACACTAACACTTGTTCAGAAGGAAAGAAAGCACAGAGCCCCAGATTCTATGTTGTCCTGGAGAGCTTGCAGAGCACTGGGGAAAGGCAGGCAGAGAATTCCTTGCTAGCACCTTCTCTGTGCCTGGGAAGCAGAAGTGTTCACATTGCTTCGCAGAATCGCTTTTGTGCAGAAAACAGTAACACTTGTTCAGAAGGAAAGAAAGCACAGAGCCCCAGATTTTATGTTGTCCTGGAGAGCTTGCAGAGCACTGGGGAAAGGCAGGCAGAGAATTCCTTGCTAGCACCTTCTCTGTGCCTGGGAAGCAGAAGTGTTCACATTGCTTCGCAGAATCGCTTTTGTGCAGAAAACAGTAACACTTGTTCAGAAGGAAAGAAAGCACAGAGCCCCAGATTTTATGTTGCCCTGGAGAGCTTGCAGAGCACTGGGGAAAGGCAGGCAGAGAATTCCCTGCTAGCACCTTCTCTGTGCCTGGGAAGCAGAAGTGTTCACATTGCTTCGCAAGAATCGCTTTTGTGCAGAAAACACTAACACTTGTTCAGAAGGAAAGATAGCACAGAGCACCAGATTGTATGTTGTCCTGGAGAGCTTGCAGAGCACTGGGGAAAGGCAGGCAGAGAATTCCCTGATAGCACCTGCTCTGTGCCTGTTCACATTGCTTCGCAGAATCGCTTTTGTGCAGAAAACACTAACACTTGTTCAGAAGGAAAGAAAGCACAGAGCCCCAGATTTTATGTTGTCCTGGAGAGCTTGCAGAGCACTGGGGAAAGGCAGGCAGAGAATTCCTTGCTATCACCTTCTCTGTGCCTGGGAAGCAGAAGTGTTCACATTGCTTCGCAAGAATCGCTTTTGTGCAGAAAACAGTAACAGTTGTTCAGAAGGAAAGAAAGCACAGAGCCCCAGATTTTATGTTGTCCTGGAGAGCTTGCAGAGCACTGGGGAAAGGCAGGCAGAGAATTCCCTGCTAGCACCTTCTCTGTGCCTGTTCACATTGCTTCGCAGAATCGCTTTTGTGCAGAAAACAGTAACACTTGTTCAGAAGGAAAGAAAGCACAGAGCCCCAGATTCTATGTTGTCCTGGAGAGCTTGCAGAGCACTGGGGAAAGGCAGGCAGAGAATTCCCTGATAGCACCTTCTCTGTGCCTGGGAAGCAGAAGTGTTCACATTGCTTCGCAAGAATCGCTTTTGTGCAGAAAACAGTAACACTTGTTCAGAACGAAAGAAAGCACAGAGCCCCAGATTTTATGTTGCCCTGGAGAGCTTGCAGAGCACTGGGGAAAGGCAGGCAGAGAATTCCCTGCAAGCACCTTCTCTGTGCCTGGGAAGCAGAAGTGTTCACATTGCTTCGCAGAATCGCTTTTGTGCAGAAAACAGTAACACTTGTTCAGAAGGAAAGAAAGCACAGAGCCCCCAGATTCTATGTTGTCCTGGAGAGCTTGCAGAGCACTGGGGAAAGGCAGGCAGAGAATTCCTTGCTAGCACCTTCTCTGTGCCTGTTCACATTGCTCCGCAGAATCGCTTTTGTGCAGAAAACACTAACACTTGTTCAGAACTAAAGAAAGCACAGAGCCCCAGATTCTATGTTGTCCTGGAGAGCTTGCAGAGCACTGGGGAAAGGCAGGCAGAGAATTCCCTGATAGCACCTTCTCTGTGCCTGGGAAGCAGAAGTGTTCACATTGCTTCGCAAGAATCGCTTTTGTGCAGAAAACAGTAACAGTTGTTCAGAACGAAAGAAAGCACAGAGCCCCAGATTCTATGTTGTCCTGGAGAGCTTGCAGAGCACTGGGGAAAGGCAGGCAGAGAATTCCCTGATAGCACCTTCTCTGTGCCTGGGAAGCAGAAGTGTTCACATTGCTTCGCAAGAATCGCTTTTGTGCAGAAAACACTAACACTTGTTCAGAAGGAAAGAAAGCACAGAGCCCCAGATTCTATGTTGTCCTGGAGAGCTTGCAGAGCACTGGGGAAAGGCAGGCAGAGAATTCCCTGATAGCACCTTCTCTGTGCCTCTTCACATTGCTTCGCAGAATCGCTTTTGTGCAGAAAACAGTAACACTTGTTCAGAAGGAAAGAAAGCACAGAGCCCCAGATTCTATGTTGTCCTGGAGAGCTTGCAGAGCACTGGGGAAAGGCAGGCAGAGAATTCCTTGCTAGCACCTTCTCTGTGCCTGGGAAGCAGAAGTGTTCACATTGCTTCGCAGAATCGCTTTTGTGCAGAAAACAGTAACACTTGTTCAGAAGGAAAGAAAGCACAGAGCCCCAGATTTTATGTTGTCCTGGAGAGCTTGCAGAGCACTGGGGAAAGGCAGGCAGAGAATTCCCTGCAAGCACCTTCTCTGTGCCTGGGAAGCAGAAGTGTACACATTGCTTCGCAGAATCGCTGTTGTGCAGAAAACAGTAACACTTGTTCAGAAGGAAAGAAAGCACAGAGCCCCAGATTCTATGTTGTCCTGGAGAGCTTGCAGAGCACTGGGGAAAGGCAGGCAGAGAATTCCTTGCTAGCACCTTCTCTGTGCCTGGGAAGCAGAAGTGTTCACATTGCTTCGCAAGAATCGCTTTTGTGCAGAAAACACTAACACTTGTTCAGAAGGAAAGAAAGCACAGAGCCCCAGATTTTATGTTGTCCTGGAGAGCTTGCAGAGCACTGGGGAAAGGCAGGCAGAGAATTCCCTGCTAGCACCTTCTCTGTGCCTGTTCACATTGCTTCGCAGAATCGCTTTTGTGCAGAAAACAGTAACACTTGTTCAGAAGGAAAGAAAGCACAGAGCCCCAGATTTTATGTTGTCCTGGAGAGCTTGCAGAGCACTGGGGAAAGGCAGGCAGAGAATTCCTTGCTAGCACCTTCTCTGTGCCTGGGAAGCAGAAGTGTTCACATTGCTTCGCAGAATCGCTTTTGTGCAGAAAACACTAACACTTGTTCAGAAGGAAAGAAAGCACAGAGCCCCAGATTTTATGTTGTCCTGGAGAGCTTGCAGAGCACTGGGGAAAGGCAGGCAGAGAATTCCTTGCTAGCACCTTCTCTGTCCCTGGGAAGCAGAAGTGTTCACATTGCTTCGCAAGAATCGCTTTTGTGCAGAAAACAGTAACACTTGTTCAGAAGGAAAGAAAGCACAGAGCCCCAGATTTGCTGTTGTCCTGGAGAGCTTGCAGAGCACTGGGGAAAGGCAGGCAGAGAATTCCCTGCAAGCACCTTCTCTGTGCCTGGGAAGCAGAAGTGTTCACATTGCTTCGCAGAATCGCTTTTGTGCAGAAAACAGTAACACTTGTTCAGAAGGAAAGAAAGCACAGAGCCCCAGATTCTATGTTGTCCTGGAGAGCTTGCAGAGCACTGGGGAAAGGCAGGCAGAGAATTCCCTGATAGCACCTTCTCTGTGCCTGGGAAGCAGAAGTGTTCACATTGCTTCGCAAGAATCGCTTTTGTGCAGAAAACAGTAACAGTTGTTCAGAACGAAAGAAAGCACAGAGCCCCAGATTCTATGTTGTCCTGGAGAGCTTGCAGAGCACTGGGGAAAGGCAGGCAGAGAATTCCCTGATAGCACCTTCTCTGTGCCTGGGAAGCAGAAGTGTTCACATTGCTTCGCAAGAATCGCTTTTGTGCAGAAAACAGTAACACTTGTTCAGAAGGAAAGAAAGCACAGAGCCCCAGATTCTATGTTGTCCTGGAGAGCTTGCAGAGCACTGGGGAAAGGCAGGCAGAGAATTCCTTGCTAGCACCTTCTCTGTGCCTGGGAAGCAGAAGTGTTCACATTGCTTCGCAAGAATCGCTTTTGTGCAGAAAACAGTAACACTTGTTCAGAAGGAAAGAAAGCACAGAGCCCCAGATTTTATGTTGTCCTGGAGAGCTTGCAGAGCACTGGGGAAAGGCAGGCAGAGAATTCCCTGCTAGCACCTTCTCTGTGCCTGTTCACATTGCTTCGCAGAATCGCTTTTGTGCAGAAAACAGTAACACTTGTTCAGAAGGAAAGAAAGCACAGAGCCCCAGATTTTATGTTGTCCTGGAGAGCTTGCAGAGCACTGGGGAAAGGCAGGCAGAGAATTCCTTGCTAGCACCTTCTCTGTGCCTGGGAAGCAGAAGTGTTCACATTGCTTCGCAGAATCGCTTTTGTGCAGAAAACAGTAACACTTGTTCAGAAGGAAAGAAAGCACAGAGCCCCAGATTTTATGTTGTGCTGGAGAGCTTGCAGAGCACTGGGGAAAGGCAGGCAGAGAATTCCTTGCTAGCACCTTCTCTGTGCCTGGGAAGCAGAAGTGTTCACATTGCTTCGCAAGAATCGCTTTTGTGCAGAAAACAGTAACACTTGTTCATAAGGAAAGAAAGCACAGAGCCCCAGATTTTATGTTGTCCTGGAGAGCTTGCAGAGCACTGGGGAAAGGCAGGCAGAGAATTCCCTGATAGCACCTTCTCTGTGCCTGGGAAGCAGAAGTGTTCACATTGCTTCGCAGAATCGCTTTTGTGCAGAAAACAGTAACACTTGTTCAGAAGGAAAGAAAGCACAGAGCCCCAGATTCTATGTTGTCCTGGAGAGCTTGCAGAGCACTGGGGAAAGGCAGGCAGAGAATTCCCTGATAGCACCTTCTCTGTGCCTGTTCACATTGCTTCGCAAAAATCGCTTTTGTGCAGAAAACAGTAACACTTGTTCAGAACTAAAGAAAGCACAGAGCCCCAGATTCTATATTGTCCTGGAGAGCTTGCAGAGCACTGGGGAAAGGCAGGCAGAGAATTCCTTGCTAGCACCTTCTCTGTGCCTGGGAAGCAGAAGTGTTCACATTGCTTCGCAAGAATCGCTTTTGTGCAGAAAACAGTAACACTTGTTCAGAACGAAAGAAAGCACAGAGCCCCAGATTTTATGTTGTCCTGGAGAGCTTGCAGAGCACTGGGGAAAGGCAGGCAGAGAATTCCCTGATAGCACCTTCTCTGTGCCTGGGAAGCAGAAGTGTTCACATTGCTTCGCAAGAATCGCTTTTGTGCAGAAAACAGTAACACTTGTTCAGAAGGAAAGAAAGCACAGAGCCCCAGATTCTATGTTGTCCTGGAGAGCTTGCAGAGCACTGGGGAAAGGCAGGCAGAGAATTCCTTGCTAGCACCTTCTCTGTGCCTGGGAAGCAGAAGTGTTCACATTGCTTCGCAAGAATCGCTTTTGTGCAGAAAACAGTAACACTTGTTCAGAAGGAAAGAAAGCACAGAGCCCCAGATTTTATGTTGCCCTGGAGAGCTTGCAGAGCACTGGGGAAAGGCAGGCAGAGAATTCCCTGCAAGCACCTTCTCTGTGCCTGGGAAGCAGAAGTGTTCACATTGCTTTGCAGAATCGCTTTTGTGCAGAAAACAGTAACACTTGTTCAGAAGGAAAGAAAGCACAGAGCCCCAGATTCTATGTTGTCCTGGAGAGCTTGCAGAGCACTGGGGAAAGGCAGGCAGAGAATTCCCTGATAGCACCTTCTCTGTGCCTGTTCACATTGCTTCGCAAGAATCGCTTTTGTGCAGAAAACAGTAACACTTGTTCAGAAGGAAAGAAAGCACAGAGCCCCAGATTCTATGTTGTCCTGGAGAGCTTGCAGAGCACTGGGGAAAGGCAGGCAGAGAATTCCCTGATAGCACCTTATCTGTGCCTGGGAAGCAGAAGTGTTCACATTGCTTCGCAGAATCGCTTTTGTGCAGAAAACAGTAACAGTTGTTCAGAACGAAAGAAAGCACAGAGCCCCAGATTTTATGTTGTCCTGGAGAGCTTGCAGAGCACTGGGGAAAGGCAGGCAGAGAATTCCCTGATAGCACCTTCTCTGTGCCTGGGAAGCAGAAGTGTTCACATTGCTTCGCAAGAAACGCTTTTGTGCAGAAAACAGTAACACTTGTTCAGAAGGAAAGAAAGCACAGAGCCCCAGATTCTATGTTGTCCTGGAGAGCTTGCAGAGCACTGGGGAAAGGCAGGCAGAGAATTCCTTGCTAGCACCTTCTCTGTGCCTGGGAAGCAGAAGTGTTCACATTGCTTCGCAAGAATCGCTTTTGTGCAGAAAACACTAACACTTGTTCAGAAGGAAAGAAAGCACAGAGCCCCAGATTTTATGTTGTCCTGGAGAGCTTGCAGAGCACTGGGGAAAGGCAGGCAGAGAATTCCTTGCTAGCACCTTCTCTGTGCCTGGGAAACAGAAGTGTTCACATTGCTTCGCAGAATCGCTTTTGTGCAGAAAACAGTAACACTTGTTCAGAAGGAAAGAAAGCACAGAGCCCCAGATTTTATGTTGTCCTGGAGAGCTTGCAGAGCACTGGGGAAAGGCAGGCAGAGAATTCCTTGCTAGCACCTTCTCTGTGCCTGGGAAGCAGAAGTGTTCACATTGCTTCGCAGAATCGCTTTTGTGCAGAAAACAGTAACACTTGTTCAGAAGGAAAGAAAGCACAGAGCCCCAGATTCTATGTTGTCCTGGAGAGCTTGCAGAGCACTGGGGAAAGGCAGGCAGAGAATTCCCTGATAGCACCTTCTCTGTGCCTGGGAAGCAGAAGTGTTCACATTGCTTCGCAGAATCGCTTTTGTGCAGAAAACAGTAACACTTGTTCAGAAGGAAAGAAAGCACAGAGCCCCAGATTTTATGTTGTCCTGGAGAGCTTGCAGAGCACTGGGGAAAGGCAGGCAGAGAATTCCCTGCTAGCACCTTCTCTGTGCCTGGGAAGCAGAAGTGTTCACATTGCTTCGCAAGAATCGCTTTTGTGCAGAAAACACTAACACTTGTTCAGAAGGAAAGATAGCACAGAGCACCAGATTGTATGTTGTCCTGGAGAGCTTGCAGAGCACTGGGGAAAGGCAGGCAGAGAATTCCCTGATAGCACCTTCTCTGTGCCTGTTCACATTGCTTCGCAGAATCGCTTTTGTGCAGAAAACACTAACACTTGTTCAGAAGGAAAGAAAGCACAGAGCCCCAGATTTTATGTTGTCCTGGAGAGCTTGCAGAGCACTGGGGAAAGGCAGGCAGAGAATTCCTTGCTATCACCTTCTCTGTGCCTGGGAAGCAGAAGTGTTCACATTGCTTCGCAAGAATCGCTTTTGTGCAGAAAACAGTAACACTTGTTCAGAAGGAAAGAAAGCACAGAGCCCCAGATTTTATGTTGTCCTGGAGAGATTGCAGAGCACTGGGGAAAGGCAGGCAGAGAATTCCCTGATAGCACCTTCTCTGTGCCTGGGAAGCAGAAGTGTTCACATTGCTTTGCAAGAATCGCTTTTGTGCAGAAAACAGTAACACTTGTTCAGAAGGAAAGAAAGCACAGAGCCCCAGATTCTATGTTGTCCTGGAGAGCTTGCAGAGCACTGGGGAAAGGCAGGCAGAGAATTCCCTGATAGCACCTTCTCTGTGCCTCTTCACATTGCTTCGCAGAATCGCTTTTGTGCAGAAAACAGTAACACTTGTTCAGAAGGAAAGAAAGCACAGAGCCCCAGATTCTATGTTGTCCTGGAGAGCTTGCAGAGCACTGGGGAAAGGCAGGCAGAGAATTCCCTGATAGCACCTTCTCTGTGCCTGGGAAGCAGAAGTGTTCACATTGCTTCGCAAGAATCGCTTTTGTGCAGAAAACAGTAACACTTGTTCAGAACGAAAGAAAGCACAGAGCCCCAGATTTTATGTTGTCCTGGAGAGCTTGCAGAGCACTGGGGAAAGGCAGGCAGAGAATTCCCTGCTAGCACCTTCTCTGTGCCTGGGAAGCAGAAGTGTTCACATTGCTTCGCAAGAATCGCTTTTGTGCAGAAAACACTAACACTTGTTCAGAAGGAAAGATAGCACAGAGCACCAGATTGTATGTTGTCCTGGAGAGCTTGCAGAGCACTGGGGAAAGGCAGGCAGAGAATTCCCTGATAGCACCTTCTCTGTGCCTGTTCACATTGCTTCGCAGAATCGCTTTTGTGCAGAAAACACTAACACTTGTTCAGAAGGAAAGAAAGCACAGAGCCCCAGATTTTATGTTGTCCTGGAGAGCTTGCAGAGCACTGGGGAAAGGCAGGCAGAGAATTCCTTGCTATCACCTTCTCTGTGCCTGGGAAGCAGAAGTGTTCACATTGCTTCGCAAGAATCGCTTTTGTGCAGAAAACAGTAACACTTGTTCAGAAGGAAAGAAAGCACAGAGCCCCAGATTTTATGTTGTCCTGGAGAGCTTGCAGAGCACTGGGGAAAGGCAGGCAGAGAATTCCCTGATAGCACCTTCTCTGTGCCTGGGAAGCAGAAGTGTTCACATTGCTTTGCAAGAATCGCTTTTGTGCAGAAAACAGTAACACTTGTTCAGAAGGAAAGAAAGCACAGAGCCCCAGATTCTATGTTGTCCTGGAGAGCTTGCAGAGCACTGGGGAAAGGCAGGCAGAGAATTCCCTGATAGCACCTTCTCTGTGCCTGGGAAGCAGAAGTGTTCACATTGCTTCGCAAGAATCGCTTTTGTGCAGAAAACAGTAACACTTGTTCAGAACGAAAGAAAGCACAGAGCCCCAGATTTTATGTTGTCCTGGAGAGCTTGCAGAGCACTGGGGAAAGGCAGGCAGAGAATTCCCTGCTAGCACCTTCTCTGTGCCTGTTCACATTGCTTCGCAGAATCGCTTTTGTGCAGGAAACAGTAACACTTGTTCAGAAGGAAAGAAAGCACAGAGCCCTAGATTGTATGTTGTCCTGGAGAGCTTGCAGAGCACTGGGGAAAGGCAGGCAGAGAATTCCTTGCTAGCACCTTCTCTGTGCCTGGGAAGCAGAAGTGTTCACATTGCTTCGCAAGAATCGCTTTTGTGCAGAAAACACTAACACTTGTTCAGAAGGAAAGAAAGCACAGAGCCCCAGATTTTATGTTGTCCTGGAGAGCTTGCAGAGCACTGGGGAAAGGCAGGCAGAGAATTCCTTGCTAGCACCTTCTCTGTGCCTGGGAAGCAGAAGTGTTCACATTGCTTCGCAGAATCGCTTTTGTGCAGAAAACAGTAACACTTGTTCAGAAGGAAAGAAAGCACAGAGCCCCAGATTTTATGTTGTCCTGGAGAGCTTGCAGAGCACTGGGGAAAGGCAGGCAGAGAATTCCTTGCTAGCACCTTCTCTGTGCCTGTTCACATTGCTTCGCAAGAATCGCTTTTGTGCAGAAAACAGTAACACTTGTTCAGAACTAAAGAAAGCACAGAGCCCCAGATTCTATGTTGTCCTGGAGAGCTGGCAGAGCACTGGGGAAAGGCAGGCAGAGAATTCCCTGATAGCACCTTCTCTGTGCCTGGGAAGCAGAAGTGTTCACATTGCTTCGCAAGAATCGCTTTTGTGCAGAAAACAGTAACACTTGTTCAGAAGGAAAGAAAGCACAGAGCCCCAGATTTTATGTTGTCCTGGAGAGCTTGCAGAGCACTGGGGAAAGGCAGGCAGAGAATTCCTTGCTAGCACCTTCTCTGTGCCTGGGAAGCAGAAGTGTTCACATTGCTTCGCAGAATCGCTTTTGTGCAGAAAACAGTAACACTTGTTCAGAAGGAAAGAAAGCACAGAGCCCCATATTTTATGTTGTCCTGGAGAGCTTGCAGAGCACTGGGGAAAGGCAGGCAGAGAATTCCCTGATAGCACCTTCTCTGTGCCTGTTCACATTGCTTCGCATAATCGCTTTTGTGCAGAAAACAGTAACACTTGTTCAGAAGGAAAGAAAGCACAGAGCCCCAGATTTTATGTTGTCCTGGAGAGCTTGCAGAGCACTGGGGAAAGGCAGGCAGAGAATTCCTTGCTAGCACCTTCTCTGTGCCTGGGAAGCAGAAGTGTTCACATTGCTTCGCAAGAATCGCTTTTGTGCAGAAAACAGTAACACTTGTTCAGAAGGAAAGAAAGCACAGAGCCCCAGATTTTATGTTGCCCTGGAGAGCTTGCAGAGCACTGGGGAAAGGCAGGCAGAGAATTCCTTGCTAGCACCTTCTCTGTGCCTGGGAAGCAGAAGTGTTCACATTGCTTCGCAGAATCGCTTTTGTGCAGAAAACAGTAACACTTGTTCAGAAGGAAAGAAAGCACAGAGCCCCAGATTTTATGTTGTCCTGGAGAGCTTGCAGAGCACTGGGGAAAGGCAGGCAGAGAATTCCTTGCTAGCACCTTCTCTGTGCCTGGGAAGCAGAAGTGTTCACATTGCTTCGCAAGAATCGCTTTTGTGCAGAAAACACTAACACTTGTTCAGAAGGAAAGAAAGCACAGAGCCCCAGATTTTATGTTGTCCTGGAGAGCTTGCAGAGCACTGGGGAAAGGCAGGCAGAGAATTCCCTGCTAGCACCTTCTCTGTGCCTGTTCACATTGCTTCGCAGAATCGCTTTTGTGCAGAAAACAGTAACACTTGTTCAGAAGGAAAGAAAGCACAGAGCCCCAGATTTTATGTTGTCCTGGAGAGCTTGCAGAGCACTGGGGAAAGGCAGGCAGAGAATTCCTTGCTAGCACCTTCTCTGTGCCTGGGAAGCAGAAGTGTTCACATTGCTTCGCAAGAATCGCTTTTGTGCAGAAAACAGTAACACTTGTTCAGAAGGAAAGAAAGCACAGAGCCCCAGATTTTATGTTGTCCTGGAGAGCTTGCAGAGCACTGGGGAAAGGCAGGCAGAGAATTCCCTGATAGCACCTTCTCTGTGCCTGGGAAGCAGAAGTGTTCACATTGCTTCGCAGAATCGCTTTTGTGCAGAAAACAGTAACACTTGTTCAGAAGGAAAGAAAGCACAGAGCCCCAGATTCTATGTTGTCCTGGAGAGCTTGCAGAGCACTGGGGAAAGGCAGGCAGAGAATTCCCTGATAGCACCTTCTCTGTGCCTGTTCACATTGCTTCGCAAAAATCGCTTTTGTGCAGAAAACAGTAACACTTGTTCAGAACTAAAGAAAGCACAGAGCCCCAGATTCTATATTGTCCTGGAGAGCTTGCAGAGCACTGGGGAAAGGCAGGCAGAGAATTCCTTGCTAGCACCTTCTCTGTGCCTGGGAAGCAGAAGTGTTCACATTGCTTCGCAAGAATCGCTTTTGTGCAGAAAACAGTAACACTTGTTCAGAACGAAAGAAAGCACAGAGCCCCAGATTTTATGTTGTCCTGGAGAGCTTGCAGAGCACTGGGGAAAGGCAGGCAGAGAATTCCCTGATAGCACCTTCTCTGTGCCTGGGAAGCAGAAGTGTTCACATTGCTTCGCAAGAATCGCTTTTGTGCAGAAAACAGTAACACTTGTTCAGAAGGAAAGAAAGCACAGAGCCCCAGATTCTATGTTGTCCTGGAGAGCTTGCAGAGCACTGGGGAAAGGCAGGCAGAGAATTCCTTGCTAGCACCTTCTCTGTGCCTGGGAAGCAGAAGTGTTCACATTGCTTCGCAAGAATCGCTTTTGTGCAGAAAACAGTAACACTTGTTCAGAAGGAAAGAAAGCACAGAGCCCCAGATTTTATGTTGCCCTGGAGAGCTTGCAGAGCACTGGGGAAAGGCAGGCAGAGAATTCCCTGCAAGCACCTTCTCTGTGCCTGGGAAGCAGAAGTGTTCACATTGCTTTGCAGAATCGCTTTTGTGCAGAAAACAGTAACACTTGTTCAGAAGGAAAGAAAGCACAGAGCCCCAGATTCTATGTTGTCCTGGAGAGCTTGCAGAGCACTGGGGAAAGGCAGGCAGAGAATTCCCTGATAGCACCTTCTCTGTGCCTGTTCACATTGCTTCGCAAGAATCGCTTTTGTGCAGAAAACAGTAACACTTGTTCAGAAGGAAAGAAAGCACAGAGCCCCAGATTCTATGTTGTCCTGGAGAGCTTGCAGAGCACTGGGGAAAGGCAGGCAGAGAATTCCCTGATAGCACCTTATCTGTGCCTGGGAAGCAGAAGTGTTCACATTGCTTCGCAGAATCGCTTTTGTGCAGAAAACAGTAACAGTTGTTCAGAACGAAAGAAAGCACAGAGCCCCAGATTTTATGTTGTCCTGGAGAGCTTGCAGAGCACTGGGGAAAGGCAGGCAGAGAATTCCCTGATAGCACCTTCTCTGTGCCTGGGAAGCAGAAGTGTTCACATTGCTTCGCAAGAAACGCTTTTGTGCAGAAAACAGTAACACTTGTTCAGAAGGAAAGAAAGCACAGAGCCCCAGATTCTATGTTGTCCTGGAGAGCTTGCAGAGCACTGGGGAAAGGCAGGCAGAGAATTCCTTGCTAGCACCTTCTCTGTGCCTGGGAAGCAGAAGTGTTCACATTGCTTCGCAAGAATCGCTTTTGTGCAGAAAACACTAACACTTGTTCAGAAGGAAAGAAAGCACAGAGCCCCAGATTTTATGTTGTCCTGGAGAGCTTGCAGAGCACTGGGGAAAGGCAGGCAGAGAATTCCTTGCTAGCACCTTCTCTGTGCCTGGGAAACAGAAGTGTTCACATTGCTTCGCAGAATCGCTTTTGTGCAGAAAACAGTAACACTTGTTCAGAAGGAAAGAAAGCACAGAGCCCCAGATTTTATGTTGTCCTGGAGAGCTTGCAGAGCACTGGGGAAAGGCAGGCAGAGAATTCCTTGCTAGCACCTTCTCTGTGCCTGGGAAGCAGAAGTGTTCACATTGCTTCGCAGAATCGCTTTTGTGCAGAAAACAGTAACACTTGTTCAGAAGGAAAGAAAGCACAGAGCCCCAGATTCTATGTTGTCCTGGAGAGCTTGCAGAGCACTGGGGAAAGGCAGGCAGAGAATTCCCTGATAGCACCTTCTCTGTGCCTGGGAAGCAGAAGTGTTCACATTGCTTCGCAGAATCGCTTTTGTGCAGAAAACAGTAACACTTGTTCAGAAGGAAAGAAAGCACAGAGCCCCAGATTTTATGTTGTCCTGGAGAGCTTGCAGAGCACTGGGGAAAGGCAGGCAGAGAATTCCCTGCTAGCACCTTCTCTGTGCCTGGGAAGCAGAAGTGTTCACATTGCTTCGCAAGAATCGCTTTTGTGCAGAAAACACTAACACTTGTTCAGAAGGAAAGATAGCACAGAGCACCAGATTGTATGTTGTCCTGGAGAGCTTGCAGAGCACTGGGGAAAGGCAGGCAGAGAATTCCCTGATAGCACCTTCTCTGTGCCTGTTCACATTGCTTCGCAGAATCGCTTTTGTGCAGAAAACACTAACACTTGTTCAGAAGGAAAGAAAGCACAGAGCCCCAGATTTTATGTTGTCCTGGAGAGCTTGCAGAGCACTGGGGAAAGGCAGGCAGAGAATTCCTTGCTATCACCTTCTCTGTGCCTGGGAAGCAGAAGTGTTCACATTGCTTCGCAAGAATCGCTTTTGTGCAGAAAACAGTAACACTTGTTCAGAAGGAAAGAAAGCACAGAGCCCCAGATTTTATGTTGTCCTGGAGAGATTGCAGAGCACTGGGGAAAGGCAGGCAGAGAATTCCCTGATAGCACCTTCTCTGTGCCTGGGAAGCAGAAGTGTTCACATTGCTTTGCAAGAATCGCTTTTGTGCAGAAAACAGTAACACTTGTTCAGAAGGAAAGAAAGCACAGAGCCCCAGATTCTATGTTGTCCTGGAGAGCTTGCAGAGCACTGGGGAAAGGCAGGCAGAGAATTCCCTGATAGCACCTTCTCTGTGCCTCTTCACATTGCTTCGCAGAATCGCTTTTGTGCAGAAAACAGTAACACTTGTTCAGAAGGAAAGAAAGCACAGAGCCCCAGATTCTATGTTGTCCTGGAGAGCTTGCAGAGCACTGGGGAAAGGCAGGCAGAGAATTCCCTGATAGCACCTTCTCTGTGCCTGGGAAGCAGAAGTGTTCACATTGCTTCGCAAGAATCGCTTTTGTGCAGAAAACAGTAACACTTGTTCAGAACGAAAGAAAGCACAGAGCCCCAGATTTTATGTTGTCCTGGAGAGCTTGCAGAGCACTGGGGAAAGGCAGGCAGAGAATTCCCTGCTAGCACCTTCTCTGTGCCTGGGAAGCAGAAGTGTTCACATTGCTTCGCAAGAATCGCTTTTGTGCAGAAAACACTAACACTTGTTCAGAAGGAAAGATAGCACAGAGCACCAGATTGTATGTTGTCCTGGAGAGCTTGCAGAGCACTGGGGAAAGGCAGGCAGAGAATTCCCTGATAGCACCTTCTCTGTGCCTGTTCACATTGCTTCGCAGAATCGCTTTTGTGCAGAAAACACTAACACTTGTTCAGAAGGAAAGAAAGCACAGAGCCCCAGATTTTATGTTGTCCTGGAGAGCTTGCAGAGCACTGGGGAAAGGCAGGCAGAGAATTCCTTGCTATCACCTTCTCTGTGCCTGGGAAGCAGAAGTGTTCACATTGCTTCGCAAGAATCGCTTTTGTGCAGAAAACAGTAACACTTGTTCAGAAGGAAAGAAAGCACAGAGCCCCAGATTTTATGTTGTCCTGGAGAGCTTGCAGAGCACTGGGGAAAGGCAGGCAGAGAATTCCCTGATAGCACCTTCTCTGTGCCTGGGAAGCAGAAGTGTTCACATTGCTTTGCAAGAATCGCTTTTGTGCAGAAAACAGTAACACTTGTTCAGAAGGAAAGAAAGCACAGAGCCCCAGATTCTATGTTGTCCTGGAGAGCTTGCAGAGCACTGGGGAAAGGCAGGCAGAGAATTCCCTGATAGCACCTTCTCTGTGCCTGGGAAGCAGAAGTGTTCACATTGCTTCGCAAGAATCGCTTTTGTGCAGAAAACAGTAACACTTGTTCAGAACGAAAGAAAGCACAGAGCCCCAGATTTTATGTTGTCCTGGAGAGCTTGCAGAGCACTGGGGAAAGGCAGGCAGAGAATTCCCTGCTAGCACCTTCTCTGTGCCTGTTCACATTGCTTCGCAGAATCGCTTTTGTGCAGGAAACAGTAACACTTGTTCAGAAGGAAAGAAAGCACAGAGCCCTAGATTGTATGTTGTCCTGGAGAGCTTGCAGAGCACTGGGGAAAGGCAGGCAGAGAATTCCTTGCTAGCACCTTCTCTGTGCCTGGGAAGCAGAAGTGTTCACATTGCTTCGCAAGAATCGCTTTTGTGCAGAAAACACTAACACTTGTTCAGAAGGAAAGAAAGCACAGAGCCCCAGATTTTATGTTGTCCTGGAGAGCTTGCAGAGCACTGGGGAAAGGCAGGCAGAGAATTCCTTGCTAGCACCTTCTCTGTGCCTGGGAAGCAGAAGTGTTCACATTGCTTCGCAGAATCGCTTTTGTGCAGAAAACAGTAACACTTGTTCAGAAGGAAAGAAAGCACAGAGCCCCAGATTTTATGTTGTCCTGGAGAGCTTGCAGAGCACTGGGGAAAGGCAGGCAGAGAATTCCTTGCTAGCACCTTCTCTGTGCCTGTTCACATTGCTTCGCAAGAATCGCTTTTGTGCAGAAAACAGTAACACTTGTTCAGAACTAAAGAAAGCACAGAGCCCCAGATTCTATGTTGTCCTGGAGAGCTGGCAGAGCACTGGGGAAAGGCAGGCAGAGAATTCCCTGATAGCACCTTCTCTGTGCCTGGGAAGCAGAAGTGTTCACATTGCTTCGCAAGAATCGCTTTTGTGCAGAAAACAGTAACACTTGTTCAGAAGGAAAGAAAGCACAGAGCCCCAGATTTTATGTTGTCCTGGAGAGCTTGCAGAGCACTGGGGAAAGGCAGGCAGAGAATTCCTTGCTAGCACCTTCTCTGTGCCTGGGAAGCAGAAGTGTTCACATTGCTTCGCAGAATCGCTTTTGTGCAGAAAACAGTAACACTTGTTCAGAAGGAAAGAAAGCACAGAGCCCCATATTTTATGTTGTCCTGGAGAGCTTGCAGAGCACTGGGGAAAGGCAGGCAGAGAATTCCCTGATAGCACCTTCTCTGTGCCTGTTCACATTGCTTCGCATAATCGCTTTTGTGCAGAAAACAGTAACACTTGTTCAGAAGGAAAGAAAGCACAGAGCCCCAGATTTTATGTTGTCCTGGAGAGCTTGCAGAGCACTGGGGAAAGGCAGGCAGAGAATTCCTTGCTAGCACCTTCTCTGTGCCTGGGAAGCAGAAGTGTTCACATTGCTTCGCAAGAATCGCTTTTGTGCAGAAAACAGTAACACTTGTTCAGAAGGAAAGAAAGCACAGAGCCCCAGATTTTATGTTGCCCTGGAGAGCTTGCAGAGCACTGGGGAAAGGCAGGCAGAGAATTCCTTGCTAGCACCTTCTCTGTGCCTGGGAAGCAGAAGTGTTCACATTGCTTCGCAGAATCGCTTTTGTGCAGAAAACAGTAACACTTGTTCAGAAGGAAAGAAAGCACAGAGCCCCAGATTTTATGTTGTCCTGGAGAGCTTGCAGAGCACTGGGGAAAGGCAGGCAGAGAATTCCTTGCTAGCACCTTCTCTGTGCCTGGGAAGCAGAAGTGTTCACATTGCTTCGCAAGAATCGCTTTTGTGCAGAAAACACTAACACTTGTTCAGAAGGAAAGAAAGCACAGAGCCCCAGATTTTATGTTGTCCTGGAGAGCTTGCAGAGCACTGGGGAAAGGCAGGCAGAGAATTCCCTGCTAGCACCTTCTCTGTGCCTGTTCACATTGCTTCGCAGAATCGCTTTTGTGCAGAAAACAGTAACACTTGTTCAGAAGGAAAGAAAGCACAGAGCCCCAGATTTTATGTTGTCCTGGAGAGCTTGCAGAGCACTGGGGAAAGGCAGGCAGAGAATTCCTTGCTAGCACCTTCTCTGTGCCTGGGAAGCAGAAGTGTTCACATTGCTTCGCAAGAATCGCTTTTGTGCAGAAAACAGTAACACTTGTTCAGAAGGAAAGAAAGCACAGAGCCCCAGATTTTATGTTGTCCTGGAGAGCTTGCAGAGCACTGGGGAAAGGCAGGCAGAGAATTCCCTGATAGCACCTTCTCTGTGCCTGGGAAGCAGAAGTGTTCACATTGCTTTGCAAGAATCGCTTTTGTGCAGAAAACAGTAACACTTGTTCAGAAGGAAAGAAAGCACAGAGCCCCAGATTCTATGTTGTCCTGGAGAGCTTGCAGAGCACTGGGGAAAGGCAGGCAGAGAATTCCCTGATAGCACCTTCTCTGTGCCTCTTCACATTGCTTCGCAGAATCGCTTTTGTGCAGAAAACAGTAACACTTGTTCAGAAGGAAAGAAAGCACAGAGCCCCAGATTCTATGTTGTCCTGGAGAGCTTGCAGACACTGGGGAAAGGCAGGCAGAGAATTCCCTGATAGCACCTTCTCTGTGCCTGGGAAGCAGAAGTGTTCACATTGCTTCGCAAGAATCGCTTTTGTGCAGAAAACAGTAACACTTGTTCAGAACGAAAGAAAGCACAGAGCCCCAGATTTTATGTTGTCCTGGAGAGCTTGCAGAGCACTGGGGAAAGGCAGGCAGAGAATTCCCTGATAGCACCTTCTCTGTGCCTGGGAAGCAGAAGTGTTCACATTGCTTCGCAAGAATCGCTTTTGTGCAGAAAACACTAACACTTGTTCAGAAGGAAAGATAGCACAGAGCACCAGATTGTATGTTGTCCTGGAGAGCTTGCAGAGCACTGGGGAAAGGCAGGCAGAGAATTCCCTGATAGCACCTTCTCTGTGCCTGTTCACATTGCTTCGCAGAATCGCTTTTGTGCAGAAAACACTAACACTTGTTCAGAAGGAAAGAAAGCACAGAGCCCCAGATTTTATGTTGTCCTGGAGAGCTTGCAGAGCACTGGGGAAAGGCAGGCAGAGAATTCCTTGCTATCACCTTCTCTGTGCCTGGGAAGCAGAATTGTTCACATTGCTTCGCAAGAATCGCTTTTGTGCAGAAAACAGTAACACTTGTTCAGAAGGAAAGAAAGCACAGAGCCCCAGATTTTATGTTGTCCTGGAGAGCTTGCAGAGCACTGGGGAAAGGCAGGCAGAGAATTCCCTGATAGCACCTTCTCTGTGCCTGGGAAGCAGAAGTGTTCACATTGCTTTGCAAGAATCGCTTTTGTGCAGAAAACAGTAACACTTGTTCAGAAGGAAAGAAAGCACAGAGCCCCAGATTCTATGTTGTCCTGGAGAGCTTGCAGAGCACTGGGGAAAGGCAGGCAGAGAATTCCTTCCTAGCACCTTCTCTGTGCCTGGGAAGCAGAAGTGTTCACATTGCTTCGCAAGAATCGCTTTTGTGCAGAAAACAGTAACACTTGTTCAGAACGAAAGAAAGCACAGAGCCCCAGATTTTATGTTGTCCTGGAGAGCTTGCAGAGCACTGGGGAAAGGCAGGCAGAGAATTCCCTGATAGCACCTTCTCTGTGCCTGTTCACATTGCTTCGCAGAATCGCTTTTGTGCAGGAAACAGTAACACTTGTTCAGAAGGAAAGAAAGCACAGAGCCCTAGATTGTATGTTGTCCTGGAGAGCTTGCAGAGCACTGGGGAAAGGCAGGCAGAGAATTCCTTGCTAGCACCTTCTCTGTGCCTGGGAAGCAGAAGTGTTCACATTGCTTCGCAAGAATCGCTTTTGTGCAGAAAACAGTAACACTTGTTCAGAAGGAAAGAAAGCACAGAGCCCCAGATTTTATGTTGTCCTGGAGAGCTTGCAGAGCACTGGGGAAAGGCAGGCAGAGAATTCCTTGCTAGCACCTTCTCTGTGCCTGGGAAGCAGAAGTGTTCACATTGCTTCGCAGAATCGCTTTTGTGCAGAAAACAGTAACACTTGTTCAGAAGGAAAGAAAGCACAGAGCCCCAGATTTTATGTTGTCCTGGAGAGCTTGCAGAGCACTGGGGAAAGGCAGGCAGAGAATTCCTTGCTAGCACCTTCTCTGTGCCTGTTCACATTGCTTCGCAAGAATCGCTTTTGTGCAGAAAACAGTAACACTTGTTCAGAACTAAAGAAAGCACAGAGCCCCAGATTCTATGTTGTCCTGGAGAGCTTGCAGAGCACTGGGGAAAGGCAGGCAGAGAATTCCCTGATAGCACCTTCTCTGTGCCTGGGAAGCAGAAGTGTTCACATTGCTTCGCAAGAATCGCTTTTGTGCAGAAAACAGTAACACTTGTTCAGAAGGAAAGAAAGCACAGAGCCCCAGATTTTATGTTGTCCTGGAGAGCTTGCAGAGCACTGGGGAAAGGCAGGCAGAGAATTCCTTGCTAGCACCTTCTCTGTGCCTGGGAAGCAGAAGTGTTCACATTGCTTCGCAGAATCGCTTTTGTGCAGAAAACAGTAACACTTGTTCAGAAGGAAAGAAAGCACAGAGCCCCATATTTCATGTTGTCCTGGAGAGCTTGCAGAGCACTGGGGAAAGGCAGGCAGAGAATTCCCTGATAGCACCTTCTCTGTGCCTGTTCACATTGCTTCGCATAATCGCTTTTGTGCAGAAAACAGTAACACTTGTTCAGAAGGAAAGAAAGCACAGAGCCCCAGATTTTATGTTGTCCTGGAGAGCTTGCAGAGCACTGGGGAAAGGCAGGCAGAGAATTCCTTGCTAGCACCTTCTCTGTGCCTGGGAAGCAGAAGTGTTCACATTGCTTCGCAAGAATCGCTTTTGTGCAGAAAACAGTAACACTTGTTCAGAAGGAAAGAAAGCACAGAGCCCCAGATTTTATGTTGCCCTGGAGAGCTTGCAGAGCACTGGGGAAAGGCAGGCAGAGAATTCCTTGCTAGCACCTTCTCTGTGCCTGGGAAGCAGAAGTGTTCACATTGCTTCGCAGAATCGCTTTTGTGCAGAAAACAGTAACACTTGTTCAGAAGGAAAGAAAGCACAGAGCCCCAGATTTTATGTTGTCCTGGAGAGCTTGCAGAGCACTGAGGAAAGGCAGGCAGAGAATTCCCTGATAGCACCTTCTCTGTGCCTGGGAAGCAGAAGTGTTCACATTGCTTTGCAAGAATCGCTTTTGTGCAGAAAACAGTAACACTTGTTCAGAAGGAAAGAAAGCACAGAGCCCCAGATTTTATGTTGTCCTGGAGAGCTTGCAGAGCACTGGGGAAAGGCAGGCAGAGAATTCCCTGATAGCACCTTCTCTGTGCCTGGGAAGCAGAAGTGTTCACATTGCTTTGCAAGAATCGCTTTTGTGCAGAAAACAGTAACACTTGTTCAGAAGGAAAGAAAGCACAGAGCCCCAGATTCTATGTTGTCCTGGAGAGCTTGCAGAGCACTGGGGAAAGGCAGGCAGAGAATTCCCTGATAGCACCTTCTCTGTGCCTGGGAAGCAGAAGTGTTCACATTGCTTCGCAAGAATCGCTTTTGTGCAGAAAACAGTAACACTTGTTCAGAACGAAAGAAAGCACAGAGCCCCAGATTTTATGTTGTCCTGGAGAGCTTGCAGAGCACTGGGGAAAGGCAGGCAGAGAATTCCCTGCTAGCACCTTCTCTGTGCCTGTTCACATTGCTTCGCAGAATCGCTTTTGTGCAGAAAACAGTAACACTTGTTCAGAAGGAAAGAAAGCACAGAGCCCCAGATTTTATGTTGTCCTGGAGAGCTTGCAGAGCACTGGGGAAAGGCAGGCAGAGAATTCCTTGCTAGCACCTTCTCTGTGCCTGGGAAGCAGAAGTGTTCACATTGCTTCGCAAGAATCGCTTTTGTGCAGAAAACAGTAACACTTGTTCAGAAGGAAAGAAAGCACAGAGCCCCAGATTCTATGTTGTCCTGGAGAGCTTGCAGAGCACTGGGGAAAGGCAGGCAGAGAATTCCCTGATAGCACCTTCTCTGTGCCTGGGAAGCAGAAGTGTTCACATTGCTTTGCAAGAATCGCTTTTGTGCAGAAAACAGTAACACTTGTTCAGAAGGAAAGAAAGCACAGAGCCCCAGATTCTATGTTGTCCTGGAGAGCTTGCAGAGCACTGGGGAAAGGCAGGCAGAGAATTCCCTGATAGCACCTTCTCTGTGCCTCTTCACATTGCTTCGCAGAATCGCTTTTGTGCAGAAAACAGTAACACTTGTTCAGAAGGAAAGAAAGCACAGAGCCCCAGATTCTATGTTGTCCTGGAGAGCTTGCAGACACTGGGGAAAGGCAGGCAGAGAATTCCCTGATAGCACCTTCTCTGTGCCTGGGAAGCAGAAGTGTTCACATTGCTTCGCAAGAATCGCTTTTGTGCAGAAAACAGTAACACTTGTTCAGAACGAAAGAAAGCACAGAGCCCCAGATTTTATGTTGTCCTGGAGAGCTTGCAGAGCACTGGGGAAAGGCAGGCAGAGAATTCCCTGATAGCACCTTCTCTGTGCCTGGGAAGCAGAAGTGTTCACATTGCTTCGCAAGAATCGCTTTTGTGCAGAAAACACTAACACTTGTTCAGAAGGAAAGATAGCACAGAGCACCAGATTGTATGTTGTCCTGGAGAGCTTGCAGAGCACTGGGGAAAGGCAGGCAGAGAATTCCCTGATAGCACCTTCTCTGTGCCTGTTCACATTGCTTCGCAGAATCGCTTTTGTGCAGAAAACACTAACACTTGTTCAGAAGGAAAGAAAGCACAGAGCCCCAGATTTTATGTTGTCCTGGAGAGCTTGCAGAGCACTGGGGAAAGGCAGGCAGAGAATTCCTTGCTATCACCTTCTCTGTGCCTGGGAAGCAGAATTGTTCACATTGCTTCGCAAGAATCGCTTTTGTGCAGAAAACAGTAACACTTGTTCAGAAGGAAAGAAAGCACAGAGCCCCAGATTTTATGTTGTCCTGGAGAGCTTGCAGAGCACTGGGGAAAGGCAGGCAGAGAATTCCCTGATAGCACCTTCTCTGTGCCTGGGAAGCAGAAGTGTTCACATTGCTTTGCAAGAATCGCTTTTGTGCAGAAAACAGTAACACTTGTTCAGAAGGAAAGAAAGCACAGAGCCCCAGATTCTATGTTGTCCTGGAGAGCTTGCAGAGCACTGGGGAAAGGCAGGCAGAGAATTCCCTGATAGCACCTTCTCTGTGCCTGGGAAGCAGAAGTGTTCACATTGCTTCGCAAGAATCGCTTTTGTGCAGAAAACAGTAACACTTGTTCAGAAGGAAAGAAAGCACAGAGCCCCAGATTTTATGTTGTCCTGGAGAGCTTGCAGAGCACTGGGGAAAGGCAGGCAGAGAATTCCTTGCTAGCACCTTCTCTGTGCCTGTTCACATTGCTTCGCAAGAATCGCTTTTGTGCAGAAAACAGTAACACTTGTTCAGAACTAAAGAAAGCACAGAGCCCCAGATTCTATGTTGTCCTGGAGAGCTTGCAGAGCACTGGGGAAAGGCAGGCAGAGAATTCCCTGATAGCACCTTCTCTGTGCCTGGGAAGCAGAAGTGTTCACATTGCTTCGCAAGAATCGCTTTTGTGCAGAAAACAGTAACACTTGTTCAGAAGGAAAGAAAGCACAGAGCCCCAGATTTTATGTTGTCCTGGAGAGCTTGCAGAGCACTGGGGAAAGGCAGGCAGAGAATTCCTTGCTAGCACCTTCTCTGTGCCTGGGAAGCAGAAGTGTTCACATTGCTTCGCAGAATCGCTTTTGTGCAGAAAACAGTAACACTTGTTCAGAAGGAAAGAAAGCACAGAGCCCCATATTTCATGTTGTCCTGGAGAGCTTGCAGAGCACTGGGGAAAGGCAGGCAGAGAATTCCCTGATAGCACCTTCTCTGTGCCTGTTCACATTGCTTCGCATAATCGCTTTTGTGCAGAAAACAGTAACACTTGTTCAGAAGGAAAGAAAGCACAGAGCCCCAGATTTTATGTTGTCCTGGAGAGCTTGCAGAGCACTGGGGAAAGGCAGGCAGAGAATTCCTTGCTAGCACCTTCTCTGTGCCTGGGAAGCAGAAGTGTTCACATTGCTTCGCAAGAATCGCTTTTGTGCAGAAAACAGTAACACTTGTTCAGAAGGAAAGAAAGCACAGAGCCCCAGATTTTATGTTGCCCTGGAGAGCTTGCAGAGCACTGGGGAAAGGCAGGCAGAGAATTCCTTGCTAGCACCTTCTCTGTGCCTGGGAAGCAGAAGTGTTCACATTGCTTCGCAGAATCGCTTTTGTGCAGAAAACAGTAACACTTGTTCAGAAGGAAAGAAAGCACAGAGCCCCAGATTTTATGTTGTCCTGGAGAGCTTGCAGAGCACTGGGGAAAGGCAGGCAGAGAATTCCCTGATAGCACCTTCTCTGTGCCTGGGAAGCAGAAGTGTTCACATTGCTTTGCAAGAATCGCTTTTGTGCAGAAAACAGTAACACTTGTTCAGAAGGAAAGAAAGCACAGAGCCCCAGATTTTATGTTGTCCTGGAGAGCTTGCAGAGCACTGGGGAAAGGCAGGCAGAGAATTCCCTGATAGCACCTTCTCTGTGCCTGGGAAGCAGAAGTGTTCACATTGCTTTGCAAGAATCGCTTTTGTGCAGAAAACAGTAACACTTGTTCAGAAGGAAAGAAAGCACAGAGCCCCAGATTCTATGTTGTCCTGGAGAGCTTGCAGAGCACTGGGGAAAGGCAGGCAGAGAATTCCCTGATAGCACCTTCTCTGTGCCTGGGAAGCAGAAGTGTTCACATTGCTTCGCAAGAATCGCTTTTGTGCAGAAAACAGTAACACTTGTTCAGAACGAAAGAAAGCACAGAGCCCCAGATTTTATGTTGTCCTGGAGAGCTTGCAGAGCACTGGGGAAAGGCAGGCAGAGAATTCCCTGCTAGCACCTTCTCTGTGCCTGTTCACATTGCTTCGCAGAATCGCTTTTGTGCAGAAAACAGTAACACTTGTTCAGAAGGAAAGAAAGCACAGAGCCCCAGATTTTATGTTGTCCTGGAGAGCTTGCAGAGCACTGGGGAAAGGCAGGCAGAGAATTCCTTGCTAGCACCTTCTCTGTGCCTGGGAAGCAGAAGTGTTCACATTGCTTCGCAAGAATCGCTTTTGTGCAGAAAACAGTAACACTTGTTCAGAAGGAAAGAAAGCACAGAGCCCCAGATTCTATGTTGTCCTGGAGAGCTTGCAGAGCACTGGGGAAAGGCAGGCAGAGAATTCCCTGATAGCACCTTCTCTGTGCCTGGGAAGCAGAAGTGTTCACATTGCTTTGCAAGAATCGCTTTTGTGCAGAAAACAGTAACACTTGTTCAGAAGGAAAGAAAGCACAGAGCCCCAGATTCTATGTTGTCCTGGAGAGCTTGCAGAGCACTGGGGAAAGGCAGGCAGAGAATTCCCTGATAGCACCTTCTCTGTGCCTCTTCACATTGCTTCGCAGAATCGCTTTTGTGCAGAAAACAGTAACACTTGTTCAGAAGGAAAGAAAGCACAGAGCCCCAGATTCTATGTTGTCCTGGAGAGCTTGCAGACACTGGGGAAAGGCAGGCAGAGAATTCCCTGATAGCACCTTCTCTGTGCCTGGGAAGCAGAAGTGTTCACATTGCTTCGCAAGAATCGCTTTTGTGCAGAAAACAGTAACACTTGTTCAGAACGAAAGAAAGCACAGAGCCCCAGATTTTATGTTGTCCTGGAGAGCTTGCAGAGCACTGGGGAAAGGCAGGCAGAGAATTCCCTGATAGCACCTTCTCTGTGCCTGGGAAGCAGAAGTGTTCACATTGCTTCGCAAGAATCGCTTTTGTGCAGAAAACACTAACACTTGTTCAGAAGGAAAGATAGCACAGAGCACCAGATTGTATGTTGTCCTGGAGAGCTTGCAGAGCACTGGGGAAAGGCAGGCAGAGAATTCCCTGATAGCACCTTCTCTGTGCCTGTTCACATTGCTTCGCAGAATCGCTTTTGTGCAGAAAACACTAACACTTGTTCAGAAGGAAAGAAAGCACAGAGCCCCAGATTTTATGTTGTCCTGGAGAGCTTGCAGAGCACTGGGGAAAGGCAGGCAGAGAATTCCTTGCTATCACCTTCTCTGTGCCTGGGAAGCAGAATTGTTCACATTGCTTCGCAAGAATCGCTTTTGTGCAGAAAACAGTAACACTTGTTCAGAAGGAAAGAAAGCACAGAGCCCCAGATTTTATGTTGTCCTGGAGAGCTTGCAGAGCACTGGGGAAAGGCAGGCAGAGAATTCCCTGATAGCACCTTCTCTGTGCCTGGGAAGCAGAAGTGTTCACATTGCTTTGCAAGAATCGCTTTTGTGCAGAAAACAGTAACACTTGTTCAGAAGGAAAGAAAGCACAGAGCCCCAGATTCTATGTTGTCCTGGAGAGCTTGCAGAGCACTGGGGAAAGGCAGGCAGAGAATTCCCTGATAGCACCTTCTCTGTGCCTGGGAAGCAGAAGTGTTCACATTGCTTCGCAAGAATCGCTTTTGTGCAGAAAACAGTAACACTTGTTCAGAACGAAAGAAAGCACAGAGCCCCAGATTTTATGTTGTCCTGGAGAGCTTGCAGAGCACTGGGGAAAGGCAGGCAGAGAATTCCCTGCTAGCACCTTCTCTGTGCCTGTTCACATTGCTTCGCAGAATCGCTTTTGTGCAGGAAACAGTAACACTTGTTCAGAAGGAAAGAAAGCACAGAGCCCTAGATTGTATGTTGTCCTGGAGAGCTTGCAGAGCACTGGGGAAAGGCAGGCAGAGAATTCCTTGCTAGCACCTTCTCTGTGCCTGGGAAGCAGAAGTGTTCACATTGCTTCGCAAGAATCGCTTTTGTGCAGAAAACACTAACACTTGTTCAGAAGGAAAGAAAGCACAGAGCCCCAGATTTTATGTTGTCCTGGAGAGCTTGCAGAGCACTGGGGAAAGGCAGGCAGAGAATTCCTTGCTAGCACCTTCTCTGTGCCTGGGAAGCAGAAGTGTTCACATTGCTTCGCAGAATCGCTTTTGTGCAGAAAACAGTAACACTTGTTCAGAAGGAAAGAAAGCACAGAGCCCCAGATTTTATGTTGTCCTGGAGAGCTTGCAGAGCACTGGGGAAAGGCAGGCAGAGAATTCCTTGCTAGCACCTTCTCTGTGCCTGTTCACATTGCTTCGCAAGAATCGCTTTTGTGCAGAAAACAGTAACACTTGTTCAGAACTAAAGAAAGCACAGAGCCCCAGATTCTATGTTGTCCTGGAGAGCTTGCAGAGCACTGGGGAAAGGCAGGCAGAGAATTCCCTGATAGCACCTTCTCTGTGCCTGGGAAGCAGAAGTGTTCACATTGCTTCGCAAGAATCGCTTTTGTGCAGAAAACAGTAACACTTGTTCAGAAGGAAAGAAAGCACAGAGCCCCAGATTTTATGTTGTCCTGGAGAGCTTGCAGAGCACTGGGGAAAGGCAGGCAGAGAATTCCTTGCTAGCACCTTCTCTGTGCCTGGGAAGCAGAAGTGTTCACATTGCTTCGCAGAATCGCTTTTGTGCAGAAAACAGTAACACTTGTTCAGAAGGAAAGAAAGCACAGAGCCCCATATTTTATGTTGTCCTGGAGAGCTTGCAGAGCACTGGGGAAAGGCAGGCAGAGAATTCCCTGATAGCACCTTCTCTGTGCCTGTTCACATTGCTTCGCATAATCGCTTTTGTGCAGAAAACAGTAACACTTGTTCAGAAGGAAAGAAAGCACAGAGCCCCAGATTTTATGTTGTCCTGGAGAGCTTGCAGAGCACTGGGGAAAGGCAGGCAGAGAATTCCTTGCTAGCACCTTCTCTGTGCCTGGGAAGCAGAAGTGTTCACATTGCTTCGCAAGAATCGCTTTTGTGCAGAAAACAGTAACACTTGTTCAGAAGGAAAGAAAGCACAGAGCCCCAGATTTTATGTTGCCCTGGAGAGCTTGCAGAGCACTGGGGAAAGGCAGGCAGAGAATTCCTTGCTAGCACCTTCTCTGTGCCTGGGAAGCAGAAGTGTTCACATTGCTTCGCAGAATCGCTTTTGTGCAGAAAACAGTAACACTTGTTCAGAAGGAAAGAAAGCACAGAGCCCCAGATTTTATGTTGTCCTGGAGAGCTTGCAGAGCACTGGGGAAAGGCAGGCAGAGAATTCCTTGCTAGCACCTTCTCTGTGCCTGGGAAGCAGAAGTGTTCACATTGCTTTGCAAGAATCGCTTTTGTGCAGAAAACAGTAACACTTGTTCAGAAGGAAAGAAAGCACAGAGCCCCAGATTTTATGTTGTCCTGGAGAGCTTGCAGAGCACTGGGGAAAGGCAGGCAGAGAATTCCCTGCTAGCACCTTCTCTGTGCCTGTTCACATTGCTTCGCAGAATCGCTTTTGTGCAGAAAACAGTAACACTTGTTCAGAAGGAAAGAAAGCACAGAGCCCCAGATTTTATGTTGTCCTGGAGAGCTTGCAGAGCACTGGGGAAAGGCAGGCAGAGAATTCCTTGCTAGCACCTTCTCTGTGCCTGGGAAGCAGAAGTGTTCACATTGCTTCGCAGAATCGCTTTTGTGCAGAAAACACTAACACTTGTTCAGAAGGAAAGAAAGCACAGAGCCCCAGATTTGATGTTGTCCTGGAGAGCTTGCAGAGCACTGGGGAAAGGCAGGCAGAGAATTCCTTGCTAGCACCTTCTCTGTCCCTGGGAAGCAGAAGTGTTCACATTGCTTCGCAAGAATCGCTTTTGTGCAGAAAACAGTAACACTTGTTCAGAAGGAAAGAAAGCACAGAGCCCCAGATTTTATGTTGCCCTGGAGAGCTTGCAGAGCACTGGGGAAAGGCAGGCAGAGAATTCCCTGCAAGCACCTTCTCTGTGCCTGGGAAGCAGAAGTGTTCACATTGCTTCGCAGAATCGCTTTTGTGCAGAAAACAGTAACACTTGTTCAGAAGGAAAGAAAGCACAGAGCCCCAGATTCTATGTTGTCCTGGAGAGCTTGCAGAGCACTGGGGAAAGGCAGGCAGAGAATTCCCTGATAGCACCTTCTCTGTGCCTGTTCACATTGCTTCGCAAGAATCGCTTTTGTGCAGAAAACAGTAACACTTGTTCAGAACTAAAGAAAGCACAGAGCCCCAGATTCTATGTTGTCCTGGAGAGCTTGCAGAGCACTGGGGAAAGGCAGGCAGAGAATTCCCTGATAGCACCTTCTCTGTGCCTGGGAAGCAGAAGTGTTCACATTGCTTCGCAAGAATCGCTTTTGTGCAGAAAACAGTAACAGTTGTTCAGAACGAAAGAAAGCACAGAGCCCCAGATTCTATGTTGTCCTGGAGAGCTTGCAGAGCACTGGGGAAAGGCAGGCAGAGAATTCCCTGATAGCACCTTCTCTGTGCCTGGGAAGCAGAAGTGTTCACATTGCTTCGCAAGAATCGCTTTTGTGCAGAAAACAGTAACACTTGTTCAGAAGGAAAGAAAGCACAGAGCCCCAGATTCTATGTTGTCCTTGAGAGCTTGCAGAGCACTGGGGAAAGGCAGGCAGAGAATTCCTTGCTAGCACCTTCTCTGTGCCTGGGAAGCAGAAGTGTTCACATTGCTTCGCAAGAATCGCTTTTGTGCAGAAAACACTAACACTTGTTCAGAAGGAAAGAAAGCACAGAGCCCCAGATTTTATGTTGTCCTGGAGAGCTTGCAGAGCACTGGGGAAAGGCAGGCAGAGAATTCCCTGATAGCACCTTCTCTGTGCCTGGGAAGCAGAAGTGTTCACATTGCTTCGCAAGAATCGCTTTTGTGCAGAAAACACTAACACTTGTTCAGAAGGAAAGAAAGCACAGAGCCCCAGATTCTATGTTGTCCTGGAGAGCTTGCAGAGCACTGGGGAAAGGCAGGCAGAGAATTCCCTGCTAGCACCTTCTCTGTGCCTGTTCACATTGCTTCGCAGAATCGCTTTTGTGCAGAAAACAGTAACACTTGTTCAGAAGGAAAGAAAGCACAGAGCCCCAGATTCTATGTTGTCCTGGAGAGCTTGCAGAGCACTGGGGAAAGGCAGGCAGAGAATTCCCTGATAGCACCTTCTCTGTGCCTGGGAAGCAGAAGTGTTCACATTGCTTCGCAAGAATCGCTTTTGTGCAGAAAACAGTAACACTTGTTCAGAACGAAAGAAAGCACAGAGCCCCAGATTTTATGTTGTCCTGGAGAGCTTGCAGAGCACTGGGGAAAGGCAGGCAGAGAATTCCCTGATAGCACCTTCTCTGTGCCTGTTCACATTGCTTCGCAAGAATCGCTTTTGTGCAGGAAACAGTAACACTTGTTCAGAACGAAAGAAAGCACAGAGCCCCAGATTCTATGTTGTCCTGGAGAGCTTGCAGAGCACTGGGGAAAGGCAGGCAGAGAATTCCTTGCTAGCACCTTCTCTGTGCCTGGGAAGCAGAAGTGTTCACATTGCTTCGCAAGAATCGCTTTTGTGCAGAAAACACTAACACTTGTTCAGAAGGAAAGAAAGCACAGAGCCACAGATTTTATGTTGTCCTGGAGAGCTTGCAGAGCACTGGGGAAAGGCAGGCAGAGAATTCCTTGCTAGCACCTTCTCTGTGCCTGGGAAGCAGAAGTGTTCACATTGCTTCGCAGAATCGCTTTTGTGCAGAAAACACTAACACTTGTTCAGAAGGAAAGAAAGCACAGAGCCCCATATTTTATGTTGTCCTGGAGAGCTTGCAGAGCACTGGGGAAAGGCAGGCAGAGAATTCCCTGATAGCACCTTCTCTTTGCCTGTTCACATTGCTTCGCATAATCGCTTTTGTGCAGAAAACAGTAACACTTGTTCAGAAGGAAAGAAAGCACAGAGCCCCAGATTTTATGTTGTCCTGGAGAGCTTGCAGAGCACTGGGGAAAGGCAGGCAGAGAATTCCTTGCTAGCACCTTCTCTGTGCCTGGGAAGCAGAAGTGTTCACATTGCTTCGCAGAATCGCTTTTCTGCAGAAAACACTAACACTTGTTCAGAAGGAAAGAAAGCACAGAGCCCCAGATTTTATGTTGCCCTGGAGAGCTTGCAGAGCACTGGGGAAAGGCAGGCAGAGAATTCCTTGCTAGCACCTTCTCTGTGCCTGGGAAGCAGAAGTGTTCACATTGCTTCGCAAGAATCGCTTTTGTGCAGAAAACAGTAACACTTGTTCAGAAGGAAAGAAAGCACAGAGCCCCAGATTTTATGTTGTCCTGGAGAGCTTGCAGAGCACTGGGGAAAGGCAGGCAGAGAATTCCTTGCTAGCACCTTCTCTGTGCCTGTTCACATTGCTTCGCAAGAATCGCTTTTGTGCAGAAAACAGTAACACTTGTTCAGAACTAAAGAAAGCACAGAGCCCCAGATTCTATGTTGTCCTGGAGAGCTTGCAGAGCACTGGGGAAAGGCAGGCAGAGAATTCCCTGATAGCACCTTCTCTGTGCCTGGGAAGCAGAAGTGTTCACATTGCTTCGCAAGAATCGCTTTTGTGCAGAAAACAGTAACACTTGTTCAGAAGGAAAGAAAGCACAGAGCCCCAGATTTTATGTTGTCCTGGAGAGCTTGCAGAGCACTGGGGAAAGGCAGGCAGAGAATTCCTTGCTAGCACCTTCTCTGTGCCTGGGAAGCAGAAGTGTTCACATTGCTTCGCAGAATCGCTTTTGTGCAGAAAACAGTAACACTTGTTCAGAAGGAAAGAAAGCACAGAGCCCCATATTTTATGTTGTCCTGGAGAGCTTGCAGAGCACTGGGGAAAGGCAGGCAGAGAATTCCTTGCTAGCACCTTCTCTGTGCCTGTTCACATTGCTTCGCATAATCGCTTTTGTGCAGAAAACAGTAACACTTGTTCAGAAGGAAAGAAAGCACAGAGCCCCAGATTTTATGTTGTCCTGGAGAGCTTGCAGAGCACTGGGGAAAGGCAGGCAGAGAATTCCTTGCTAGCACCTTCTCTGTGCCTGTTCACATTGCTTCGCAAGAATCGCTTTTGTGCAGAAAACAGTAACACTTGTTCAGAACTAAAGAAAGCACAGAGCCCCAGATTCTATGTTGTCCTGGAGAGCTTGCAGAGCACTGGGGAAAGGCAGGCAGAGAATTCCCTGATAGCACCTTCTCTGTGCCTGGGAAGCAGAAGTGTTCACATTGCTTCGCAAGAATCGCTTTTGTGCAGAAAACAGTAACACTTGTTCAGAAGGAAAGAAAGCACAGAGCCCCAGATTTTATGTTGTCCTGGAGAGCTTGCAGAGCACTGGGGAAAGGCAGGCAGAGAATTCCTTGCTAGCACCTTCTCTGTGCCTGGGAAGCAGAAGTGTTCACATTGCTTCGCAGAATCGCTTTTGTGCAGAAAACAGTAACACTTGTTCAGAAGGAAAGAAAGCACAGAGCCCCATATTTTATGTTGTCCTGGAGAGCTTGCAGAGCACTGGGGAAAGGCAGGCAGAGAATTCCCTGATAGCACCTTCTCTGTGCCTGTTCACATTGCTTCGCATAATCGCTTTTGTGCAGAAAACAGTAACACTTGTTCAGAAGGAAAGAAAGCACAGAGCCCCAGATTTTATGTTGTCCTGGAGAGCTTGCAGAGCACTGGGGAAAGGCAGGCAGAGAATTCCTTGCTAGCACCTTCTCTGTGCCTGGGAAGCAGAAGTGTTCACATTGCTTCGCAAGAATCGCTTTTGTGCAGAAAACAGTAACACTTGTTCAGAAGGAAAGAAAGCACAGAGCCCCAGATTTTATGTTGCCCTGGAGAGCTTGCAGAGCACTGGGGAAAGGCAGGCAGAGAATTCCTTGCTAGCACCTTCTCTGTGCCTGGGAAGCAGAAGTGTTCACATTGCTTCGCAGAATCGCTTTTGTGCAGAAAACAGTAACACTTGTTCAGAAGGAAAGAAAGCACAGAGCCCCAGATTTTATGTTGTCCTGGAGAGCTTGCAGAGCACTGGGGAAAGGCAGGCAGAGAATTCCTTGCTAGCACCTTCTCTGTGCCTGGGAAGCAGAAGTGTTCACATTGCTTTGCAAGAATCGCTTTTGTGCAGAAAACAGTAACACTTGTTCAGAAGGAAAGAAAGCACAGAGCCCCAGATTTTATGTTGTCCTGGAGAGCTTGCAGAGCACTGGGGAAAGGCAGGCAGAGAATTCCCTGCTAGCACCTTCTCTGTGCCTGTTCACATTGCTTCGCAGAATCGCTTTTGTGCAGAAAACAGTAACACTTGTTCAGAAGGAAAGAAAGCACAGAGCCCCAGATTTTATGTTGTCCTGGAGAGCTTGCAGAGCACTGGGGAAAGGCAGGCAGAGAATTCCTTGCTAGCACCTTCTCTGTGCCTGGGAAGCAGAAGTGTTCACATTGCTTCGCAGAATCGCTTTTGTGCAGAAAACACTAACACTTGTTCAGAAGGAAAGAAAGCACAGAGCCCCAGATTTGATGTTGTCCTGGAGAGCTTGCAGAGCACTGGGGAAAGGCAGGCAGAGAATTCCTTGCTAGCACCTTCTCTGTCCCTGGGAAGCAGAAGTGTTCACATTGCTTCGCAAGAATCGCTTTTGTGCAGAAAACAGTAACACTTGTTCAGAAGGAAAGAAAGCACAGAGCCCCAGATTTTATGTTGCCCTGGAGAGCTTGCAGAGCACTGGGGAAAGGCAGGCAGAGAATTCCCTGCAAGCACCTTCTCTGTGCCTGGGAAGCAGAAGTGTTCACATTGCTTCGCAGAATCGCTTTTGTGCAGAAAACAGTAACACTTGTTCAGAAGGAAAGAAAGCACAGAGCCCCAGATTCTATGTTGTCCTGGAGAGCTTGCAGAGCACTGGGGAAAGGCAGGCAGAGAATTCCCTGATAGCACCTTCTCTGTGCCTGTTCACATTGCTTCGCAAGAATCGCTTTTGTGCAGAAAACAGTAACACTTGTTCAGAACTAAAGAAAGCACAGAGCCCCAGATTCTATGTTGTCCTGGAGAGCTTGCAGAGCACTGGGGAAAGGCAGGCAGAGAATTCCCTGATAGCACCTTCTCTGTGCCTGGGAAGCAGAAGTGTTCACATTGCTTCGCAAGAATCGCTTTTGTGCAGAAAACAGTAACAGTTGTTCAGAACGAAAGAAAGCACAGAGCCCCAGATTCTATGTTGTCCTGGAGAGCTTGCAGAGCACTGGGGAAAGGCAGGCAGAGAATTCCCTGATAGCACCTTCTCTGTGCCTGGGAAGCAGAAGTGTTCACATTGCTTCGCAAGAATCGCTTTTGTGCAGAAAACAGTAACACTTGTTCAGAAGGAAAGAAAGCACAGAGCCCCAGATTCTATGTTGTCCTTGAGAGCTTGCAGAGCACTGGGGAAAGGCAGGCAGAGAATTCCTTGCTAGCACCTTCTCTGTGCCTGGGAAGCAGAAGTGTTCACATTGCTTCGCAAGAATCGCTTTTGTGCAGAAAACACTAACACTTGTTCAGAAGGAAAGAAAGCACAGAGCCCCAGATTTTATGTTGTCCTGGAGAGCTTGCAGAGCACTGGGGAAAGGCAGGCAGAGAATTCCCTGATAGCACCTTCTCTGTGCCTGGGAAGCAGAAGTGTTCACATTGCTTCGCAAGAATCGCTTTTGTGCAGAAAACACTAACACTTGTTCAGAAGGAAAGAAAGCACAGAGCCCCAGATTCTATGTTGTCCTGGAGAGCTTGCAGAGCACTGGGGAAAGGCAGGCAGAGAATTCCCTGCTAGCACCTTCTCTGTGCCTGTTCACATTGCTTCGCAGAATCGCTTTTGTGCAGAAAACAGTAACACTTGTTCAGAAGGAAAGAAAGCACAGAGCCCCAGATTCTATGTTGTCCTGGAGAGCTTGCAGAGCACTGGGGAAAGGCAGGCAGAGAATTCCCTGATAGCACCTTCTCTGTGCCTGGGAAGCAGAAGTGTTCACATTGCTTCGCAAGAATCGCTTTTGTGCAGAAAACAGTAACACTTGTTCAGAACGAAAGAAAGCACAGAGCCCCAGATTTTATGTTGTCCTGGAGAGCTTGCAGAGCACTGGGGAAAGGCAGGCAGAGAATTCCCTGATAGCACCTTCTCTGTGCCTGTTCACATTGCTTCGCAAGAATCGCTTTTGTGCAGGAAACAGTAACACTTGTTCAGAACGAAAGAAAGCACAGAGCCCCAGATTCTATGTTGTCCTGGAGAGCTTGCAGAGCACTGGGGAAAGGCAGGCAGAGAATTCCTTGCTAGCACCTTCTCTGTGCCTGGGAAGCAGAAGTGTTCACATTGCTTCGCAAGAATCGCTTTTGTGCAGAAAACACTAACACTTGTTCAGAAGGAAAGAAAGCACAGAGCCACAGATTTTATGTTGTCCTGGAGAGCTTGCAGAGCACTGGGGAAAGGCAGGCAGAGAATTCCTTGCTAGCACCTTCTCTGTGCCTGGGAAGCAGAAGTGTTCACATTGCTTCGCAGAATCGCTTTTGTGCAGAAAACACTAACACTTGTTCAGAAGGAAAGAAAGCACAGAGCCCCATATTTTATGTTGTCCTGGAGAGCTTGCAGAGCACTGGGGAAAGGCAGGCAGAGAATTCCCTGATAGCACCTTCTCTTTGCCTGTTCACATTGCTTCGCATAATCGCTTTTGTGCAGAAAACAGTAACACTTGTTCAGAAGGAAAGAAAGCACAGAGCCCCAGATTTTATGTTGTCCTGGAGAGCTTGCAGAGCACTGGGGAAAGGCAGGCAGAGAATTCCTTGCTAGCACCTTCTCTGTGCCTGGGAAGCAGAAGTGTTCACATTGCTTCGCAGAATCGCTTTTCTGCAGAAAACACTAACACTTGTTCAGAAGGAAAGAAAGCACAGAGCCCCAGATTTTATGTTGCCCTGGAGAGCTTGCAGAGCACTGGGGAAAGGCAGGCAGAGAATTCCTTGCTAGCACCTTCTCTGTGCCTGGGAAGCAGAAGTGTTCACATTGCTTCGCAAGAATCGCTTTTGTGCAGAAAACAGTAACACTTGTTCAGAAGGAAAGAAAGCACAGAGCCCCAGATTTTATGTTGCCCTGGAGAGCTTGCAGAGCACTGGGGAAAGGCAGGCAGAGAATTCCCTGCAAGCACCTTCTCTGTGCCTGGGAAGCAGAAGTGTTCACATTGCTTCGCAGAATCGCTTTTGTGCAGAAAACAGTAACACTTGTTCAGAAGGAAAGAAAGCACAGAGCCCCAGATTCTATGTTGTCCTGGAGAGCTTGCAGAGCACTGGGGAAAGGCAGGCAGAGAATTCCTTGCTAGCACCTTCTCTGTGCCTGGGAAGCAGAAGTGTTCACATTGCTTCGCAAGAATCGCTTTTGTGCAGAAAACACTAACACTTGTTCAGAAGGAAAGAAAGCACAGAGCCCCAGATTTTATGTTGTCCTGGAGAGCTTGCAGAGCACTGGGGAAAGGCAGGCAGAGAATTCCCTGCTAGCACCTTCTCTGTGCCTGTTCACATTGCTTCGCAGAATCGCTTTTGTGCAGAAAACAGTAACACTTGTTCAGAAGGAAAGAAAGCACAGAGCCCCAGATTTTATGTTGTCCTGGAGAGCTTGCAGAGCACTGGGGAAAGGCAGGCAGAGAATTCCTTGCTAGCACCTTCTCTGTGCCTGGGAAGCAGAAGTGTTCACATTGCTTCGCAGAATCGCTTTTGTGCAGAAAACACTAACACTTGTTCAGAAGGAAAGAAAGCACAGAGCCCCAGATTTTATGTTGTTCTGGAGAGCTTGCAGAGCACTGGGGAAAGGCAGGCAGAGAATTCCTTGCTAGCACCTTCTCTGTCCCTGGGAAGCAGAAGTGTTCACATTGCTTCGCAAGAATCGCTTTTGTGCAGAAAACAGTAACACTTGTTCAGAAGGAAAGAAAGCACAGAGCCCCAGATTTTATGTTGCCCTGGAGAGCTTGCAGAGCACTGGGGAAAGGCAGGCAGAGAATTCCCTGCAAGCACCTTCTCTGTGCCTGGGAAGCAGAAGTGTTCACATTGCTTCGCAGAATCGCTTTTGTGCAGAAAACAGTAACACTTGTTCAGAAGGAAAGAAAGCACAGAGCCCCAGATTCTATGTTGTCCTGGAGAGCTTGCAGAGCACTGGGGAAAGGCAGGCTGAGAATTCCCTGATAGCACCTTCTCTGTGCCTGTTCACATTGCTTCGCAAGAATCGCTTTTGTGCAGAAAACAGTAACACTTGTTCAGAACTAAAGAAAGCACAGAGCCCCAGATTCTATGTTGTCCTGGAGAGCTTGCAGAGCACTGGGGAAAGGCAGGCAGAGAATTCCCTGCTAGCACCTTCTCTGTGCCTGGGAAGCAGAGGTGTTCACATTGCTTCGCAAGAATCGCTTTTGTGCAGAAAACAGTAACACTTGTTCAGAACGAAAGAAAGCACAGAGCCCCAGATTCTATGTTGTCCTGGAGAGCTTGCAGAGCACTGGGGAAAGGCAGGCAGAGAATTCCCTGATAGCACCTTCTCTGTCCCTGGGAAGCAGAAGTGTTCACATTGCTTCGCAAGAATCGCTTTTGTGCAGAAAACAGTAACACTTGTTCAGAAGGAAAGAAAGCACAGAGCCCCAGATTTTATGTTGCCCTGGAGAGCTTGCAGAGCACTGGGGAAAGGCAGGCAGAGAATTCCCTGCAAGCACCTTCTCTGTGCCTGGGAAGCAGAAGTGTTCACATTGCTTCGCAGAATCGCTTTTGTGCAGAAAACAGTAACACTTGTTCAGAAGGAAAGAAAGCACAGAGCCCCAGATTCTATGTTGTCCTGGAGAGCTTGCAGAGCACTGGGGAAAGGCAGGCTGAGAATTCCCTGATAGCACCTTCTCTGTGCCTGTTCACATTGCTTTGCAAGAATCGCTTTTGTGCAGAAAACAGTAACACTTGTTCAGAACTAAAGAAAGCACAGAGCCCCAGATTCTATGTTGTCCTGGAGAGCTTGCAGAGCACTGGGGAAAGGCAGGCAGAGAATTCCCTGCTAGCACCTTCTCTGTGCCTGGGAAGCAGAGGTGTTCACATTGCTTCGCAAGAATCGCTTTTGTGCAGAAAACAGTAACACTTGTTCAGAACGAAAGAAAGCACAGAGCCCCAGATTCTATGTTGTCCTGGAGAGCTTGCAGAGCACTGGGGAAAGGCAGGCAGAGAATTCCCTGATAGCACCTTCTCTGTGCCTGGGAAGCAGAAGTGTTCACATTGCTTCGCAAGAATCGCTTTTGTGCAGAAAACAGTAACACTTGTTCAGAAGGAAAGAAAGCACAGAGCCCCAGATTCTATGTTGTCCTGGAGAGCTTGCAGAGCACTGGGGAAAGGCAGGCAGAGAATTCCTTGCTAGCACCTTCTCTGTGCCTGGGAAGCAGAAGTGTTCACATTGCTTCGCAAGAATCGCTTTTGTGCAGAAAACATTAACACTTGTTCAGAAGGAAAGAAAGCACAGAGCCCCAGATTTTATGTTGTCCTGGAGAGCTTGCAGAGCACTGGGGAAAGGCAGGCAGAGAATTCCCTGATAGCACCTTCTCTGTGCCTGTTCACATTGCTTCGCAGAATCGCTTTTGTGCAGAAAACACTAACACTTGTTCAGAAGGAAAGAAAGCACAGAGCCCCAGATTCTATGTTGTCCTGGAGAGCTTGCAGAGCACTGGGGAAAGGCAGGCTGAGAATTCCCTGATAGCACCTTCTCTGTGCCTGTTCACATTGCTTCGCAAGAATCGCTTTTGTGCAGAAAACAGTAACACTTGTTCAGAACTAAAGAAAGCACAGAGCCCCAGATTCTATGTTGTCCTGGAGAGCTTGCAGAGCACTGGGGAAAGGCAGGCAGAGAATTCCCTGCTAGCACCTTCTCTGTGCCTGGGAAGCAGAGGTGTTCACATTGCTTCGCAAGAATCGCTTTTGTGCAGAAAACAGTAACACTTGTTCAGAACGAAAGAAAGCACAGAGCCCCAGATTCTATGTTGTCCTGGAGAGCTTGCAGAGCACTGGGGAAAGGCAGGCAGAGAATTCCCTGATAGCACCTTCTCTGTCCCTGGGAAGCAGAAGTGTTCACATTGCTTCGCAAGAATCGCTTTTGTGCAGAAAACAGTAACACTTGTTCAGAAGGAAAGAAAGCACAGAGCCCCAGATTTTATGTTGCCCTGGAGAGCTTGCAGAGCACTGGGGAAAGGCAGGCAGAGAATTCCCTGCAAGCACCTTCTCTGTGCCTGGGAAGCAGAAGTGTTCACATTGCTTCGCAGAATCGCTTTTGTGCAGAAAACAGTAACACTTGTTCAGAAGGAAAGAAAGCACAGAGCCCCAGATTCTATGTTGTCCTGGAGAGCTTGCAGAGCACTGGGGAAAGGCAGGCTGAGAATTCCCTGATAGCACCTTCTCTGTGCCTGTTCACATTGCTTTGCAAGAATCGCTTTTGTGCAGAAAACAGTAACACTTGTTCAGAACTAAAGAAAGCACAGAGCCCCAGATTCTATGTTGTCCTGGAGAGCTTGCAGAGCACTGGGGAAAGGCAGGCAGAGAATTCCCTGCTAGCACCTTCTCTGTGCCTGGGAAGCAGAGGTGTTCACATTGCTTCGCAAGAATCGCTTTTGTGCAGAAAACAGTAACACTTGTTCAGAACGAAAGAAAGCACAGAGCCCCAGATTCTATGTTGTCCTGGAGAGCTTGCAGAGCACTGGGGAAAGGCAGGCAGAGAATTCCCTGATAGCACCTTCTCTGTGCCTGGGAAGCAGAAGTGTTCACATTGCTTCGCAAGAATCGCTTTTGTGCAGAAAACAGTAACACTTGTTCAGAAGGAAAGAAAGCACAGAGCCCCAGATTCTATGTTGTCCTGGAGAGCTTGCAGAGCACTGGGGAAAGGCAGGCAGAGAATTCCTTGCTAGCACCTTCTCTGTGCCTGGGAAGCAGAAGTGTTCACATTGCTTCGCAAGAATCGCTTTTGTGCAGAAAACATTAACACTTGTTCAGAAGGAAAGAAAGCACAGAGCCCCAGATTTTATGTTGTCCTGGAGAGCTTGCAGAGCACTGGGGAAAGGCAGGCAGAGAATTCCCTGATAGCACCTTCTCTGTGCCTGTTCACATTGCTTCGCAGAATCGCTTTTGTGCAGAAAACACTAACACTTGTTCAGAAGGAAAGAAAGCACAGAGCCCCAGATTCTATGTTGTCCTGGAGAGCTTGCAGAGCACTGGGGAAAGGCAGGCAGAGAATTCCTTGCTATCACCTTCTCTGTGCCTGGGAAGCAGAAGTGTTCCCATTGCTTCGCAGAATCGCTTTTGTGCAGAAAACAGTAACACTTGTTCAGAAGGAAAGAAAGCACAGAGCCCCAGATTTTATGTTGTCCTGGAGAGCTTGCAGAGCACTGGGGAAAGGCAGGCAGAGAATTCCTTGCTAGCACCTTCTCTGTGCCTGGGAAGCAGAAGTGTTCACATTGCTTCGCAAGAATCGCTTTTGTGCAGAAAACACTAACACTTGTTCAGAAGGAAAGAAAGCACAGAGCCCCAGATTTTATGTTGTCCTGGAGAGCTTGCAGAGCACTGGGGAAAGGCAGGCAGAGAATTCCTTGCTAGCACCTTCTCTGTGCCTGGGAAGCAGAAGTGTTCACATTGCTTCGCAGAATCGCTTTTGTGCAGAAAACAGTAACACTTGTTCAGAAGGAAAGAAAGCACAGAGCCCCAGATTTTATGTTGTCCTGGAGAGCTTGCAGAGCACTGGGGAAAGGCAGGCAGAGAATTCCTTGCTAGCACCTTCTCTGTGCCTGTTCACATTGCTTCGCAAGAATCGCTTTTGTGCAGAAAACAGTAACACTTGTTCAGAACTAAAGAAAGCACAGAGCCCCAGATTCTATGTTGTCCTGGAGAGCTTGCAGAGCACTGGGGAAAGGCAGGCAGAGAATTCCCTGATAGCACCTTCTCTGTGCCTGGGAAGCAGAAGTGTTCACATTGCTTCGCAAGAATCGCTTTTGTGCAGAAAACAGTAACACTTGTTCAGAAGGAAAGAAAGCACAGAGCCCCAGATTTTATGTTGTCCTGGAGAGCTTGCAGAGCACTGGGGAAAGGCAGGCAGAGAATTCCTTGCTAGCACCTTCTCTGTGCCTGGGAAGCAGAAGTGTTCACATTGCTTCGCAGAATCGCTTTTGTGCAGAAAACAGTAACACTTGTTCAGAAGGAAAGAAAGCACAGAGCCCCATATTTTATGTTGTCCTGGAGAGCTTGCAGAGCACTGGGGAAAGGCAGGCAGAGAATTCCCTGATAGCACCTTCTCTGTGCCTGTTCACATTGCTTCGCATAATCGCTTTTGTGCAGAAAACAGTAACACTTGTTCAGAAGGAAAGAAAGCACAGAGCCCCAGATTTTATGTTGTCCTGGAGAGCTTGCAGAGCACTGGGGAAAGGCAGGCAGAGAATTCCTTGCTAGCACCTTCTCTGTGCCTGGGAAGCAGAAGTGTTCACATTGCTTCGCAAGAATCGCTTTTGTGCAGAAAACAGTAACACTTGTTCAGAAGGAAAGAAAGCACAGAGCCCCAGATTTTATGTTGCCCTGGAGAGCTTGCAGAGCACTGGGGAAAGGCAGGCAGAGAATTCCTTGCTAGCACCTTCTCTGTGCCTGGGAAGCAGAAGTGTTCACATTGCTTCGCAGAATCGCTTTTGTGCAGAAAACAGTAACACTTGTTCAGAAGGAAAGAAAGCACAGAGCCCCAGATTTTATGTTGTCCTGGAGAGCTTGCAGAGCACTGGGGAAAGGCAGGCAGAGAATTCCTTGCTAGCACCTTCTCTGTGCCTGGGAAGCAGAAGTGTTCACATTGCTTCGCAAGAATCGCTTTTGTGCAGAAAACACTAACACTTGTTCAGAAGGAAAGAAAGCACAGAGCCCCAGATTTTATGTTGTCCTGGAGAGCTTGCAGAGCACTGGGGAAAGGCAGGCAGAGAATTCCCTGCTAGCACCTTCTCTGTGCCTGTTCACATTGCTTCGCAGAATCGCTTTTGTGCAGAAAACAGTAACACTTGTTCAGAAGGAAAGAAAGCACAGAGCCCCAGATTTTATGTTGTCCTGGAGAGCTTGCAGAGCACTGGGGAAAGGCAGGCAGAGAATTCCTTGCTAGCACCTTCTCTGTGCCTGGGAAGCAGAAGTGTTCACATTGCTTCGCAAGAATCGCTTTTGTGCAGAAAACAGTAACACTTGTTCAGAAGGAAAGAAAGCACAGAGCCCCATATTTTATGTTGTCCTGGAGAGCTTGCAGAGCACTGGGGAAAGGCAGGCAGAGAATTCCCTGATAGCACCTTCTCTGTGCCTGGGAAGCAGAAGTGTTCACATTGCTTTGCAAGAATCGCTTTTGTGCAGAAAACAGTAACACTTGTTCAGAAGGAAAGAAAGCACAGAGCCCCAGATTCTATGTTGTCCTGGAGAGCTTGCAGAGCACTGGGGAAAGGCAGGCAGAGAATTCCCTGATAGCACCTTCTCTGTGCCTCTTCACATTGCTTCGCAGAATCGCTTTTGTGCAGAAAACAGTAACACTTGTTCAGAAGGAAAGAAAGCACAGAGCCCCAGATTCTATGTTGTCCTGGAGAGCTTGCAGACACTGGGGAAAGGCAGGCATAGAATTCCCTGATAGCACCTTCTCTGTGCCTGGGAAGCAGAAGTGTTCACATTGCTTCGCAAGAATCGCTTTTGTGCAGAAAACAGTAACACTTGTTCAGAACGAAAGAAAGCACAGAGCCCCAGATTTTATGTTGTCCTGGAGAGCTTGCAGAGCACTGGGGAAAGGCAGGCAGAGAATTCCCTGCTAGCACCTTCTCTGTGCCTGGGAAGCAGAAGTGTTCACATTGCTTCGCAAGAATCGCTTTTGTGCAGAAAACACTAACACTTGTTCAGAAGGAAAGATAGCACAGAGCACCAGATTGTATGTTGTCCTGGAGAGCTTGCAGAGCACTGGGGAAAGGCAGGCAGAGAATTCCCTGATAGCACCTTCTCTGTGCCTGTTCACATTGCTTCGCAGAATCGCTTTTGTGCAGAAAACACTAACACTTGTTCAGAAGGAAAGAAAGCACAGAGCCCCAGATTTTATGTTGTCCTGGAGAGCTTGCAGAGCACTGGGGAAAGGCAGGCAGAGAATTCCTTGCTATCACCTTCTCTGTGCCTGGGAAGCAGAAGTGTTCACATTGCTTCGCAAGAATCGCTTTTGTGCAGAAAACAGTAACACTTGTTCAGAAGGAAAGAAAGCACAGAGCCCCATATTTTATGTTGTCCTGGAGAGCTTGCAGAGCACTGGGGAAAGGCAGGCAGAGAATTCCCTGATAGCACCTTCTCTGTGCCTGGGAAGCAGAAGTGTTCACATTGCTTCGCAGAATCGCTTTTGTGCAGAAAACAGTAACACTTGTTCAGAAGGAAAGAAAGCACAGAGCCCCATATTTTATGTTGTCCTGGAGAGCTTGCAGAGCACTGGGGAAAGGCAGGCAGAGAATTCCCTGATAGCACCTTCTCTGTGCCTGTTCACATTGCTTCGCATAATCGCTTTTGTGCAGAAAACAGTAACACTTGTTCAGAAGGAAAGAAAGCACAGAGCCCCAGATTCTATGTTGTCCTGGAGAGCTTGCAGAGCACTGGGGAAAGGCAGGCAGAGAATTCCCTGATAGCACCTTCTCTGTGCCTCTTCACATTGCTTCGCAGAATCGCTTTTGTGCAGAAAACAGTAACACTTGTTCAGAAGGAAAGAAAGCACAGAGCCCCAGATTCTATGTTGTCCTGGAGAGCTTGCAGACACTGGGGAAAGGCAGGCATAGAATTCCCTGATAGCACCTTCTCTGTGCCTGGGAAGCAGAAGTGTTCACATTGCTTCGCAAGAATCGCTTTTGTGCAGAAAACAGTAACACTTGTTCAGAACGAAAGAAAGCACAGAGCCCCAGATTTTATGTTGTCCTGGAGAGCTTGCAGAGCACTGGGGAAAGGCAGGCAGAGAATTCCCTGCTAGCACCTTCTCTGTGCCTGGGAAGCAGAAGTGTTCACATTGCTTCGCAAGAATCGCTTTTGTGCAGAAAACACTAACACTTGTTCAGAAGGAAAGATAGCACAGAGCACCAGATTGTATGTTGTCCTGGAGAGCTTGCAGAGCACTGGGGAAAGGCAGGCAGAGAATTCCCTGATAGCACCTTCTCTGTGCCTGTTCACATTGCTTCGCAGAATCGCTTTTGTGCAGAAAACACTAACACTTGTTCAGAAGGAAAGAAAGCACAGAGCCCCAGATTTTATGTTGCCCTGGAGAGCTTGCAGAGCACTGGGGAAAGGCAGGCAGAGAATTCCCTGCAAGCACCTTCTCTGTGCCTGGGAAGCAGAAGTGTTCACATTGCTTCGCAGAATCGCTTTTGTGCAGAAAACAGTAACACTTGTTCAGAAGGAAAGAAAGCACAGAGCCCCAGATTCTATGTTGTCCTGGAGAGCTTGCAGAGCACTGGGGAAAGGCAGGCTGAGAATTCCCTGATAGCACCTTCTCTGTGCCTGTTCACATTGCTTTGCAAGAATCGCTTTTGTGCAGAAAACAGTAACACTTGTTCAGAACTAAAGAAAGCACAGAGCCCCAGATTCTATGTTGTCCTGGAGAGCTTGCAGAGCACTGGGGAAAGGCAGGCAGAGAATTCCCTGCTAGCACCTTCTCTGTGCCTGGGAAGCAGAGGTGTTCACATTGCTTCGCAAGAATCGCTTTTGTGCAGAAAACAGTAACACTTGTTCAGAACGAAAGAAAGCACAGAGCCCCAGATTCTATGTTGTCCTGGAGAGCTTGCAGAGCACTGGGGAAAGGCAGGCAGAGAATTCCCTGATAGCACCTTCTCTGTGCCTGGGAAGCAGAAGTGTTCACATTGCTTCGCAAGAATCGCTTTTGTGCAGAAAACAGTAACACTTGTTCAGAAGGAAAGAAAGCACAGAGCCCCAGATTCTATGTTGTCCTGGAGAGCTTGCAGAGCACTGGGGAAAGGCAGGCAGAGAATTCCTTGCTAGCACCTTCTCTGTGCCTGGGAAGCAGAAGTGTTCACATTGCTTCGCAAGAATCGCTTTTGTGCAGAAAACATTAACACTTGTTCAGAAGGAAAGAAAGCACAGAGCCCCAGATTTTATGTTGTCCTGGAGAGCTTGCAGAGCACTGGGGAAAGGCAGGCAGAGAATTCCCTGATAGCACCTTCTCTGTGCCTGTTCACATTGCTTCGCAGAATCGCTTTTGTGCAGAAAACACTAACACTTGTTCAGAAGGAAAGAAAGCACAGAGCCCCAGATTCTATGTTGTCCTGGAGAGCTTGCAGAGCACTGGGGAAAGGCAGGCTGAGAATTCCCTGATAGCACCTTCTCTGTGCCTGTTCACATTGCTTCGCAAGAATCGCTTTTGTGCAGAAAACAGTAACACTTGTTCAGAACTAAAGAAAGCACAGAGCCCCAGATTCTATGTTGTCCTGGAGAGCTTGCAGAGCACTGGGGAAAGGCAGGCAGAGAATTCCCTGCTAGCACCTTCTCTGTGCCTGGGAAGCAGAGGTGTTCACATTGCTTCGCAAGAATCGCTTTTGTGCAGAAAACAGTAACACTTGTTCAGAACGAAAGAAAGCACAGAGCCCCAGATTCTATGTTGTCCTGGAGAGCTTGCAGAGCACTGGGGAAAGGCAGGCAGAGAATTCCCTGATAGCACCTTCTCTGTCCCTGGGAAGCAGAAGTGTTCACATTGCTTCGCAAGAATCGCTTTTGTGCAGAAAACAGTAACACTTGTTCAGAAGGAAAGAAAGCACAGAGCCCCAGATTTTATGTTGCCCTGGAGAGCTTGCAGAGCACTGGGGAAAGGCAGGCAGAGAATTCCCTGCAAGCACCTTCTCTGTGCCTGGGAAGCAGAAGTGTTCACATTGCTTCGCAGAATCGCTTTTGTGCAGAAAACAGTAACACTTGTTCAGAAGGAAAGAAAGCACAGAGCCCCAGATTCTATGTTGTCCTGGAGAGCTTGCAGAGCACTGGGGAAAGGCAGGCTGAGAATTCCCTGATAGCACCTTCTCTGTGCCTGTTCACATTGCTTTGCAAGAATCGCTTTTGTGCAGAAAACAGTAACACTTGTTCAGAACTAAAGAAAGCACAGAGCCCCAGATTCTATGTTGTCCTGGAGAGCTTGCAGAGCACTGGGGAAAGGCAGGCAGAGAATTCCCTGCTAGCACCTTCTCTGTGCCTGGGAAGCAGAGGTGTTCACATTGCTTCGCAAGAATCGCTTTTGTGCAGAAAACAGTAACACTTGTTCAGAACGAAAGAAAGCACAGAGCCCCAGATTCTATGTTGTCCTGGAGAGCTTGCAGAGCACTGGGGAAAGGCAGGCAGAGAATTCCCTGATAGCACCTTCTCTGTGCCTGGGAAGCAGAAGTGTTCACATTGCTTCGCAAGAATCGCTTTTGTGCAGAAAACAGTAACACTTGTTCAGAAGGAAAGAAAGCACAGAGCCCCAGATTCTATGTTGTCCTGGAGAGCTTGCAGAGCACTGGGGAAAGGCAGGCAGAGAATTCCTTGCTAGCACCTTCTCTGTGCCTGGGAAGCAGAAGTGTTCACATTGCTTCGCAAGAATCGCTTTTGTGCAGAAAACATTAACACTTGTTCAGAAGGAAAGAAAGCACAGAGCCCCAGATTTTATGTTGTCCTGGAGAGCTTGCAGAGCACTGGGGAAAGGCAGGCAGAGAATTCCCTGATAGCACCTTCTCTGTGCCTGTTCACATTGCTTCGCAGAATCGCTTTTGTGCAGAAAACACTAACACTTGTTCAGAAGGAAAGAAAGCACAGAGCCCCAGATTCTATGTTGTCCTGGAGAGCTTGCAGAGCACTGGGGAAAGGCAGGCAGAGAATTCCTTGCTATCACCTTCTCTGTGCCTGGGAAGCAGAAGTGTTCCCATTGCTTCGCAGAATCGCTTTTGTGCAGAAAACAGTAACACTTGTTCAGAAGGAAAGAAAGCACAGAGCCCCAGATTTTATGTTGTCCTGGAGAGCTTGCAGAGCACTGGGGAAAGGCAGGCAGAGAATTCCTTGCTAGCACCTTCTCTGTGCCTGGGAAGCAGAAGTGTTCACATTGCTTCGCAAGAATCGCTTTTGTGCAGAAAACACTAACACTTGTTCAGAAGGAAAGAAAGCACAGAGCCCCAGATTTTATGTTGTCCTGGAGAGCTTGCAGAGCACTGGGGAAAGGCAGGCAGAGAATTCCTTGCTAGCACCTTCTCTGTGCCTGGGAAGCAGAAGTGTTCACATTGCTTCGCAGAATCGCTTTTGTGCAGAAAACAGTAACACTTGTTCAGAAGGAAAGAAAGCACAGAGCCCCAGATTTTATGTTGTCCTGGAGAGCTTGCAGAGCACTGGGGAAAGGCAGGCAGAGAATTCCTTGCTAGCACCTTCTCTGTGCCTGTTCACATTGCTTCGCAAGAATCGCTTTTGTGCAGAAAACAGTAACACTTGTTCAGAACTAAAGAAAGCACAGAGCCCCAGATTCTATGTTGTCCTGGAGAGCTTGCAGAGCACTGGGGAAAGGCAGGCAGAGAATTCCCTGATAGCACCTTCTCTGTGCCTGGGAAGCAGAAGTGTTCACATTGCTTCGCAAGAATCGCTTTTGTGCAGAAAACAGTAACACTTGTTCAGAAGGAAAGAAAGCACAGAGCCCCAGATTTTATGTTGTCCTGGAGAGCTTGCAGAGCACTGGGGAAAGGCAGGCAGAGAATTCCTTGCTAGCACCTTCTCTGTGCCTGGGAAGCAGAAGTGTTCACATTGCTTCGCAGAATCGCTTTTGTGCAGAAAACAGTAACACTTGTTCAGAAGGAAAGAAAGCACAGAGCCCCATATTTTATGTTGTCCTGGAGAGCTTGCAGAGCACTGGGGAAAGGCAGGCAGAGAATTCCCTGATAGCACCTTCTCTGTGCCTGTTCACATTGCTTCGCATAATCGCTTTTGTGCAGAAAACAGTAACACTTGTTCAGAAGGAAAGAAAGCACAGAGCCCCAGATTTTATGTTGTCCTGGAGAGCTTGCAGAGCACTGGGGAAAGGCAGGCAGAGAATTCCTTGCTAGCACCTTCTCTGTGCCTGGGAAGCAGAAGTGTTCACATTGCTTCGCAAGAATCGCTTTTGTGCAGAAAACAGTAACACTTGTTCAGAAGGAAAGAAAGCACAGAGCCCCAGATTTTATGTTGCCCTGGAGAGCTTGCAGAGCACTGGGGAAAGGCAGGCAGAGAATTCCTTGCTAGCACCTTCTCTGTGCCTGGGAAGCAGAAGTGTTCACATTGCTTCGCAGAATCGCTTTTGTGCAGAAAACAGTAACACTTGTTCAGAAGGAAAGAAAGCACAGAGCCCCAGATTTTATGTTGTCCTGGAGAGCTTGCAGAGCACTGGGGAAAGGCAGGCAGAGAATTCCTTGCTAGCACCTTCTCTGTGCCTGGGAAGCAGAAGTGTTCACATTGCTTCGCAAGAATCGCTTTTGTGCAGAAAACACTAACACTTGTTCAGAAGGAAAGAAAGCACAGAGCCCCAGATTTTATGTTGTCCTGGAGAGCTTGCAGAGCACTGGGGAAAGGCAGGCAGAGAATTCCCTGCTAGCACCTTCTCTGTGCCTGTTCACATTGCTTCGCAGAATCGCTTTTGTGCAGAAAACAGTAACACTTGTTCAGAAGGAAAGAAAGCACAGAGCCCCAGATTTTATGTTGTCCTGGAGAGCTTGCAGAGCACTGGGGAAAGGCAGGCAGAGAATTCCTTGCTAGCACCTTCTCTGTGCCTGGGAAGCAGAAGTGTTCACATTGCTTCGCAAGAATCGCTTTTGTGCAGAAAACAGTAACACTTGTTCAGAAGGAAAGAAAGCACAGAGCCCCATATTTTATGTTGTCCTGGAGAGCTTGCAGAGCACTGGGGAAAGGCAGGCAGAGAATTCCCTGATAGCACCTTCTCTGTGCCTGGGAAGCAGAAGTGTTCACATTGCTTTGCAAGAATCGCTTTTGTGCAGAAAACAGTAACACTTGTTCAGAAGGAAAGAAAGCACAGAGCCCCAGATTCTATGTTGTCCTGGAGAGCTTGCAGAGCACTGGGGAAAGGCAGGCAGAGAATTCCCTGATAGCACCTTCTCTGTGCCTCTTCACATTGCTTCGCAGAATCGCTTTTGTGCAGAAAACAGTAACACTTGTTCAGAAGGAAAGAAAGCACAGAGCCCCAGATTCTATGTTGTCCTGGAGAGCTTGCAGACACTGGGGAAAGGCAGGCATAGAATTCCCTGATAGCACCTTCTCTGTGCCTGGGAAGCAGAAGTGTTCACATTGCTTCGCAAGAATCGCTTTTGTGCAGAAAACAGTAACACTTGTTCAGAACGAAAGAAAGCACAGAGCCCCAGATTTTATGTTGTCCTGGAGAGCTTGCAGAGCACTGGGGAAAGGCAGGCAGAGAATTCCCTGCTAGCACCTTCTCTGTGCCTGGGAAGCAGAAGTGTTCACATTGCTTCGCAAGAATCGCTTTTGTGCAGAAAACACTAACACTTGTTCAGAAGGAAAGATAGCACAGAGCACCAGATTGTATGTTGTCCTGGAGAGCTTGCAGAGCACTGGGGAAAGGCAGGCAGAGAATTCCCTGATAGCACCTTCTCTGTGCCTGTTCACATTGCTTCGCAGAATCGCTTTTGTGCAGAAAACACTAACACTTGTTCAGAAGGAAAGAAAGCACAGAGCCCCAGATTTTATGTTGTCCTGGAGAGCTTGCAGAGCACTGGGGAAAGGCAGGCAGAGAATTCCTTGCTATCACCTTCTCTGTGCCTGGGAAGCAGAAGTGTTCACATTGCTTCGCAAGAATCGCTTTTGTGCAGAAAACAGTAACACTTGTTCAGAAGGAAAGAAAGCACAGAGCCCCATATTTTATGTTGTCCTGGAGAGCTTGCAGAGCACTGGGGAAAGGCAGGCAGAGAATTCCCTGATAGCACCTTCTCTGTGCCTGGGAAGCAGAAGTGTTCACATTGCTTCGCAGAATCGCTTTTGTGCAGAAAACAGTAACACTTGTTCAGAAGGAAAGAAAGCACAGAGCCCCATATTTTATGTTGTCCTGGAGAGCTTGCAGAGCACTGGGGAAAGGCAGGCAGAGAATTCCCTGATAGCACCTTCTCTGTGCCTGTTCACATTGCTTCGCATAATCGCTTTTGTGCAGAAAACAGTAACACTTGTTCAGAAGGAAAGAAAGCACAGAGCCCCAGATTCTATGTTGTCCTGGAGAGCTTGCAGAGCACTGGGGAAAGGCAGGCAGAGAATTCCCTGATAGCACCTTCTCTGTGCCTCTTCACATTGCTTCGCAGAATCGCTTTTGTGCAGAAAACAGTAACACTTGTTCAGAAGGAAAGAAAGCACAGAGCCCCAGATTCTATGTTGTCCTGGAGAGCTTGCAGACACTGGGGAAAGGCAGGCATAGAATTCCCTGATAGCACCTTCTCTGTGCCTGGGAAGCAGAAGTGTTCACATTGCTTCGCAAGAATCGCTTTTGTGCAGAAAACAGTAACACTTGTTCAGAACGAAAGAAAGCACAGAGCCCCAGATTTTATGTTGTCCTGGAGAGCTTGCAGAGCACTGGGGAAAGGCAGGCAGAGAATTCCCTGCTAGCACCTTCTCTGTGCCTGGGAAGCAGAAGTGTTCACATTGCTTCGCAAGAATCGCTTTTGTGCAGAAAACACTAACACTTGTTCAGAAGGAAAGATAGCACAGAGCACCAGATTGTATGTTGTCCTGGAGAGCTTGCAGAGCACTGGGGAAAGGCAGGCAGAGAATTCCCTGATAGCACCTTCTCTGTGCCTGTTCACATTGCTTCGCAGAATCGCTTTTGTGCAGAAAACACTAACACTTGTTCAGAAGGAAAGAAAGCACAGAGCCCCAGATTTTATGTTGTCCTGGAGAGCTTGCAGAGCACTGGGGAAAGGCAGGCAGAGAATTCCTTGCTAGCACCTTCTCTGTGCCTGGGAAGCAGAAGTGTTCACATTGCTTCGCAAGAATCGCTTTTGTGCAGAAAACAGTAACACTTGTTCAGAAGGAAAGAAAGCACAGAGCCCCAGATTTTATGTTGCCCTGGAGAGCTTGCAGAGCACTGGGGAAAGGCAGGCAGAGAATTCCTTGCTAGCACCTTCTCTGTGCCTGGGAAGCAGAAGTGTTCACATTGCTTCGCAGAATCGCTTTTGTGCAGAAAACAGTAACACTTGTTCAGAAGGAAAGAAAGCACAGAGCCCCAGATTTTATGTTGTCCTGGAGAGCTTGCAGAGCACTGGGGAAAGGCAGGCAGAGAATTCCTTGCTAGCACCTTCTCTGTGCCTGGGAAGCAGAAGTGTTCACATTGCTTCGCAAGAATCGCTTTTGTGCAGAAAACACTAACACTTGTTCAGAAGGAAAGAAAGCACAGAGCCCCAGATTTTATGTTGTCCTGGAGAGCTTGCAGAGCACTGGGGAAAGGCAGGCAGAGAATTCCCTGCTAGCACCTTCTCTGTGCCTGTTCACATTGCTTCGCAGAATCGCTTTTGTGCAGAAAACAGTAACACTTGTTCAGAAGGAAAGAAAGCACAGAGCCCCAGATTTTATGTTGTCCTGGAGAGCTTGCAGAGCACTGGGGAAAGGCAGGCAGAGAATTCCTTGCTAGCACCTTCTCTGTGCCTGGGAAGCAGAAGTGTTCACATTGCTTCGCAAGAATCGCTTTTGTGCAGAAAACAGTAACACTTGTTCAGAAGGAAAGAAAGCACAGAGCCCCATATTTTATGTTGTCCTGGAGAGCTTGCAGAGCACTGGGGAAAGGCAGGCAGAGAATTCCCTGATAGCACCTTCTCTGTGCCTGGGAAGCAGAAGTGTTCACATTGCTTTGCAAGAATCGCTTTTGTGCAGAAAACAGTAACACTTGTTCAGAAGGAAAGAAAGCACAGAGCCCCAGATTCTATGTTGTCCTGGAGAGCTTGCAGAGCACTGGGGAAAGGCAGGCAGAGAATTCCCTGATAGCACCTTCTCTGTGCCTCTTCACATTGCTTCGCAGAATCGCTTTTGTGCAGAAAACAGTAACACTTGTTCAGAAGGAAAGAAAGCACAGAGCCCCAGATTCTATGTTGTCCTGGAGAGCTTGCAGACACTGGGGAAAGGCAGGCATAGAATTCCCTGATAGCACCTTCTCTGTGCCTGGGAAGCAGAAGTGTTCACATTGCTTCGCAAGAATCGCTTTTGTGCAGAAAACAGTAACACTTGTTCAGAACGAAAGAAAGCACAGAGCCCCAGATTTTATGTTGTCCTGGAGAGCTTGCAGAGCACTGGGGAAAGGCAGGCAGAGAATTCCCTGCTAGCACCTTCTCTGTGCCTGGGAAGCAGAAGTGTTCACATTGCTTCGCAAGAATCGCTTTTGTGCAGAAAACACTAACACTTGTTCAGAAGGAAAGATAGCACAGAGCACCAGATTGTATGTTGTCCTGGAGAGCTTGCAGAGCACTGGGGAAAGGCAGGCAGAGAATTCCCTGATAGCACCTTCTCTGTGCCTGTTCACATTGCTTCGCAGAATCGCTTTTGTGCAGAAAACACTAACACTTGTTCAGAAGGAAAGAAAGCACAGAGCCCCAGATTTTATGTTGTCCTGGAGAGCTTGCAGAGCACTGGGGAAAGGCAGGCAGAGAATTCCTTGCTATCACCTTCTCTGTGCCTGGGAAGCAGAATTGTTCACATTGCTTCGCAAGAATCGCTTTTGTGCAGAAAACAGTAACACTTGTTCAGAAGGAAAGAAAGCACAGAGCCCCAGATTTTATGTTGTCCTGGAGAGCTTGCAGAGCACTGGGGAAAGGCAGGCAGAGAATTCCCTGATAGCACCTTCTCTGTGCCTGGGAAGCAGAAGTGTTCACATTGCTTTGCAAGAATCGCTTTTGTGCAGAAAACAGTAACACTTGTTCAGAAGGAAAGAAAGCACAGAGCCCCAGATTCTATGTTGTCCTGGAGAGCTTGCAGAGCACTGGGGAAAGGCAGGCAGAGAATTCCCTGATAGCACCTTCTCTGTGCCTGGGAAGCAGAAGTGTTCACATTGCTTCGCAAGAATCGCTTTTGTGCAGAAAACAGTAACACTTGTTCAGAACGAAAGAAAGCACAGAGCACCAGATTTTATGTTGTCCTGGAGAGCTTGCAGAGCACTGGGGAAAGGCAGGCAGAGAATTCCCTGCTAGCACCTTCTCTGTGCCTGTTCACATTGCTTCGCAGAATCGCTTTTGTGCAGGAAACAGTAACACTTGTTCAGAAGGAAAGAAAGCACAGAGCCCTAGATTGTATGTTGTCCTGGAGAGCTTGCAGAGCACTGGGGAAAGGCAGGCAGAGAATTCCTTGCTAGCACCTTCTCTGTGCCTGGGAAGCAGAAGTGTTCACATTGCTTCGCAAGAATCGCTTTTGTGCAGAAAACACTAACACTTGTTCAGAAGGAAAGAAAGCACAGAGCCCCAGATTTTATGTTGTCCTGGAGAGCTTGCAGAGCACTGGGGAAAGGCAGGCAGAGAATTCCTTGCTAGCACCTTCTCTGTGCCTGGGAAGCAGAAGTGTTCACATTGCTTCGCAGAATCGCTTTTGTGCAGAAAACAGTAACACTTGTTCAGAAGGAAAGAAAGCACAGAGCCCCAGATTTTATGTTGTCCTGGAGAGCTTGCAGAGCACTGGGGAAAGGCAGGCAGAGAATTCCTTGCTAGCACCTTCTCTGTGCCTGTTCACATTGCTTCGCAAGAATCGCTTTTGTGCAGAAAACAGTAACACTTGTTCAGAACTAAAGAAAGCACAGAGCCCCAGATTCTATGTTGTCCTGGAGAGCTTGCAGAGCACTGGGGAAAGGCAGGCAGAGAATTCCCTGATAGCACCTTCTCTGTGCCTGGGAAGCAGAAGTGTTCACATTGCTTCGCAAGAATCGCTTTTGTGCAGAAAACAGTAACACTTGTTCAGAAGGAAAGAAAGCACAGAGCCCCAGATTTTATGTTGTCCTGGAGAGCTTGCAGAGCACTGGGGAAAGGCAGGCAGAGAATTCCTTGCTAGCACCTTCTCTGTGCCTGGGAAGCAGAAGTGTTCACATTGCTTCGCAGAATCGCTTTTGTGCAGAAAACAGTAACACTTGTTCAGAAGGAAAGAAAGCACAGAGCCCCATATTTTATGTTGTCCTGGAGAGCTTGCAGAGCACTGGGGAAAGGCAGGCAGAGAATTCCCTGATAGCACCTTCTCTGTGCCTGTTCACATTGCTTCGCAGAATCGCTTTTGTGCAGAAAACACTAACACTTGTTCAGAAGGAAAGAAAGCACAGAGCCCCAGATTTTATGTTGTCCTGGAGAGCTTGCAGAGCACTGGGGAAAGGCAGGCAGAGAATTCCTTGCTAGCACCTTCTCTGTGCCTGGGAAGCAGAAGTGTTCACATTGCTTCGCAAGAATCGCTTTTGTGCAGAAAACAGTAACACTTGTTCAGAAGGAAAGAAAGCACAGAGCCCCAGATTTTATGTTGTCCTGGAGAGCTTGCAGAGCACTGGGGAAAGGCAGGCAGAGAATTCCTTGCTAGCACCTTCTCTGTGCCTGGGAAGCAGAAGTGTTCACATTGCTTCGCAGAATCGCTTTTGTGCAGAAAACAGTAACACTTGTTCAGAAGGAAAGAAAGCACAGAGCCCCAGATTTTATGTTGTCCTGGAGAGCTTGCAGAGCACTGGGGAAAGGCAGGCAGAGAATTCCTTGCTAGCACCTTCTCTGTGCCTGGGAAGCAGAAGTGTTCACATTGCTTCGCAAGAATCGCTTTTGTGCAGAAAACACTAACACTTGTTCAGAAGGAAAGAAAGCACAGAGCCCCAGATTCTATGTTGTCCTGGAGAGCTTGCAGAGCACTGGGGAAAGGCAGGCAGAGAATTCCTTGCTAGCACCTTCTCTGTGCCTGGGAAGCAGAAGTGTTCACATTGCTTCGCAGAATCGCTTTTGTGCAGAAAACAGTAACACTTGTTCAGAAGGAAAGAAAGCACAGAGCCCCATATTTTATGTTGTCCTGGAGAGCTTGCAGAGCACTGGGGAAAGGCAGGCAGAGAATTCCCTGATAGCACCTTCTCTGTGCCTGTTCACATTGCTTCGCATAATCGCTTTTGTGCAGAAAACAGTAACACTTGTTCAGAAGGAAAGAAAGCACAGAGCCCCAGATTTTATGTTGTCCTGGAGAGCTTGCAGAGCACTGGGGAAAGGCAGGCAGAGAATTCCTTGCTAGCACCTTCTCTGTGCCTGGGAAGCAGAAGTGTTCACATTGCTTCGCAAGAATCGCTTTTGTGCAGAAAACAGTAACACTTGTTCAGAAGGAAAGAAAGCACAGAGCCCCAGATTTTATGTTGCCCTGGAGAGCTTGCAGAGCACTGGGGAAAGGCAGGCAGAGAATTCCTTGCTAGCACCTTCTCTGTGCCTGGGAAGCAGAAGTGTTCACATTGCTTCGCAGAATCGCTTTTGTGCAGAAAACAGTAACACTTGTTCAGAAGGAAAGAAAGCACAGAGCCCCAGATTTTATGTTGTCCTGGAGAGCTTGCAGAGCACTGGGGAAAGGCAGGCAGAGAATTCCTTGCTAGCACCTTCTCTGTGCCTGGGAAGCAGAAGTGTTCACATTGCTTCGCAAGAATCGCTTTTGTGCAGAAAACACTAACACTTGTTCAGAAGGAAAGAAAGCACAGAGCCCCAGATTTTATGTTGTCCTGGAGAGCTTGCAGAGCACTGGGGAAAGGCAGGCAGAGAATTCCCTGCTAGCACCTTCTCTGTGCCTGTTCACATTGCTTCGCAGAATCGCTTTTGTGCAGAAAACAGTAACACTTGTTCAGAAGGAAAGAAAGCACAGAGCCCCAGATTTTATGTTGTCCTGGAGAGCTTGCAGAGCACTGGGGAAAGGCAGGCAGAGAATTCCTTGCTAGCACCTTCTCTGTGCCTGGGAAGCAGAAGTGTTCACATTGCTTCGCAGAATCGCTTTTGTGCAGAAAACACTAACACTTGTTCAGAAGGAAAGAAAGCACAGAGCCCCAGATTTGATGTTGTCCTGGAGAGCTTGCAGAGCACTGGGGAAAGGCAGGCAGAGAATTCCTTGCTAGCACCTTCTCTGTCCCTGGGAAGCAGAAGTGTTCACATTGCTTCGCAAGAATCGCTTTTGTGCAGAAAACAGTAACACTTGTTCAGAAGGAAAGAAAGCACAGAGCCCCAGATTTTATGTTGCCCTGGAGAGCTTGCAGAGCACTGGGGAAAGGCAGGCAGAGAATTCCCTGCAAGCACCTTCTCTGTGCCTGGGAAGCAGAAGTGTTCACATTGCTTCGCAGAATCGCTTTTGTGCAGAAAACAGTAACACTTGTTCAGAAGGAAAGAAAGCACAGAGCCCCAGATTCTATGTTGTCCTGGAGAGCTTGCAGAGCACTGGGGAAAGGCAGGCAGAGAATTCCCTGATAGCACCTTCTCTGTGCCTGTTCACATTGCTTCGCAAGAATCGCTTTTGTGCAGAAAACAGTAACACTTGTTCAGAACTAAAGAAAGCACAGAGCCCCAGATTCTATGTTGTCCTGGAGAGCTTGCAGAGCACTGGGGAAAGGCAGGCAGAGAATTCCCTGATAGCACCTTCTCTGTGCCTGGGAAGCAGAAGTGTTCACATTGCTTCGCAAGAATCGCTTTTGTGCAGAAAACAGTAACAGTTGTTCAGAACGAAAGAAAGCACAGAGCCCCAGATTCTATGTTGTCCTGGAGAGCTTGCAGAGCACTGGGGAAAGGCAGGCAGAGAATTCCCTGATAGCACCTTCTCTGTGCCTGGGAAGCAGAAGTGTTCACATTGCTTCGCAAGAATCGCTTTTGTGCAGAAAACAGTAACACTTGTTCAGAAGGAAAGAAAGCACAGAGCCCCAGATTCTATGTTGTCCTTGAGAGCTTGCAGAGCACTGGGGAAAGGCAGGCAGAGAATTCCTTGCTAGCACCTTCTCTGTGCCTGGGAAGCAGAAGTGTTCACATTGCTTCGCAAGAATCGCTTTTGTGCAGAAAACACTAACACTTGTTCAGAAGGAAAGAAAGCACAGAGCCCCAGATTTTATGTTGTCCTGGAGAGCTTGCAGAGCACTGGGGAAAGGCAGGCAGAGAATTCCCTGATAGCACCTTCTCTGTGCCTGGGAAGCAGAAGTGTTCACATTGCTTCGCAAGAATCGCTTTTGTGCAGAAAACACTAACACTTGTTCAGAAGGAAAGAAAGCACAGAGCCCCAGATTCTATGTTGTCCTGGAGAGCTTGCAGAGCACTGGGGAAAGGCAGGCAGAGAATTCCCTGCTAGCACCTTCTCTGTGCCTGTTCACATTGCTTCGCAGAATCGCTTTTGTGCAGAAAACAGTAACACTTGTTCAGAAGGAAAGAAAGCACAGAGCCCCAGATTCTATGTTGTCCTGGAGAGCTTGCAGAGCACTGGGGAAAGGCAGGCAGAGAATTCCCTGATAGCACCTTCTCTGTGCCTGGGAAGCAGAAGTGTTCACATTGCTTCGCAAGAATCGCTTTTGTGCAGAAAACAGTAACACTTGTTCAGAACGAAAGAAAGCACAGAGCCCCAGATTTTATGTTGTCCTGGAGAGCTTGCAGAGCACTGGGGAAAGGCAGGCAGAGAATTCCCTGATAGCACCTTCTCTGTGCCTGTTCACATTGCTTCGCAAGAATCGCTTTTGTGCAGGAAACAGTAACACTTGTTCAGAACGAAAGAAAGCACAGAGCCCCAGATTCTATGTTGTCCTGGAGAGCTTGCAGAGCACTGGGGAAAGGCAGGCAGAGAATTCCTTGCTAGCACCTTCTCTGTGCCTGGGAAGCAGAAGTGTTCACATTGCTTCGCAAGAATCGCTTTTGTGCAGAAAACACTAACACTTGTTCAGAAGGAAAGAAAGCACAGAGCCACAGATTTTATGTTGTCCTGGAGAGCTTGCAGAGCACTGGGGAAAGGCAGGCAGAGAATTCCTTGCTAGCACCTTCTCTGTGCCTGGGAAGCAGAAGTGTTCACATTGCTTCGCAGAATCGCTTTTGTGCAGAAAACACTAACACTTGTTCAGAAGGAAAGAAAGCACAGAGCCCCATATTTTATGTTGTCCTGGAGAGCTTGCAGAGCACTGGGGAAAGGCAGGCAGAGAATTCCCTGATAGCACCTTCTCTGTGCCTGTTCACATTGCTTCGCATAATCGCTTTTGTGCAGAAAACAGTAACACTTGTTCAGAAGGAAAGAAAGCACAGAGCCCCAGATTTTATGTTGTCCTGGAGAGCTTGCAGAGCACTGGGGAAAGGCAGGCAGAGAATTCCTTGCTAGCACCTTCTCTGTGCCTGGGAAGCAGAAGTGTTCACATTGCTTCGCAGAATCGCTTTTGTGCAGAAAACACTAACACTTGTTCAGAAGGAAAGAAAGCACAGAGCCCCAGATTTTATGTTGTCCTGGAGAGCTTGCAGAGCACTGGGGAAAGGCAGGCAGAGAATTCCTTGCTAGCACCTTCTCTGTGCCTGGGAAGCAGAAGTGTTCACATTGCTTCGCAAGAATCGCTTTTGTGCAGAAAACAGTAACACTTGTTCAGAAGGAAAGAAAGCACAGAGCCCCAGATTTTATGTTGCCCTGGAGAGCTTGCAGAGCACTGGGGAAAGGCAGGCAGAGAATTCCCTGCAAGCACCTTCTCTGTGCCTGGGAAGCAGAAGTGTTCACATTGCTTCGCAGAATCGCTTTTGTGCAGAAAACAGTAACACTTGTTCAGAAGGAAAGAAAGCACAGAGCCCCAGATTTTATGTTGTCCTGGAGAGCTTGCAGAGCACTGGGGAAAGGCAGGCAGAGAATTCCTTGCTAGCACCTTCTCTGTGCCTGGGAAGCAGAAGTGTTCACATTGCTTCGCAAGAATCGCTTTTGTGCAGAAAACAGTAACACTTGTTCAGAAGGAAAGAAAGCACAGAGCCCCAGATTTTATGTTGCCCTGGAGAGCTTGCAGAGCACTGGGGAAAGGCAGGCAGAGAATTCCCTGCAAGCACCTTCTCTGTGCCTGGGAAGCAGAAGTGTTCACATTGCTTCGCAGAATCGCTTTTGTGCAGAAAACAGTAACACTTGTTCAGAAGGAAAGAAAGCACAGAGCCCCAGATTTTATGTTGTCCTGGAGAGCTTGCAGAGCACTGGGGAAAGGCAGGCAGAGAATTCCCTGCTAGCACCTTCTCTGTGCCTGTTCACATTGCTTCGCAGAATCGCTTTTGTGCAGAAAACAGTAACACTTGTTCAGAAGGAAAGAAAGCACAGAGCCCCAGATTTTATGTTGTCCTGGAGAGCTTGCAGAGCACTGGGGAAAGGCAGGCAGAGAATTCCTTGCTAGCACCTTCTCTGTGCCTGGGAAGCAGAAGTGTTCACATTGCTTCGCAGAATCGCTTTTGTGCAGAAAACACTAACACTTGTTCAGAAGGAAAGAAAGCACAGAGCCCCAGATTTTATGTTGTTCTGGAGAGCTTGCAGAGCACTGGGGAAAGGCAGGCAGAGAATTCCTTGCTAGCACCTTCTCTGTCCCTGGGAAGCAGAAGTGTTCACATTGCTTCGCAAGAATCGCTTTTGTGCAGAAAACAGTAACACTTGTTCAGAAGGAAAGAAAGCACAGAGCCCCAGATTTTATGTTGCCCTGGAGAGCTTGCAGAGCACTGGGGAAAGGCAGGCAGAGAATTCCCTGCAAGCACCTTCTCTGTGCCTGGGAAGCAGAAGTGTTCACATTGCTTCGCAGAATCGCTTTTGTGCAGAAAACAGTAACACTTGTTCAGAAGGAAAGAAAGCACAGAGCCCCAGATTCTATGTTGTCCTGGAGAGCTTGCAGAGCACTGGGGAAAGGCAGGCTGAGAATTCCCTGATAGCACCTTCTCTGTGCCTGTTCACATTGCTTCGCAAGAATCGCTTTTGTGCAGAAAACAGTAACACTTGTTCAGAACTAAAGAAAGCACAGAGCCCCAGATTCTATGTTGTCCTGGAGAGCTTGCAGAGCACTGGGGAAAGGCAGGCAGAGAATTCCCTGCTAGCACCTTCTCTGTGCCTGGGAAGCAGAGGTGTTCACATTGCTTCGCAAGAATCGCTTTTGTGCAGAAAACAGTAACACTTGTTCAGAACGAAAGAAAGCACAGAGCCCCAGATTCTATGTTGTCCTGGAGAGCTTGCAGAGCACTGGGGAAAGGCAGGCAGAGAATTCCCTGATAGCACCTTCTCTGTGCCTGGGAAGCAGAAGTGTTCACATTGCTTCGCAAGAATCGCTTTTGTGCAGAAAACAGTAACACTTGTTCAGAAGGAAAGAAAGCACAGAGCCCCAGATTTTATGTTGCCCTGGAGAGCTTGCAGAGCACTGGGGAAAGGCAGGCAGAGAATTCCCTGCAAGCACCTTCTCTGTGCCTGGGAAGCAGAAGTGTTCACATTGCTTCGCAGAATCGCTTTTGTGCAGAAAACAGTAACACTTGTTCAGAAGGAAAGAAAGCACAGAGCCCCAGATTCTATGTTGTCCTGGAGAGCTTGCAGAGCACTGGGGAAAGGCAGGCTGAGAATTCCCTGATAGCACCTTCTCTGTGCCTGTTCACATTGCTTCGCAAGAATCGCTTTTGTGCAGAAAACAGTAACACTTGTTCAGAACTAAAGAAAGCACAGAGCCCCAGATTCTATGTTGTCCTGGAGAGCTTGCAGAGCACTGGGGAAAGGCAGGCAGAGAATTCCCTGCTAGCACCTTCTCTGTGCCTGGGAAGCAGAGGTGTTCACATTGCTTCGCAAGAATCGCTTTTGTGCAGAAAACAGTAACACTTGTTCAGAACGAAAGAAAGCACAGAGCCCCAGATTCTATGTTGTCCTGGAGAGCTTGCAGAGCACTGGGGAAAGGCAGGCAGAGAATTCCCTGATAGCACCTTCTCTGTGCCTGGGAAGCAGAAGTGTTCACATTGCTTCGCAAGAATCGCTTTTGTGCAGAAAACAGTAACACTTGTTCAGAACGAAAGAAAGCACAGAGCCCCAGATTCTATGTTGTCCTGGAGAGCTTGCAGAGCACTGGGGAAAGGCAGGCAGAGAATTCCCTGATAGCACCTTCTCTGTGCCTGGGAAGCAGAAGTGTTCACATGGCTTCGCAAGAATCGCTTTTGTGCAGAAAACATTAACACTTGTTCAGAAGGAAAGAAAGCACAGAGCCCCAGATTTTATGTTGTCCTGGAGAGCTTGCAGAGCACTGGGGAAAGGCAGGCAGAGAATTCCCTGATAGCACCTTCTCTGTGCCTGTTCACATTGCTTCGCAGAATCGCTTTTGTGCAGAAAACAGTAACACTTGTTCAGAAGGAAAGAAAGCACAGAGCCCCAGATTCTATGTTGTCCTGGAGAGCTTGCAGAGCACTGGGGAAAGGCAGGCAGAGAATTCCTTGCTATCACCTTCTCTGTGCCTGGGAAGCAGAAGTGTTCCCATTGCTTCGCAGAATCGCTTTTGTGCAGAAAACAGTAACACTTGTTCAGAAGGAAAGAAAGCACAGAGCCCCAGATTTTATGTTGTCCTGGAGAGCTTGCAGAGCACTGGGGAAAGGCAGGCAGAGAATTCCCTGATAGCACCTTCTCTGTGCCTGGGAAGCAGAAGTGTTCACATTGCTTCGCAAGAATCGCTTTTGTGCAGAAAACAGTAACACTTGTTCAGAAGGAAAGAAAGCACAGAGCCCCAGATTCTATGTTGTCCTGGAGAGCTTGCAGAGCACTGGGGAAAGGCAGGCAGAGAATTCCCTGCTAGCACCTTCTCTGTGCCTGTTCACATTGCTTCGCAGAATCGCTTTTGTGCAGAAAACAGTAACACTTGTTCAGAAGGAAAGAAAGCACAGAGCCCCAGATTCTATGTTGTCCTGGAGAGCTTGCAGAGCACTGGGGAAAGGCAGGCAGAGAATTCCCTGATAGCACCTTCTCTGTGCCTGGGAAGCAGAAGTGTTCACATTGCTTCGCAGAATCGCTTTTGTGCAGGAAACAGTAACACTTGTTCAGAAGGAAAGAAAGCACAGAGCCCCAGATTTTATGTTGTCCTGGAGAGCTTGCAGAGCACTGGGGAAAGGCAGGCAGAGAATTCCCTGCTAGCACCTTCTCTGTGCCTGTTCACATTGCTTCGCAGAATCGCTTTTGTGCAGAAAACACTAACACTTGTTCAGAAGGAAAGAAAGCACAGAGCCCCAGATTTTATGTTGTCCTGGAGAGCTTGCAGAGCACTGGGGAAAGGCAGGCAGAGAATTCCTTGCTAGCACCTTCTCTGTGCCTGGGAAGCAGAAGTGTTCACATTGCTTCGCAGAATCGCTTTTGTGCAGAAAACAGTAACACTTGTTCAGAAGGAAAGAAAGCACAGAGCCCCAGATTTTATGTTGTCCTGGAGAGCTTGCAGAGCACTGGGGAAAGGCAGGCAGAGAATTCCTTGCTAGCACCTTCTCTGTGCCTGGGAAGCAGAAGTGTTCACATTGCTTCGCAGAATCGCTTTTGTGCAGAAAACAGTAACACTTGTTCAGAAGGAAAGAAAGCACAGAGCCCCAGATTTTATGTTGTCCTGGAGAGCTTGCAGAGCACTGGGGAAAGGCAGGCAGAGAATTCCTTGCTAGCACCTTCTCTGTGCCTGGGAAGCAGAAGTGTTCACATTGCTTCGCAGAATCGCTTTTGTGCAGAAAACAGTAACACTTGTTCAGAAGGAAAGAAAGCACAGAGCCCCAGATTTTATGTTGTCCTGGAGAGCTTGCAGAGCACTGGGGAAAGGCAGGCAGAGAATTCCTTGCTAGCACCTTCTCTGTGCCTGTTCACATTGCTTCGCAAGAATCGCTTTTGTGCAGAAAACAGTAACACTTGTTCAGAACTAAAGAAAGCACAGAGCCCCAGATTCTATGTTGTCCTGGAGAGCTTGCAGAGCACTGGGGAAAGGCAGGCAGAGAATTCCCTGATAGCACCTTCTCTGTGCCTGGGAAGCAGAAGTGTTCACATTGCTTCGCAAGAATCGCTTTTGTGCAGAAAACAGTAACACTTGTTCAGAAGGAAAGAAAGCACAGAGCCCCAGATTTTATGTTGTCCTGGAGAGCTTGCAGAGCACTGGGGAAAGGCAGGCAGAGAATTCCTTGCTAGCACCTTCTCTGTGCCTGGGAAGCAGAAGTGTTCACATTGCTTCGCAGAATCGCTTTTGTGCAGAAAACAGTAACACTTGTTCAGAAGGAAAGAAAGCACAGAGCCCCAGATTTTATGTTGTCCTGGAGAGCTTGCAGAGCACTGGGGAAAGGCAGGCAGAGAATTCCCTGATAGCACCTTCTCTGTGCCTGTTCACATTGCTTCGCATAATCGCTTTTGTGCAGAAAACAGTAACACTTGTTCAGAAGGAAAGAAAGCACAGAGCCCCAGATTTTATGTTGTCCTGGAGAGCTTGCAGAGCACTGGGGAAAGGCAGGCAGAGAATTCCTTGCTAGCACCTTCTCTGTGCCTGGGAAGCAGAAGTGTTCACATTGCTTCGCAAGAATCGCTTTTGTGCAGAAAACAGTAACACTTGTTCAGAAGGAAAGAAAGCACAGAGCCCCAGATTTTATGTTGCCCTGGAGAGCTTGCAGAGCACTGGGGAAAGGCAGGCAGAGAATTCCTTGCTAGCACCTTCTCTGTGCCTGGGAAGCAGAAGTGTTCACATTGCTTCGCAGAATCGCTTTTGTGCAGAAAACAGTAACACTTGTTCAGAAGGAAAGAAAGCACAGAGCCCCAGATTTTATGTTGTCCTGGAGAGCTTGCAGAGCACTGGGGAAAGGCAGGCAGAGAATTCCTTGCTAGCACCTTCTCTGTGCCTGGGAAGCAGAAGTGTTCACATTGCTTTGCAAGAATCGCTTTTGTGCAGAAAACAGTAACACTTGTTCAGAAGGAAAGAAAGCACAGAGCCCCAGATTTTATGTTGTCCTGGAGAGCTTGCAGAGCACTGGGGAAAGGCAGGCAGAGAATTCCCTGCTAGCACCTTCTCTGTGCCTGTTCACATTGCTTCGCAGAATCGCTTTTGTGCAGAAAACAGTAACACTTGTTCAGAAGGAAAGAAAGCACAGAGCCCCAGATTTTATGTTGTCCTGGAGAGCTTGCAGAGCACTGGGGAAAGGCAGGCAGAGAATTCCTTGCTAGCACCTTCTCTGTGCCTGGGAAGCAGAAGTGTTCACATTGCTTCGCAGAATCGCTTTTGTGCAGAAAACACTAACACTTGTTCAGAAGGAAAGAAAGCACAGAGCCCCAGATTTGATGTTGTCCTGGAGAGCTTGCAGAGCACTGGGGAAAGGCAGGCAGAGAATTCCTTGCTAGCACCTTCTCTGTCCCTGGGAAGCAGAAGTGTTCACATTGCTTCGCAAGAATCGCTTTTGTGCAGAAAACAGTAACACTTGTTCAGAAGGAAAGAAAGCACAGAGCCCCAGATTTTATGTTGCCCTGGAGAGCTTGCAGAGCACTGGGGAAAGGCAGGCAGAGAATTCCCTGCAAGCACCTTCTCTGTGCCTGGGAAGCAGAAGTGTTCACATTGCTTCGCAGAATCGCTTTTGTGCAGAAAACAGTAACACTTGTTCAGAAGGAAAGAAAGCACAGAGCCCCAGATTCTATGTTGTCCTGGAGAGCTTGCAGAGCACTGGGGAAAGGCAGGCAGAGAATTCCCTGATAGCACCTTCTCTGTGCCTGTTCACATTGCTTCGCAAGAATCGCTTTTGTGCAGAAAACAGTAACACTTGTTCAGAACTAAAGAAAGCACAGAGCCCCAGATTCTATGTTGTCCTGGAGAGCTTGCAGAGCACTGGGGAAAGGCAGGCAGAGAATTCCCTGATAGCACCTTCTCTGTGCCTGGGAAGCAGAAGTGTTCACATTGCTTCGCAAGAATCGCTTTTGTGCAGAAAACAGTAACAGTTGTTCAGAACGAAAGAAAGCACAGAGCCCCAGATTCTATGTTGTCCTGGAGAGCTTGCAGAGCACTGGGGAAAGGCAGGCAGAGAATTCCTTGCTAGCACCTTCTCTGTCCCTGGGAAGCAGAAGTGTTCACATTGCTTCGCAAGAATCGCTTTTGTGCAGAAAACAGTAACACTTGTTCAGAAGGAAAGAAAGCACAGAGCCCCAGATTCTATGTTGTCCTTGAGAGCTTGCAGAGCACTGGGGAAAGGCAGGCAGAGAATTCCTTGCTAGCACCTTCTCTGTGCCTGGGAAGCAGAAGTGTTCACATTGCTTCGCAAGAATCGCTTTTGTGCAGAAAACACTAACACTTGTTCAGAAGGAAAGAAAGCACAGAGCCCCAGATTTTATGTTGTCCTGGAGAGCTTGCAGAGCACTGGGGAAAGGCAGGCAGAGAATTCCCTGATAGCACCTTCTCTGTGCCTGGGAAGCAGAAGTGTTCACATTGCTTCGCAAGAATCGCTTTTGTGCAGAAAACACTAACACTTGTTCAGAAGGAAAGAAAGCACAGAGCCCCAGATTCTATGTTGTCCTGGAGAGCTTGCAGAGCACTGGGGAAAGGCAGGCAGAGAATTCCCTGCTAGCACCTTCTCTGTGCCTGTTCACATTGCTTCGCAGAATCGCTTTTGTGCAGAAAACAGTAACACTTGTTCAGAAGGAAAGAAAGCACAGAGCCCCAGATTCTATGTTGTCCTGGAGAGCTTGCAGAGCACTGGGGAAAGGCAGGCAGAGAATTCCCTGATAGCACCTTCTCTGTGCCTGGGAAGCAGAAGTGTTCACATTGCTTCGCAAGAATCGCTTTTGTGCAGAAAACAGTAACACTTGTTCAGAACGAAAGAAAGCACAGAGCCCCAGATTTTATGTTGTCCTGGAGAGCTTGCAGAGCACTGGGGAAAGGCAGGCAGAGAATTCCCTGATAGCACCTTCTCTGTGCCTGTTCACATTGCTTCGCAAGAATCGCTTTTGTGCAGGAAACAGTAACACTTGTTCAGAACGAAAGAAAGCACAGAGCCCCAGATTCTATGTTGTCCTGGAGAGCTTGCAGAGCACTGGGGAAAGGCAGGCAGAGAATTCCTTGCTAGCACCTTCTCTGTGCCTGGGAAGCAGAAGTGTTCACATTGCTTCGCAAGAATCGCTTTTGTGCAGAAAACACTAACACTTGTTCAGAAGGAAAGAAAGCACAGAGCCACAGATTTTATGTTGTCCTGGAGAGCTTGCAGAGCACTGGGGAAAGGCAGGCAGAGAATTCCTTGCTAGCACCTTCTCTGTGCCTGGGAAGCAGAAGTGTTCACATTGCTTCGCAGAATCGCTTTTGTGCAGAAAACACTAACACTTGTTCAGAAGGAAAGAAAGCACAGAGCCCCATATTTTATGTTGTCCTGGAGAGCTTGCAGAGCACTGGGGAAAGGCAGGCAGAGAATTCCCTGATAGCACCTTCTCTGTGCTTGTTCACTTTGCTTCGCAGAATCGCTTTTGTGCAGAAAACAGTAACACTTGTTCAGAACGAAAGAAAGCACAGAGCCCCAGATTTTATGTTGTCCTGGAGAGCTTGCAGAGCACTGGGGAAAGGCAGGCAGAGAATTCCCTGAAAGCACCTTCTCTGTGCCTGTTCACATTGCTTTGCAAGAATCGCTTTTGTGCAGAAAACAGTAACACTTGTTCAGAAGGAAAGAAAGCACAGAGCCCCAGATTTTATGTTGTCCTGGAGAGCTTGCAGAGCACTGGGGAAAGGCAGGCAGAGAATTCCTTGCTAGCACCTTCTCTGTGCCTGGGAAGCAGAAGTGTTCACATTGCTTCGCAGAATCGCTTTTCTGCAGAAAACACTAACACTTGTTCAGAAGGAAAGAAAGCACAGAGCCCCAGATTTTATGTTGTCCTGGAGAGCTTGCAGAGCACTGGGGAAAGGCAGGCAGAGAATTCCTTGCTAGCACCTTCTCTGTGCCTGGGAAGCAGAAGTGTTCACATTGCTTCGCAAGAATCGCTTTTGTGCAGAAAACAGTAACACTTGTTCAGAAGGAAAGAAAGCACAGAGCCCCAGATTTTATGTTGCCCTGGAGAGCTTGCAGAGCACTGGGGAAAGGCAGGCAGAGAATTCCCTGCAAGCACCTTCTCTGTGCCTGGGAAGCAGAAGTGTTCACATTGCTTCGCAGAATCGCTTTTGTGCAGAAAACAGTAACACTTGTTCAGAAGGAAAGAAAGCACAGAGCCCCAGATTCTATGTTGTCCTGGAGAGCTTGCAGAGCACTGGGGAAAGGCAGGCAGAGAATTCCTTGCTAGCACCTTCTCTGTGCCTGGGAAGCAGAAGTGTTCACATTGCTTCGCAAGAATCGCTTTTGTGCAGAAAACACTAACACTTGTTCAGAAGGAAAGAAAGCACAGAGCCCCAGATTTTATGTTGTCCTGGAGAGCTTGCAGAGCACTGGGGAAAGGCAGGCAGAGAATTCCCTGCTAGCACCTTCTCTGTGCCTGTTCACATTGCTTCGCAGAATCGCTTTTGTGCAGAAAACAGTAACACTTGTTCAGAAGGAAAGAAAGCACAGAGCCCCAGATTTTATGTTGTCCTGGAGAGCTTGCAGAGCACTGGGGAAAGGCAGGCAGAGAATTCCTTGCTAGCACCTTCTCTGTGCCTGGGAAGCAGAAGTGTTCACATTGCTTCGCAGAATCGCTTTTGTGCAGAAAACACTAACACTTGTTCAGAAGGAAAGAAAGCACAGAGCCCCAGATTTTATGTTGTTCTGGAGAGCTTGCAGAGCACTGGGGAAAGGCAGGCAGAGAATTCCTTGCTAGCACCTTCTCTGTCCCTGGGAAGCAGAAGTGTTCACATTGCTTCGCAAGAATCGCTTTTGTGCAGAAAACAGTAACACTTGTTCAGAAGGAAAGAAAGCACAGAGCCCCAGATTTTATGTTGCCCTGGAGAGCTTGCAGAGCACTGGGGAAAGGCAGGCAGAGAATTCCCTGCAAGCACCTTCTCTGTGCCTGGGAAGCAGAAGTGTTCACATTGCTTCGCAGAATCGCTTTTGTGCAGAAAACAGTAACACTTGTTCAGAAGGAAAGAAAGCACAGAGCCCCAGATTCTATGTTGTCCTGGAGAGCTTGCAGAGCACTGGGGAAAGGCAGGCTGAGAATTCCCTGATAGCACCTTCTCTGTGCCTGTTCACATTGCTTCGCAAGAATCGCTTTTGTGCAGAAAACAGTAACACTTGTTCAGAACTAAAGAAAGCACAGAGCCCCAGATTCTATGTTGTCCTGGAGAGCTTGCAGAGCACTGGGGAAAGGCAGGCAGAGAATTCCCTGCTAGCACCTTCTCTGTGCCTGGGAAGCAGAGGTGTTCACATTGCTTCGCAAGAATCGCTTTTGTGCAGAAAACAGTAACACTTGTTCAGAACGAAAGAAAGCACAGAGCCCCAGATTCTATGTTGTCCTGGAGAGCTTGCAGAGCACTGGGGAAAGGCAGGCAGAGAATTCCCTGATAGCACCTTCTCTGTCCCTGGGAAGCAGAAGTGTTCACATTGCTTCGCAAGAATCGCTTTTGTGCAGAAAACAGTAACACTTGTTCAGAAGGAAAGAAAGCACAGAGCCCCAGATTTTATGTTGCCCTGGAGAGCTTGCAGAGCACTGGGGAAAGGCAGGCAGAGAATTCCCTGCAAGCACCTTCTCTGTGCCTGGGAAGCAGAAGTGTTCACATTGCTTCGCAGAATCGCTTTTGTGCAGAAAACAGTAACACTTGTTCAGAAGGAAAGAAAGCACAGAGCCCCAGATTCTATGTTGTCCTGGAGAGCTTGCAGAGCACTGGGGAAAGGCAGGCTGAGAATTCCCTGATAGCACCTTCTCTGTGCCTGTTCACATTGCTTTGCAAGAATCGCTTTTGTGCAGAAAACAGTAACACTTGTTCAGAACTAAAGAAAGCACAGAGCCCCAGATTCTATGTTGTCCTGGAGAGCTTGCAGAGCACTGGGGAAAGGCAGGCAGAGAATTCCCTGCTAGCACCTTCTCTGTGCCTGGGAAGCAGAGGTGTTCACATTGCTTCGCAAGAATCGCTTTTGTGCAGAAAACAGTAACACTTGTTCAGAACGAAAGAAAGCACAGAGCCCCAGATTCTATGTTGTCCTGGAGAGCTTGCAGAGCACTGGGGAAAGGCAGGCAGAGAATTCCCTGATAGCACCTTCTCTGTGCCTGGGAAGCAGAAGTGTTCACATTGCTTCGCAAGAATCGCTTTTGTGCAGAAAACAGTAACACTTGTTCAGAAGGAAAGAAAGCACAGAGCCCCAGATTCTATGTTGTCCTGGAGAGCTTGCAGAGCACTGGGGAAAGGCAGGCAGAGAATTCCTTGCTAGCACCTTCTCTGTGCCTGGGAAGCAGAAGTGTTCACATTGCTTCGCAAGAATCGCTTTTGTGCAGAAAACATTAACACTTGTTCAGAAGGAAAGAAAGCACAGAGCCCCAGATTTTATGTTGTCCTGGAGAGCTTGCAGAGCACTGGGGAAAGGCAGGCAGAGAATTCCCTGATAGCACCTTCTCTGTGCCTGTTCACATTGCTTCGCAGAATCGCTTTTGTGCAGAAAACACTAACACTTGTTCAGAAGGAAAGAAAGCACAGAGCCCCAGATTCTATGTTGTCCTGGAGAGCTTGCAGAGCACTGGGGAAAGGCAGGCAGAGAATTCCTTGCTATCACCTTCTCTGTGCCTGGGAAGCAGAAGTGTTCCCATTGCTTCGCAGAATCGCTTTTGTGCAGAAAACAGTAACACTTGTTCAGAAGGAAAGAAAGCACAGAGCCCCAGATTTTATGTTGTCCTGGAGAGCTTGCAGAGCACTGGGGAAAGGCAGGCAGAGAATTCCTTGCTAGCACCTTCTCTGTGCCTGGGAAGCAGAAGTGTTCACATTGCTTCGCAAGAATCGCTTTTGTGCAGAAAACACTAACACTTGTTCAGAAGGAAAGAAAGCACAGAGCCCCAGATTTTATGTTGTCCTGGAGAGCTTGCAGAGCACTGGGGAAAGGCAGGCAGAGAATTCCTTGCTAGCACCTTCTCTGTGCCTGGGAAGCAGAAGTGTTCACATTGCTTCGCAGAATCGCTTTTGTGCAGAAAACAGTAACACTTGTTCAGAAGGAAAGAAAGCACAGAGCCCCAGATTTTATGTTGTCCTGGAGAGCTTGCAGAGCACTGGGGAAAGGCAGGCAGAGAATTCCTTGCTAGCACCTTCTCTGTGCCTGTTCACATTGCTTCGCAAGAATCGCTTTTGTGCAGAAAACAGTAACACTTGTTCAGAACTAAAGAAAGCACAGAGCCCCAGATTCTATGTTGTCCTGGAGAGCTTGCAGAGAACTGGGGAAAGGCAGGCAGAGAATTCCCTGATAGCACCTTCTCTGTGCCTGGGAAGCAGAAGTGTTCACATTGCTTCGCAAGAATCGCTTTTGTGCAGAAAACAGTAACACTTGTTCAGAAGGAAAGAAAGCACAGAGCCCCAGATTTTATGTTGTCCTGGAGAGCTTGCAGAGCACTGGGGAAAGGCAGGCAGAGAATTCCTTGCTAGCACCTTCTCTGTGCCTGGGAAGCAGAAGTGTTCACATTGCTTCGCAGAATCGCTTTTGTGCAGAAAACAGTAACACTTGTTCAGAAGGAAAGAAAGCACAGAGCCCCATATTTTATGTTGTCCTGGAGAGCTTGCAGAGCACTGGGGAAAGGCAGGCAGAGAATTCCCTGATAGCACCTTCTCTGTGCCTGTTCACATTGCTTCGCATAATCGCTTTTGTGCAGAAAACAGTAACACTTGTTCAGAAGGAAAGAAAGCACAGAGCCCCAGATTTTATGTTGTCCTGGAGAGCTTGCAGAGCACTGGGGAAAGGCAGGCAGAGAATTCCTTGCTAGCACCTTCTCTGTGCCTGGGAAGCAGAAGTGTTCACATTGCTTCGCAAGAATCGCTTTTGTGCAGAAAACAGTAACACTTGTTCAGAAGGAAAGAAAGCACAGAGCCCCAGATTTTATGTTGCCCTGGAGAGCTTGCAGAGCACTGGGGAAAGGCAGGCAGAGAATTCCTTGCTAGCACCTTCTCTGTGCCTGGGAAGCAGAAGTGTTCACATTGCTTCGCAGAATCGCTTTTGTGCAGAAAACAGTAACACTTGTTCAGAAGGAAAGAAAGCACAGAGCCCCAGATTTTATGTTGTCCTGGAGAGCTTGCAGAGCACTGGGGAAAGGCAGGCAGAGAATTCCTTGCTAGCACCTTCTCTGTGCCTGGGAAGCAGAAGTGTTCACATTGCTTCGCAAGAATCGCTTTTGTGCAGAAAACACTAACACTTGTTCAGAAGGAAAGAAAGCACAGAGCCCCAGATTTTATGTTGTCCTGGAGAGCTTGCAGAGCACTGGGGAAAGGCAGGCAGAGAATTCCCTGCTAGCACCTTCTCTGTGCCTGTTCACATTGCTTCGCAGAATCGCTTTTGTGCAGAAAACAGTAACACTTGTTCAGAAGGAAAGAAAGCACAGAGCCCCAGATTTTATGTTGTCCTGGAGAGCTTGCAGAGCACTGGGGAAAGGCAGGCAGAGAATTCCTTGCTAGCACCTTCTCTGTGCCTGGGAAGCAGAAGTGTTCACATTGCTTCGCAAGAATCGCTTTTGTGCAGAAAACAGTAACACTTGTTCAGAAGGAAAGAAAGCACAGAGCCCCATATTTTATGTTGTCCTGGAGAGCTTGCAGAGCACTGGGGAAAGGCAGGCAGAGAATTCCCTGATAGCACCTTCTCTGTGCCTGGGAAGCAGAAGTGTTCACATTGCTTCGCAAGAATCGCTTTTGTGCAGAAAACAGTAACACTTGTTCAGAAGGAAAGAAAGCACAGAGCCCCAGATTCTATGTTGTCCTGGAGAGCTTGCAGAGCACTGGGGAAAGGCAGGCAGAGAATTCCCTGATAGCACCTTCTCTGTGCCTCTTCACATTGCTTCGCAGAATCGCTTTTGTGCAGAAAACAGTAACACTTGTTCAGAAGGAAAGAAAGCACAGAGCCCCAGATTCTATGTTGTCCTGGAGAGCTTGCAGACACTGGGGAAAGGCAGGCATAGAATTCCCTGATAGCACCTTCTCTGTGCCTGGGAAGCAGAAGTGTTCACATTGCTTCGCAAGAATCGCTTTTGTGCAGAAAACAGTAACACTTGTTCAGAACGAAAGAAAGCACAGAGCCCCAGATTTTATGTTGTCCTGGAGAGCTTGCAGAGCACTGGGGAAAGGCAGGCAGAGAATTCCCTGATAGCACCTTCTCTGTGCCTGGGAAGCAGAAGTGTTCACATTGCTTCGCAAGAATCGCTTTTGTGCAGAAAACAGTAACACTTGTTCAGAAGGAAAGATAGCACAGAGCACCAGATTGTATGTTGTCCTGGAGAGCTTGCAGAGCACTGGGGAAAGGCAGGCAGAGAATTCCCTGATAGCACCTTCTCTGTGCCTGTTCACATTGCTTCGCAGAATCGCTTTTGTGCAGAAAACACTAACACTTGTTCAGAAGGAAAGAAAGCACAGAGCCCCAGATTTTATGTTGTCCTGGAGAGCTTGCAGAGCACTGGGGAAAGGCAGGCAGAGAATTCCTTGCTATCACCTTCTCTGTGCCTGGGAAGCAGAATTGTTCACATTGCTTCGCAAGAATCGCTTTTGTGCAGAAAACAGTAACACTTGTTCAGAAGGAAAGAAAGCACAGAGCCCCAGATTTTATGTTGTCCTGGAGAGCTTGCAGAGCACTGGGGAAAGGCAGGCAGAGAATTCCCTGATAGCACCTTCTCTGTGCCTGGGAAGCAGAAGTGTTCACATTGCTTTGCAAGAATCGCTTTTGTGCAGAAAACAGTAACACTTGTTCAGAACGAAAGAAAGCACAGAGCACCAGATTTTATGTTGTCCTGGAGAGCTTGCAGAGCACTGGGGAAAGGCAGGCAGAGAATTCCCTGCTAGCACCTTCTCTGTGCCTGTTCACATTGCTTCGCAGAATCGCTTTTGTGCAGGAAACAGTAACACTTGTTCAGAAGGAAAGAAAGCACAGAGCCCTAGATTGTATGTTGTCCTGGAGAGCTTGCAGAGCACTGGGGAAAGGCAGGCAGAGAATTCCTTGCTAGCACCTTCTCTGTGCCTGGGAAGCAGAAGTGTTCACATTGCTTCGCAAGAATCGCTTTTGTGCAGAAAACACTAACACTTGTTCAGAAGGAAAGAAAGCACAGAGCCCCAGATTTTATGTTGTCCTGGAGAGCTTGCAGAGCACTGGGGAAAGGCAGGCAGAGAATTCCTTGCTAGCACCTTCTCTGTGCCTGGGAAGCAGAAGTGTTCACATTGCTTCGCAGAATCGCTTTTGTGCAGAAAACAGTAACACTTGTTCAGAAGGAAAGAAAGCACAGAGCCCCAGATTTTATGTTGTCCTGGAGAGCTTGCAGAGCACTGGGGAAAGGCAGGCAGAGAATTCCTTGCTAGCACCTTCTCTGTGCCTGTTCACATTGCTTCGCAAGAATCGCTTTTGTGCAGAAAACAGTAACACTTGTTCAGAACTAAAGAAAGCACAGAGCCCCAGATTCTATGTTGTCCTGGAGAGCTTGCAGAGCACTGGGGAAAGGCAGGCAGAGAATTCCCTGATAGCACCTTCTCTGTGCCTGGGAAGCAGAAGTGTTCACATTGCTTCGCAAGAATCGCTTTTGTGCAGAAAACAGTAACACTTGTTCAGAAGGAAAGAAAGCACAGAGCCCCAGATTTTATGTTGTCCTGGAGAGCTTGCAGAGCACTGGGGAAAGGCAGGCAGAGAATTCCTTGCTAGCACCTTCTCTGTGCCTGGGAAGCAGAAGTGTTCACATTGCTTCGCAGAATCGCTTTTGTGCAGAAAACAGTAACACTTGTTCAGAAGGAAAGAAAGCACAGAGCCCCATATTTTATGTTGTCCTGGAGAGCTTGCAGAGCACTGGGGAAAGGCAGGCAGAGAATTCCCTGATAGCACCTTCTCTGTGCCTGTTCACATTGCTTCGCATAATCGCTTTTGTGCAGAAAACAGTAACACTTGTTCAGAAGGAAAGAAAGCACAGAGCCCCAGATTTTATGTTGTCCTGGAGAGCTTGCAGAGCACTGGGGAAAGGCAGGCAGAGAATTCCTTGCTAGCACCTTCTCTGTGCCTGGGAAGCAGAAGTGTTCACATTGCTTCGCAAGAATCGCTTTTGTGCAGAAAACAGTAACACTTGTTCAGAAGGAAAGAAAGCACAGAGCCCCAGATTTTATGTTGCCCTGGAGAGCTTGCAGAGCACTGGGGAAAGGCAGGCAGAGAATTCCTTGCTAGCACCTTCTCTGTGCCTGGGAAGCAGAAGTGTTCACATTGCTTCGCAGAATCGCTTTTGTGCAGAAAACAGTAACACTTGTTCAGAAGGAAAGAAAGCACAGAGCCCCAGATTTTATGTTGTCCTGGAGAGCTTGCAGAGCACTGGGGAAAGGCAGGCAGAGAATTCCTTGCTAGCACCTTCTCTGTGCCTGGGAAGCAGAAGTGTTCACATTGCTTCGCAAGAATCGCTTTTGTGCAGAAAACACTAACACTTGTTCAGAAGGAAAGAAAGCACAGAGCCCCAGATTTTATGTTGTCCTGGAGAGCTTGCAGAGCACTGGGGAAAGGCAGGCAGAGAATTCCCTGCTAGCACCTTCTCTGTGCCTGTTCACATTGCTTCGCAGAATCGCTTTTGTGCAGAAAACAGTAACACTTGTTCAGAAGGAAAGAAAGCACAGAGCCCCAGATTTTATGTTGTCCTGGAGAGCTTGCAGAGCACTGGGGAAAGGCAGGCAGAGAATTCCTTGCTAGCACCTTCTCTGTGCCTGGGAAGCAGAAGTGTTCACATTGCTTCGCAGAATCGCTTTTGTGCAGAAAACACTAACACTTGTTCAGAAGGAAAGAAAGCACAGAGCCCCAGATTTGATGTTGTCCTGGAGAGCTTGCAGAGCACTGGGGAAAGGCAGGCAGAGAATTCCTTGCTAGCACCTTCTCTGTCCCTGGGAAGCAGAAGTGTTCACATTGCTTCGCAAGAATCGCTTTTGTGCAGAAAACAGTAACACTTGTTCAGAAGGAAAGAAAGCACAGAGCCCCAGATTTTATGTTGCCCTGGAGAGCTTGCAGAGCACTGGGGAAAGGCAGGCAGAGAATTCCCTGCAAGCACCTTCTCTGTGCCTGGGAAGCAGAAGTGTTCACATTGCTTCGCAGAATCGCTTTTGTGCAGAAAACAGTAACACTTGTTCAGAAGGAAAGAAAGCACAGAGCCCCAGATTCTATGTTGTCCTGGAGAGCTTGCAGAGCACTGGGGAAAGGCAGGCAGAGAATTCCCTGATAGCACCTTCTCTGTGCCTGTTCACATTGCTTCGCAAGAATCGCTTTTGTGCAGAAAACAGTAACACTTGTTCAGAACTAAAGAAAGCACAGAGCCCCAGATTCTATGTTGTCCTGGAGAGCTTGCAGAGCACTGGGGAAAGGCAGGCAGAGAATTCCCTGATAGCACCTTCTCTGTGCCTGGGAAGCAGAAGTGTTCACATTGCTTCGCAAGAATCGCTTTTGTGCAGAAAACAGTAACAGTTGTTCAGAACGAAAGAAAGCACAGAGCCCCAGATTCTATGTTGTCCTGGAGAGCTTGCAGAGCACTGGGGAAAGGCAGGCAGAGAATTCCCTGATAGCACCTTCTCTGTGCCTGGGAAGCAGAAGTGTTCACATTGCTTCGCAAGAATCGCTTTTGTGCAGAAAACAGTAACACTTGTTCAGAAGGAAAGAAAGCACAGAGCCCCAGATTCTATGTTGTCCTTGAGAGCTTGCAGAGCACTGGGGAAAGGCAGGCAGAGAATTCCTTGCTAGCACCTTCTCTGTGCCTGGGAAGCAGAAGTGTTCACATTGCTTCGCAAGAATCGCTTTTGTGCAGAAAACACTAACACTTGTTCAGAAGGAAAGAAAGCACAGAGCCCCAGATTTTATGTTGTCCTGGAGAGCTTGCAGAGCACTGGGGAAAGGCAGGCAGAGAATTCCCTGATAGCACCTTCTCTGTGCCTGGGAAGCAGAAGTGTTCACATTGCTTCGCAAGAATCGCTTTTGTGCAGAAAACACTAACACTTGTTCAGAAGGAAAGAAAGCACAGAGCCCCAGATTCTATGTTGTCCTGGAGAGCTTGCAGAGCACTGGGGAAAGGCAGGCAGAGAATTCCCTGCTAGCACCTTCTCTGTGCCTGTTCACATTGCTTCGCAGAATCGCTTTTGTGCAGAAAACAGTAACACTTGTTCAGAAGGAAAGAAAGCACAGAGCCCCAGATTCTATGTTGTCCTGGAGAGCTTGCAGAGCACTGGGGAAAGGCAGGCAGAGAATTCCCTGATAGCACCTTCTCTGTGCCTGGGAAGCAGAAGTGTTCACATTGCTTCGCAAGAATCGCTTTTGTGCAGAAAACAGTAACACTTGTTCAGAACGAAAGAAAGCACAGAGCCCCAGATTTTATGTTGTCCTGGAGAGCTTGCAGAGCACTGGGGAAAGGCAGGCAGAGAATTCCTTGCTATCACCTTCTCTGTGCCTGGGAAGCAGAAGTGTTCACATTGCTTCGCAAGAATCGCTTTTGTGCAGAAAACAGTAACACTTGTTCAGAAGGAAAGAAAGCACAGAGCCCCAGATTCTATGTTGTCCTGGAGAGCTTGCAGAGCACTGGGGAAAGGCAGGCAGAGAATTCCCTGCTAGCACCTTCTCTGTGCCTGTTCACATTGCTTCGCAGAATCGCTTTTGTGCAGAAAACAGTAACTCTTGTTCAGAAGGAAAGAAAGCACAGAGCCCCAGATTCTATGTTGTCCTGGAGAGCTTGCAGAGCACTGGGGAAAGGCAGGCAGAGAATTCCCTGATAGCACCTTCTCTGTGCCTGGGAAGCAGAAGTGTTCACATTGCTTCGCAAGAATCGCTTTTGTGCAGAAAACAGTAACACTGTTCAGAACGAAAGAAAGCACAGAGCCCCAGATTTTATGTTGTCCTGGAGAGCTTGCAGAGCACTGGGGAAAGGCAGGCAGAGAATTCCCTGCTAGCACCTTCTCTGTGCCTGTTCACATTGCTTCGCAGAATCGCTTTTGTGCAGAAAACAGTAACACTTGTTCAGAAGGAAAGAAAGCACAGAGCCCCAGATTCTATGTTGTCCTGGAGAGCTTGCAGAGCACTGGGGAAAGGCAGGCAGAGAATTCCTTGCTAGCACCTTCTCTGTGCCTGGGAAGCGGAAGTGTTCACATTGCTTCGCAAGAATCGCTTTTGTGCAGAAAACACTAACACTTGTTCAGAAGGAAAGAAAGCACAGAGCCCCAGATTTTATGTTGTCCTGGAGAGCTTGCAGAGCACTGGGGAAAGGCAGGCAGAGAATTCCCTGCTAGCACCTTCTCTGTGCCTGTTCACATTGCTTCGCAAGAATCGCTTTTGTGCAGAAAACACTAACACTTGTTCAGAAGGAAAGAAAGCACAGAGCCCCAGATTTTATGTTGTCCTGGAGAGCTTGCAGAGCACTGGGGAAAGGCAGGCAGAGAATTCCCTGATAGCACCTTCTCTGTGCCTGTTCACATTGCTTCGCAAGAATCGCTTTTGTGCAGAAAACAGTAACACTTGTTCAGAAGGAAAGAAAGCACAGAGCCCCAGATTCTATGTTGTGCTGGAGAGCTTGCAGAGCACTGGGGAAAGGCAGGCAGAGAATTCCTTGCTAGCACCTTCTCTGTGCCTGGGAAGCAGAAGTGTTCACATTGCTTCGCAGAATCGCTTTTGTGCAGAAAACAGTAACACTTGTTCAGAAGGAAAGAAAGCACAGAGCCCCAGATTTTATGTTGTCCTGGAGAGCTTGCAGAGCACTGGGGAAAGGCAGGCAGAGAATTCCTTGCTAGCACCTTCTCTGTGCCTGGGAAGCAGAAGTGTTCACATTGCTTCGCAGAATCGCTTTTGTGCAGAAAACAGTAACACTTGTTCAGAAGGAAAGAAAGCACAGAGCCCCAGATTCTATGTTGTCCTGGAGAGCTTGCAGAGCACTGGGGAAAGGCAGGCAGAGAATTCCCTGCAAGCACCTTCTCTGTGCCTGGGAAGCAGAAGTGTTCACATTGCTTCGCAGAATCGCTTTTGTGCAGAAAACAGTAACACTTGTTCAGAAGGAAAGAAAGCACAGAGCCCCAGATTCTATGTTGTCCTGGAGAGCTTGCAGAGCACTGGGGAAAGGCAGGCAGAGAATTCCCTGATAGCACCTTCTCTGTGCCTGTTCACATTGCTTCGCAAGAATCGCTTTTGTGCAGAAAACAGTAACACTTGTTCAGAACTAAAGAAAGCACAGAGCCCCAGATTCTATGTTGTCCTGGAGAGCTTGCAGAGCACTGGGGAAAGGCAGGCAGAGAATTCCCTGCTAGCACCTTCTCTGTGCCTGGGAAGCAGAAGTGTTCACATTGCTTCGCAAGAATCGCTTTTGTGCAGAAAACACTAACACTTGTTCAGAACGAAAGAAAGCACAGAGCCCCAGATTCTATGTTGTCCTGGAGAGCTTGCAGAGCACTGGGGAAAGGCAGGCAGAGAATTCCTTGGTAGCACCTTCTCTGTCCCTGGGAAGCAGAAGTGTTCACATTGCTTCGCAATAATCGCTTTTGTGCAGAAAACACTAACACTTGTTCAGAACGAAAGAAAGCACAGAGCCCCAGATTCTATGTTGTCCTGGAGAGCTTGCAGAGCACTGGGGAAAGGCAGGCAGAGAATTCCTTGCTAGCACCTTCTCTGTGCCTGGGAAGCAGAAGTGTTCACATTGCTTCGCAGAAACGCTTTTGTGCAGAAAACAGTAACACTTGTTCAGAAGGAAAGAAAGCACAGAGCCCCAGATTCTATGTTGTCCTGGAGAGCTTGCAGAGCACTGGGGAAAGGCAGGCAGAGAATTCCTTGCTAGCACCTTCTCTGTGCCTGGGAAGCAGAAGTGTTCACATTGCTTCGCAAGAATCGCTTTTGTGCAGAAAACAGTAACACTTGTTCAGAAGGAAAGAAAGCACAGAGCCCCAGATTTTATGTTGCCCTGGAGAGCTTGCAGAGCACTGGGGAAAGGCAGGCAGAGAATTCCCTGCTAGCACCTTCTCTGTGCCTGGGAAGCAGAAGTGTTCACATTGCTTCGCAAGAATCGCTTTTGTGCAGAAAACACTAACACTTGTTCAGAAGGAAAGAAAGCACAGAGCCCCAGATTGTATGTTGTCCTGGAGAGCTTGCAGAGCACTGGGGAAAGGCAGGCAGAGAATTCCCTGATAGCACCTTCTCTGTGCCTGTTCACATTGCTTCGCAGAATCGCTTTTGTGCAGAAAACACTAACACTTGTTCAGAAGGAAAGAAAGCACAGAGCCCCAGATTTTATGTTGTCCTGGAGAGCTTGCAGAGCACTGGGGAAAGGCAGGCAGAGAATTCCCTGATAGCACCTTCTCTGTGCCTGGGAAGCAGAAGTGTTCACATTGCTTCGCAAGAATCGCTTTTGTGCAGAAAACAGTAACACTTGTTCAGAACGAAAGAAAGCACAGAGCCCCAGATTTTATGTTGTCCTGGAGAGCTTGCAGAGCACTGGGGAAAGGCAGGCAGAGAATTCCCTGATAGCACCTTCTCTGTGCCTGTTCACATTGCTTCGCAGAATCGCTTTTGTGCAGAAAACAGTAACACTTGTTCAGAAGGAAAGAAAGCACAGAGCCCCAGATTCTATGTTGTCCTGGAGAGCTTGCAGAGCACTGGGGAAAGGCAGGCAGAGAATTCCCTGATAGCACCTTCTCTGTGCCTGGGAAGCAGAAGTGTTCACATTGCTTCGCAAGAATCGCTTTTGTGCAGAAAACAGTAACACTTGTTCAGAAGGAAAGAAAGCACAGAGCCCCAGATTTTATGTTGTCCTGGAGAGCTTGCAGAGCACTGGGGAAAGGCAGGCAGAGAATTCCCTGATAGCACCTTCTCTGTGCCTGTTCACATTGCTTCGCAAGAATCGCTTTTGTGCAGAAAACACTAACACTTGTTCAGAAGGAAAGAAAGCACAGAGCCCCAGATTTTATGTTGTCCTGGAGAGCTTGCAGAGCACTGGGGAAAGGCAGGCAGAGAATTCCTTGCTAGCACCTTCTCTGTGCCTGGGAAGCAGAAGTGTTCACATTGCTTCGCAGAATCGCTTTTGTGCAGAAAACAGTAACACTTGTTCAGAAGGAAAGAAAGCACAGAGCCCCAGATTTTATGTTGTCCTGGAGAGCTTGCAGAGCACTGGGGAAAGGCAGGCAGAGAATTCCTTGCTAGCACCTTCTTTGTGCCTGGGAAGCAGAAGTGTTCACATTGCTTCGCAAGAATCGCTTTTGTGCAGAAAACAGTAACACTTGTTCAGAAGGAAAGAAAGCACAGAGCCCCAGATTTTATGTTGTCCTGGAGAGCTTGCAGAGCACTGGGGAAAGGCAGGCAGAGAATTCCCTGCTAGCACCTTCTCTGTGCCTGGGAAGCAGAAGTGTTCACATTGCTTCGCAAGAATCGCTTTTGTGCAGAAAACACTAACTGTTGTTCAGAACGAAAGAAAGCACAGAGCCCCAGATTCTATGTTGTCCTGGAGAGCTTGCAGAGCACTGGGGAAAGGCAGGCAGAGAATTCCCTGATAGCACCTTCTCTGTGCCTGGGAAGCAGAAGTGTTCACATTGCTTCGCAAGAATCGCTTTTGTGCAGAAAACAGTAACACTTGTTCAGAACGAAAGAAAGCACAGAGCCCCAGATTCTATGTTGTCCTGGAGAGCTTGCAGAGCACTGGGGAAAGGCAGGCAGAGAATTCCTTGCTAGCACCTTCTCTGTGCCTGGGAAGCAGAAGTGTTCACATTGCTTCGCAGAATCGCTTTTCTGCAGAAAACACTAACACTTGTTCAGAAGGAAAGAAAGCACAGAGCCCCAGATTTTATGTTGTCCTGGAGAGCTTGCAGAGCACTGGGGAAAGGCAGGCAGAGAATTCCTTGCTAGCACCTTCTCTGTGCCTGGGAAGCAGAAGTGTTCACATTGCTTCGCAAGAATCGCTTTTGTGCAGAAAACAGTAACACTTGTTCAGAAGGAAAGAAAGCACAGAGCCCCAGATTTTATGTTGCCCTGGAGAGCTTGCAGAGCACTGGGGAAAGGCAGGCAGAGAATTCCCTGCTAGCACCTTCTCTGTGCCTGGGAAGCAGAAGTGTTCACATTGCTTCGCAAGAATCGCTTTTGTGCAGAAAACACTAACACTTGTTCAGAAGGAAAGAAAGCACAGAGCCCCAGATTGTATGTTGTCCTGGAGAGCTTGCAGAGCACTGGGGAAAGGCAGGCAGAGAATTCCCTGATAGCACCTTCTCTGTGCCTGTTCACATTGCTTTTCAGAATCGCTTTTGTGCAGAAAACACTAACACTTGTTCAGAAGGAAAGAAAGCACAGAGCCCCAGATTTTATGTTGTCCTGGAGAGCTTGCAGAGCACTGGGGAAAGGCAGGCAGAGAATTCCCTGATAGCACCTTCTCTGTGCCTGGGAAGCAGAAGTGTTCACATTGCTTCGCAAGAATCGCTTTTGTGCAGAAAACAGTAACACTTGTTCAGAAGGAAAGAAAGCACAGAGCCCCAGATTTTATGTTGTCCTGGAGAGCTTGCAGAGCACTGGGGAAAGGCAGGCAGAGAATTCCCTGATAGCACCTTCTCTGTGCCTGTTCACATTGCTTCGCAGAATCGCTTTTGTGCAGAAAACAGTAACACTTGTTCAGAAGGAAAGAAAGCACAGAGCCCCAGATTCTATGTTGTCCTGGAGAGCTTGCAGAGCACTGGGGAAAGGCAGGCAGAGAATTCCCTGATAGCACCTTCTCTGTGCCTGGGAAGCAGAAGTGTTCACATTGCTTCGCAAGAATCGCTTTTGTGCAGAAAACAGTAACACTGTTCAGAACGAAAGAAAGCACAGAGCCCCAGATTCTATGTTGTCCTGGAGAGCTTGCAGAGCACTGGGGAAAGGCAGGCAGAGAATTCCCTGCTAGCACCTTCTCTGTGCCTGTTCACATTGCTTCGCAAGAATCGCTTTTGTGCAGAAAACACTAACACTTGTTCAGAAGGAAAGAAAGCACAGAGCCCCAGATTTTATGTTGTCCTGGAGAGCTTGCAGAGCACTGGGGAAAGGCAGGCAGAGAATTCCTTGCTAGCACCTTCTCTGTGCCTGGGAAGCAGAAGTGTTCACATTGCTTCGCAGAATCGCTTTTGTGCAGAAAACAGTAACACTTGTTCAGAAGGAAAGAAAGCACAGAGCCCCAGATTTTATGTTGTCCTGGAGAGCTTGCAGAGCACTGGGGAAAGGCAGGCAGAGAATTCCTTGCTAGCACCTTCTTTGTGCCTGGGAAGCAGAAGTGTTCACATTGCTTCGCAAGAATCGCTTTTGTGCAGAAAACAGTAACACTTGTTCAGAAGGAAAGAAAGCACAGAGCCCCAGATTTTATGTTGTCCTGGAGAGCTTGCAGAGCACTGGGGAAAGGCAGGCAGAGAATTCCCTGATAGCACCTTCTCTGTGCCTGTTCACATTGCTTCGCAGAATCGCTTTTGTGCAGAAAACAGTAACACTTGTTCAGAAGGAAAGAAAGCACAGAGCCCCAGATTTTATGTTGCCCTGGAGAGCTTGCAGAGCACTGGGGAAAGGCAGGCAGAGAATTCCCTGCAAGCACCTTCTCTGTGCCTGGGAAGCAGAAGTGTTCACATTGCTTCGCAGAATCGCTTTTGTGCAGAAAACAGTAACACCTGTTCAGAACTAAAGAAAGCACAGAGCCCCAGATTCTATGTTGTCCTGGAGAGCTTGCAGAGCACTGGGGAAAGGCAGGCAGAGAATTCCCTGATAGCACCTTCTCTGTGCCTGGGAAGCAGAAGTGTTCACATTGCTTCGCAAGAATCGCTTTTGTGCAGAAAACAGTAACACTGTTCAGAACGAAAGAAAGCACAGAGCCCCAGATTTTATGTTGTCCTGGAGAGCTTGCAGAGCACTGGGGAAAGGCAGGCAGAGAATTCCTTCCTAGCACCTTCTCTGTGCCTGGGAAGCAGAAGTGTTCACATTGCTTCGCAGAATCGCTTTTGTGCAGAAAACAGTAACACTTGTTCAGAAGGAAAGAAAGCACAGAGCCCCAGATTTTATGTTGTCCTGGAGAGCTTGCAGAGCACTGGGGAAAGGCAGGCAGAGAATTCCCTGCTAGCACCTTCTCTGTGCCTGTTCACATTGCTTCGCAGAATCGCTTTTGTGCAGAAAACTGTAACACTTGTTCAGAAGGAAAGAAAGCACAGAGCCCCAGATTTTATGTTGTCCTGGAGAGCTTGCAGAGCACTGGGGAAAGGCAGGCAGAGAATTCCCTGATAGCACCTTCTCTGTGCCTGTTCACATTGCTTCGCAAGAATCGCTTTTGTGCAGAAAACAGTAACACTTGTTCAGAACTAAAGAAAGCACAGAGCCCCAGATTCTATGTTGTCCTGGAGAGCTTGCAGAGCACTGGGGAAAGGCAGGCAGAGAATTCCCTGCTAGCACCTTCTCTGTGCCTGGGAAGCAGAAGTGTTCACATTGCTTCGCAAGAATCGCTTTTGTGCAGAAAACACTAACTGTTGTTCAGAACGAAAGAAAGCACAGAGCCCCAGATTCTATGTTGTCCTGGAGAGCTTGCAGAGCACTGGGGAAAGGCAGGCAGAGAATTCCCTGCTAGCACCTTCTCTGTGCCTGGGAAGCAGAAGTGTTCACATTGCTTCGCAAGAATCGCTTTTGTGCAGAAAACAGTAACACTTGTTCAGAACGAAAGAAAGCACAGAGCCCCAGATTCTATGTTGTCCTGGAGAGCTTGCAGAGCACTGGGGAAAGGCAGGCAGAGAATTCCTTGCTAGCACCTTCTCTGTGCCTGGGAAGCAGAAGTGTTCACATTGCTTCGCAGAATCGCTTTTCTGCAGAAAACACTAACACTTGTTCAGAAGGAAAGAAAGCACAGAGCCCCAGATTTTATGTTGTCCTGGAGAGCTTGCAGAGCACTGGGGAAAGGCAGGCAGAGAATTCCTTGCTAGCACCTTCTCTGTGCCTGGGAAGCAGAAGTGTTCACATTGCTTCGCAAGAATCGCTTTTGTGCAGAAAACAGTAACACTTGTTCAGAAGGAAAGAAAGCACAGAGCCCCAGATTTTATGTTGCCCTGGAGAGCTTGCAGAGCACTGGGGAAAGGCAGGCAGAGAATTCCCTGCTAGCACCTTCTCTGTGCCTGGGAAGCAGAAGTGTTCACATTGCTTCGCAAGAATCGCTTTTGTGCAGAAAACACTAACACTTGTTCAGAAGGAAAGAAAGCACAGAGCCCCAGATTGTATGTTGTCCTGGAGAGCTTGCAGAGCACTGGGGAAAGGCAGGCAGAGAATTCCCTGATAGCACCTTCTCTGTGCCTGTTCACATTGCTTCGCAGAATCGCTTTTGTGCAGAAAACACTAACACTTGTTCAGAAGGAAAGAAAGCACAGAGCCCCAGATTTTATGTTGTCCTGGAGAGCTTGCAGAGCACTGGGGAAAGGCAGGCAGAGAATTCCCTGATAGCACCTTCTCTGTGCCTGGGAAGCAGAAGTGTTCACATTGCTTCGCAAGAATCGCTTTTGTGCAGAAAACAGTAACACTTGTTCAGAAGGAAAGAAAGCACAGAGCCCCAGATTTTATGTTGTCCTGGAGAGCTTGCAGAGCACTGGGGAAAGGCAGGCAGAGAATTCCCTGATAGCACCTTCTCTGTGCCTGTTCACATTGCTTCGCAGAATCGCTTTTGTGCAGAAAACAGTAACACTTGTTCAGAAGGAAAGAAAGCACAGAGCCCCAGATTCTATGTTGTCCTGGAGAGCTTGCAGAGCACTGGGGAAAGGCAGGCAGAGAATTCCCTGATAGCACCTTCTCTGTGCCTGGGAAGCAGAAGTGTTCACATTGCTTCGCAAGAATCGCTTTTGTGCAGAAAACAGTAACACTGTTCAGAACGAAAGAAAGCACAGAGCCCCAGATTCTATGTTGTCCTGGAGAGCTTGCAGAGCACTGGGGAAAGGCAGGCAGAGAATTCCCTGCTAGCACCTTCTCTGTGCCTGTTCACATTGCTTCGCAAGAATCGCTTTTGTGCAGAAAACACTAACACTTGTTCAGAAGGAAAGAAAGCACAGAGCCCCAGATTTTATGTTGTCCTGGAGAGCTTGCAGAGCACTGGGGAAAGGCAGGCAGAGAATTCCTTGCTAGCACCTTCTCTGTGCCTGGGAAGCAGAAGTGTTCACATTGCTTCGCAGAATCGCTTTTGTGCAGAAAACAGTAACACTTGTTCAGAAGGAAAGAAAGCACAGAGCCCCAGATTTTATGTTGTCCTGGAGAGCTTGCAGAGCACTGGGGAAAGGCAGGCAGAGAATTCCTTGCTAGCACCTTCTTTGTGCCTGGGAAGCAGAAGTGTTCACATTGCTTCGCAAGAATCGCTTTTGTGCAGAAAACAGTAACACTTGTTCAGAAGGAAAGAAAGCACAGAGCCCCAGATTTTATGTTGTCCTGGAGAGCTTGCAGAGCACTGGGGAAAGGCAGGCAGAGAATTCCCTGATAGCACCTTCTCTGTGCCTGTTCACATTGCTTCGCAGAATCGCTTTTGTGCAGAAAACAGTAACACTTGTTCAGAAGGAAAGAAAGCACAGAGCCCCAGATTTTATGTTGCCCTGGAGAGCTTGCAGAGCACTGGGGAAAGGCAGGCAGAGAATTCCCTGATAGCACCTTCTCTGTGCCTGGGAAGCAGAAGTGTTCACATTGCTTCGCAGAATCGCTTTTGTGCAGAAAACAGTAACACTTGTTCAGAACTAAAGAAAGCACAGAGCCCCAGATTCTATGTTGTCCTGGAGAGCTTGCAGAGCACTGGGGAAAGGCAGGCAGAGAATTCCCTGATAGCACCTTCTCTGTGCCTGGGAAGCAGAAGTGTTCACATTGCTTCGCAAGAATCGCTTTTGTGCAGAAAACAGTAACACTGTTCAGAACGAAAGAAAGCACAGAGCCCCAGATTTTATGTTGTCCTGGAGAGCTTGCAGAGCACTGGGGAAAGGCAGGCAGAGAATTCCTTCCTAGCACCTTCTCTGTGCCTGGGAAGCAGAAGTGTTCACATTGCTTCGCAGAATCGCTTTTGTGCAGAAAACAGTAACACTTGTTCAGAAGGAAAGAAAGCACAGAGCCCCAGATTTTATGTTGTCCTGGAGAGCTTGCAGAGCACTGGGGAAAGGCAGGCAGAGAATTCCCTGCTAGCACCTTCTCTGTGCCTGTTCACATTGCTTCGCAGAATCGCTTTTGTGCAGAAAACTGTAACACTTGTTCAGAAGGAAAGAAAGCACAGAGCCCCAGATTTTATGTTGTCCTGGAGAGCTTGCAGAGCACTGGGGAAAGGCAGGCAGAGAATTCCCTGATAGCACCTTCTCTGTGCCTGTTCACATTGCTTCGCAAGAATCGCTTTTGTGCAGAAAACAGTAACACTTGTTCAGAACTAAAGAAAGCACAGAGCCCCAGATTCTATGTTGTCCTGGAGAGCTTGCAGAGCACTGGGGAAAGGCAGGCAGAGAATTCCCTGCTAGCACCTTCTCTGTGCCTGGGAAGCAGAAGTGTTCACATTGCTTCGCAAGAATCGCTTTTGTGCAGAAAACACTAACTGTTGTTCAGAACGAAAGAAAGCACAGAGCCCCAGATTCTATGTTGTCCTGGAGAGCTTGCAGAGCACTGGGGAAAGGCAGGCAGAGAATTCCCTGATAGCACCTTCTCTGTGCCTGGGAAGCAGAAGTGTTCACATTGCTTCGCAAGAATCGCTTTTGTGCAGAAAACAGTAACACTTGTTCAGAACGAAAGAAAGCACAGAGCCCCAGATTCTATGTTGTCCTGGAGAGCTTGCAGAGCACTGGGGAAAGGCAGGCAGAGAATTCCTTGCTAGCACCTTCTCTGTGCCTGGGAAGCAGAAGTGTTCACATTGCTTCGCAAGAATCGCTTTTGTGCAGAAAACACTAACACTTGTTCAGAAGGAAATAAAGCACAGAGCCCCAGATTTTATGTTGTCCTGGAGAGCTTGCAGAGCACTGGGGAAAGGCAGGCAGAGAATTCCTTGCTAGCACCTTCTCTGTGCCTGGGAAGCAGAAGTGTTCACATTGCTTCGCAGAATCGCTTTTCTGCAGAAAACAGTAACACTTGTTCAGAAGGAAAGAAAGCACAGAGCCCCAGATTTTATGTTGTCCTGGAGAGCTTGCAGAGCACTGGGGAAAGGCAGGCAGAGAATTCCTTGCTAGCACCTTCTCTGTGCCTGGGAAGCAGAAGTGTTCACATTGCTTCGCAAGAATCGCTTTTGTGCAGAAAACAGTAACACTTGTTCAGAAGGAAAGAAAGCACAGAGCCCCAGATTTTATGTTGCCCTGGAGAGCTTGCAGAGCACTGGGGAAAGGCAGGCAGAGAATTCCCTGATAGCACCTTCTCTGTGCCTGGGAAGCAGAAGTGTTCACATTGCTTCGCAAGAATTGCTTTTGTGCAGAAAACACTAACACTTGTTCAGAACGAAAGAAAGCACAGAGCCCCAGATTCTATGTTGTCCTGGAGAGCTTGCAGAGCACTGGGGAAAGGCAGGCAGAGAATTCCTTGCTAGCACCTTCTCTGTGCCTGGGAAGCAGAAGTGTTCACATTGCTTCGCAGAAACGCTTTTGTGCAGAAAACAGTAACACTTGTTCAGAACGAAAGAAAGCACAGAGCCCCAGATTTTATGTTGTCCTGGAGATCTTGCAGAGCACTGGGGAAAGGCAGGCAGAGAATTCCTTGCTAGCACCTTCTCTGTGCCTGGGAAGCAGAAGTGTTCACATTGCTTCGCAAGAATCGCTTTTGTGCAGAAAACAGTAACACTTGTTCAGAAGGAAAGAAAGCACAGAGCCCCAGATTTTATGTTGCCCTGGAGAGCTTGCAGAGCACTGGGGAAAGGCAGGCAGAGAATTCCCTGCTAGCACCTTCTCTGTGCCTGGGAAGCAGAAGTGTTCACATTGCTTCGCAAGAATCGCTTTTGTGCAGAAAACACTAACACTTGTTCAGAAGGAAAGAAAGCACAGAGCCCCAGATTGTATGTTGTCCTGGAGAGCTTGCAGAGCACTGGGGAAAGGCAGGCAGAGAATTCCCTGATAGCACCTTCTCTGTGCCTGTTCACATTGCTTCGCAGAATCGCTTTTGTGCAGAAAACACTAACACTTGTTCAGAAGGAAAGAAAGCACAGAGCCCCAGATTTTATGTTGTCCTGGAGAGCTTGCAGAGCACTGGGGAAAGGCAGGCAGAGAATTCCCTGATAGCACCTTCTCTGTGCCTGGGAAGCAGAAGTGTTCACATTGCTTCGCAAGAATCGCTTTTGTGCAGAAAACAGTAACACTTGTTCAGAAGGAAAGAAAGCACAGAGCCCCAGATTTTATGTTGTCCTGGAGAGCTTGCAGAGCACTGGGGAAAGGCAGGCAGAGAATTCCCTGATAGCACCTTCTCTGTGCCTGTTCACATTGCTTCGCAGAATCGCTTTTGTGCAGAAAACAGTAACACTTGTTCAGAAGGAAAGAAAGCACAGAGCCCCAGATTCTATGTTGTCCTGGAGAGCTTGCAGACACTGGGGAAAGGCAGGCAGAGAATTCCCTGATAGCACCTTCTCTGTGCCTGGGAAGCAGAAGTGTTCACATTGCTTCGCAAGAATCGCTTTTGTGCAGAAAACAGTAACACTGTTCAGAACGAAAGAAAGCACAGAGCCCCAGATTCTATGTTGTCCTGGAGAGCTTGCAGAGCACTGGGGAAAGGCAGGCAGAGAATTCCCTGCTAGCACCTTCTCTGTGCCTGTTCACATTGCTTCGCAAGAATCGCTTTTGTGCAGAAAACACTAACACTTGTTCAGAAGGAAAGAAAGCACAGAGCCCCAGATTTTATGTTGTCCTGGAGAGCTTGCAGAGCACTGGGGAAAGGCAGGCAGAGAATTCCTTGCTAGCACCTTCTCTGTGCCTGGGAAGCTGAAGTGTTCACATTGCTTCGCAGAATCGCTTTTGTGCAGAAAACAGTAACACTTGTTCAGAAGGAAAGAAAGCACAGAGCCCCAGATTTTATGTTGTCCTGGAGAGCTTGCAGAGCACTGGGGAAAGGCAGGCAGAGAATTCCCTGCTAGCACCTTCTCTGTGCCTGTTCACATTGCTTCGCAGAATCGCTTTTGTGCAGAAAACAGTAACACTTGTTCAGAAGGAAAGAAAGCACAGAGCCCCAGATTTTATGTTGTCCTGGAGAGCTTGCAGAGCACTGGGGAAAGGCAGGCAGAGAATTCCTTGCTAGCACCTTCTCTGTCCCTGGGAAGCAGAAGTGTTCACATTGCTTCGCAAGAATCGCTTTTGTGCAGAAAACAGTAACACTTGTTCAGAAGGAAAGAAAGCACAGAGCCCCAGATTTTATGTTGCCCTGGAGAGCTTGCAGAGCACTGGGGAAAGGCAGGCAGAGAATTCCCTGCAAGCACCTTCTCTGTGCCTGGGAAGCAGAAGTGTTCACATTGCTTCGCAGAATCGCTTTTGTGCAGAAAACACTAACACTTGTTCAGAAGGAAAGAAAGCACAGAGCCCCAGATTCTATGTTGTCCTGGAGAGCTTGCAGAGCACTGGGGAAAGGCAGGCAGAGAATTCCCTGATAGCACCTTCTCTGTGCCTGTTCACATTGCTTCGCAAGAATCGCTTTTGTGCAGAAAACACTAACACTTGTTCAGAAGGAAAGAAAGCACAGAGCCCCAGATTTTATGTTGTCCTGGAGAGCTTGCAGAGCACTGGGGAAAGGCAGGCAGAGAATTCCTTGCTAGCACCTTCTCTGTGCCTGGGAAGCAGAAGTGTTCACATTGCTTCGCAAGAATTGCTTTTGTGCAGAAAACACTAACACTTGTTCAGAACGAAAGAAAGCACAGAGCCCCAGATTCTATGTTGTCCTGGAGAGCTTGCAGAGCACTGGGGAAAGGCAGGCAGAGAATTCCTTGCTAGCACCTTCTCTGTGCCTGGGAAGCAGAAGTGTTCACATTGCTTCGCAGAAACGCTTTTGTGCAGAAAACAGTAACACTTGTTCAGAACGAAAGAAAGCACAGAGCCCCAGATTTTATGTTGTCCTGGAGAGCTTGCAGAGCACTGGGGAAAGGCAGGCAGAGAATTCCTTGCTAGCACCTTCTCTGTGCCTGGGAAGCAGAAGTGTTCACATTGCTTCGCAAGAATCGCTTTTGTGCAGAAAACAGTAACACTTGTTCAGAAGGAAAGAAAGCACAGAGCCCCAGATTTTATGTTGCCCTGGAGAGCTTGCAGAGCACTGGGGAAAGGCAGGCAGAGAATTCCCTGCTAGCACCTTCTCTGTGCCTGGGAAGCAGAAGTGTTCACATTGCTTCGCAAGAATCGCTTTTGTGCAGAAAACACTAACACTTGTTCAGAAGGAAAGAAAGCACAGAGCCCCAGATTGTATGTTGTCCTGGAGAGCTTGCAGAGCACTGGGGAAAGGCAGGCAGAGAATTCCCTGATAGCACCTTCTCTGTGCCTGTTCACATTGCTTCGCAGAATCGCTTTTGTGCAGAAAACACTAACACTTGTTCAGAAGGAAAGAAAGCACAGAGCCCCAGATTTTATGTTGTCCTGGAGAGCTTGCAGAGCACTGGGGAAAGGCAGGCAGAGAATTCCCTGATAGCACCTTCTCTGTGCCTGGGAAGCAGAAGTGTTCACATTGCTTCGCAAGAATCGCTTTTGTGCAGAAAACAGTAACACTTGTTCAGAACGAAAGAAAGCACAGAGCCCCAGATTTTATGTTGTCCTGGAGAGCTTGCAGAGCACTGGGGAAAGGCAGGCAGAGAATTCCCTGATAGCACCTTCTCTGTGCCTGTTCACATTGCTTCGCAGAATCGCTTTTGTGCAGAAAACAGTAACACTTGTTCAGAAGGAAAGAAAGCACAGAGCCCCAGATTCTATGTTGTCCTGGAGAGCTTGCAGAGCACTGGGGAAAGGCAGGCAGAGAATTCCCTGATAGCACCTTCTCTGTGCCTGGGAAGCAGAAGTGTTCACATTGCTTCGCAAGAATCGCTTTTGTGCAGAAAACAGTAACACTGTTCAGAACGAAAGAAAGCACAGAGCCCCAGATTCTATGTTGTCCTGGAGAGCTTGCAGAGCACTGGGGAAAGGCAGGCAGAGAATTCCCTGCTAGCACCTTCTCTGTGCCTGTTCACATTGCTTCGCAAGAATCGCTTTTGTGCAGAAAACACTAACACTTGTTCAGAAGGAAAGAAAGCACAGAGCCCCAGATTTTATGTTGTCCTGGAGAGCTTGCAGAGCACTGGGGAAAGGCAGGCAGAGAATTCCTTGCTAGCACCTTCTCTGTGCCTGGGAAGCTGAAGTGTTCACATTGCTTCGCAGAATCGCTTTTGTGCAGAAAACAGTAACACTTGTTCAGAAGGAAAGAAAGCACAGAGCCCCAGATTTTATGTTGTCCTGGAGAGCTTGCAGAGCACTGGGGAAAGGCAGGCAGAGAATTCCCTGCTAGCACCTTCTCTGTGCCTGTTCACATTGCTTCGCAGAATCGCTTTTGTGCAGAAAACAGTAACACTTGTTCAGAAGGAAAGAAAGCACAGAGCCCCAGATTTTATGTTGTCCTGGAGAGCTTGCAGAGCACTGGGGAAAGGCAGGCAGAGAATTCCTTGCTAGCACCTTCTCTGTCCCTGGGAAGCAGAAGTGTTCACATTGCTTCGCAAGAATCGCTTTTGTGCAGAAAACAGTAACACTTGTTCAGAAGGAAAGAAAGCACAGAGCCCCAGATTTTATGTTGCCCTGGAGAGCTTGCAGAGCACTGGGGAAAGGCAGGCAGAGAATTCCCTGCAAGCACCTTCTCTGTGCCTGGGAAGCAGAAGTGTTCACATTGCTTCGCAGAATCGCTTTTGTGCAGAAAACAGTAACACTTGTTCAGAAGGAAAGAAAGCACAGAGCCCCAGATTCTATGTTGTCCTGGAGAGCTTGCAGAGCACTGGGGAAAGGCAGGCAGAGAATTCCCTGATAGCACCTTCTCTGTGCCTGTTCACATTGCTTCGCAAGAATCGCTTTTGTGCAGAAAACACTAACACTTGTTCAGAAGGAAAGAAAGCACAGAGCCCCAGATTTTATGTTGTCCTGGAGAGCTTGCAGAGCACTGGGGAAAGGCAGGCAGAGAATTCCTTGCTAGCACCTTCTCTGTGCCTGGGAAGCAGAAGTGTTCACATTGCTTCGCAGAATCGCTTTTGTGCAGAAAACAGTAACACTTGTTCAGAAGGAAAGAAAGCACAGAGCCCCAGATTTTATGTTGTCCTGGAGAGCTTGCAGAGCACTGGGGAAAGGCAGGCAGAGAATTCCTTGCTAGTACCTTCTTTGTGCCTGGGAAGCAGAAGTGTTCACATTGCTTCGCAAGAATCGCTTTTGTGCAGAAAACAGTAACACTTGTTCAGAAGGAAAGAAAGCACAGAGCCCCAGATTTTATGTTGTCCTGGAGAGCTTGCAGAGCACTGGGGAAAGGCAGGCAGAGAATTCCTTGCTAGCACCTTCTCTGTGCCTGGGAAGCAGAAGTGTTCACATTGCTTCGCAGAATCGCTTTTGTGCAGAAAACAGTAACACTTGTTCAGAAGGAAAGAAAGCACAGAGCCCCAGATTTTATGTTGTCCTGGAGAGCTTGCAGAGCACTGGGGAAAGGCAGGCAGAGAATTCCCTGCTAGCACCTTCTCTGTGCCTGTTCACATTGCTTCGCAGAATCGCTTTTGTGCAGAAAACACTAACACTTGTTCAGAAGGAAAGAAAGCACAGAGCCCCAGATTTTATGTTGTCCTGGAGAGCTTGCAGAGCACTGGGGAAAGGCAGGCAGAGAATTCCCTGCTAGCACCTTCTCTGTGCCTGTTCACATTGCTTCGCAGAATCGCTTTTGTGCAGAAAACAGTAACACTTGTTCAGAAGGAAAGAAAGCACAGAGCCCCAGATTTTATGTTGTCCTGGAGAGCTTGCAGAGCACTGGGGAAAGGCAGGCAGAGAATTCCTTGCTAGCACCTTCTCTGTGCCTGGGAAGCAGAAGTGTTCACATTGCTTCGCAAGAATCGCTTTTGTGCAGAAAACAGTAACACTTGTTCAGAAGGAAAGAAAGCACAGAGCCCCAGATTTTATGTTGCCCTGGAGAGCTTGCAGAGCACTGGGGAAAGGCAGGCAGAGAATTCCCTGCAAGCACCTTCTCTGTGCCTGGGAAGCAGAAGTGTTCACATTGCTTCGCAGAATCGCTTTTGTGCAGAAAACACTAACACTTGTTCAGAAGGAAAGAAAGCACAGAGCCCCAGATTCTATGTTGTCCTGGAGAGCTTGCAGAGCACTGGGGAAAGGCAGGCAGAGAATTCCCTGATAGCACCTTCTCTGTGCCTGTTCACATTGCTTCGCAAGAATCGCTTTTGTGCAGAAAACACTAACACTTGTTCAGAAGGAAAGAAAGCACAGAGCCCCAGATTTTATGTTGTCCTGGAGAGCTTGCAGAGCACTGGGGAAAGGCAGGCAGAGAATTCCTTGCTAGCACCTTCTCTGTGCCTGGGAAGCAGAAGTGTTCACATTGCTTCGCAAGAATTGCTTTTGTGCAGAAAACACTAACACTTGTTCAGAACGAAAGAAAGCACAGAGCCCCAGATTCTATGTTGTCCTGGAGAGCTTGCAGAGCACTGGGGAAAGGCAGGCAGAGAATTCCTTGCTAGCACCTTCTCTGTGCCTGGGAAGCAGAAGTGTTCACATTGCTTCGCAGAAACGCTTTTGTGCAGAAAACAGTAACACTTGTTCAGAACGAAAGAAAGCACAGAGCCCCAGATTTTATGTTGTCCTGGAGAGCTTGCAGAGCACTGGGGAAAGGCAGGCAGAGAATTCCTTGCTAGCACCTTCTCTGTGCCTGGGAAGCAGAAGTGTTCACATTGCTTCGCAAGAATCGCTTTTGTGCAGAAAACAGTAACACTTGTTCAGAACGAAAGAAAGCACAGAGCCCCAGATTCTATGTTGTCCTGGAGAGCTTGCAGAGCACTGGGGAAAGGCAGGCAGAGAATTCCTTGCTAGCACCTTCTCTGTGCCTGGGAAGCAGAAGTGTTCACATTGCTTCGCAGAAACGCTTTTGTGCAGAAAACAGTAACACTTGTTCAGAACGAAAGAAAGCACAGAGCCCCAGATTTTATGTTGTCCTGGAGATCTTGCAGAGCACTGGGGAAAGGCAGGCAGAGAATTCCTTGCTAGCACCTTCTCTGTGCCTGGGAAGCAGAAGTGTTCACATTGCTTCGCAAGAATCGCTTTTGTGCAGAAAACAGTAACACTTGTTCAGAAGGAAAGAAAGCACAGAGCCCCAGATTTTATGTTGCCCTGGAGAGCTTGCAGAGCACTGGGGAAAGGCAGGCAGAGAATTCCCTGCTAGCACCTTCTCTGTGCCTGGGAAGCAGAAGTGTTCACATTGCTTCGCAAGAATCGCTTTTGTGCAGAAAACACTAACACTTGTTCAGAAGGAAAGAAAGCACAGAGCCCCAGATTGTATGTTGTCCTGGAGAGCTTGCAGAGCACTGGGGAAAGGCAGGCAGAGAATTCCCTGATAGCACCTTCTCTGTGCCTGTTCACATTGCTTCGCAGAATCGCTTTTGTGCAGAAAACACTAACACTTGTTCAGAAGGAAAGAAAGCACAGAGCCCCAGATTTTATGTTGTCCTGGAGAGCTTGCAGAGCACTGGGGAAAGGCAGGCAGAGAATTCCCTGATAGCACCTTCTCTGTGCCTGGGAAGCAGAAGTGTTCACATTGCTTCGCAAGAATCGCTTTTGTGCAGAAAACAGTAACACTTGTTCAGAAGGAAAGAAAGCACAGAGCCCCAGATTTTATGTTGTCCTGGAGAGCTTGCAGAGCACTGGGGAAAGGCAGGCAGAGAATTCCCTGATAGCACCTTCTCTGTGCCTGTTCACATTGCTTCGCAGAATCGCTTTTGTGCAGAAAACAGTAACACTTGTTCAGAAGGAAAGAAAGCACAGAGCCCCAGATTCTATGTTGTCCTGGAGAGCTTGCAGACACTGGGGAAAGGCAGGCAGAGAATTCCCTGATAGCACCTTCTCTGTGCCTGGGAAGCAGAAGTGTTCACATTGCTTCGCAAGAATCGCTTTTGTGCAGAAAACAGTAACACTGTTCAGAACGAAAGAAAGCACAGAGCCCCAGATTCTATGTTGTCCTGGAGAGCTTGCAGAGCACTGGGGAAAGGCAGGCAGAGAATTCCCTGCTAGCACCTTCTCTGTGCCTGTTCACATTGCTTCGCAAGAATCGCTTTTGTGCAGAAAACACTAACACTTGTTCAGAAGGAAAGAAAGCACAGAGCCCCAGATTTTATGTTGTCCTGGAGAGCTTGCAGAGCACTGGGGAAAGGCAGGCAGAGAATTCCTTGCTAGCACCTTCTCTGTGCCTGGGAAGCTGAAGTGTTCACATTGCTTCGCAGAATCGCTTTTGTGCAGAAAACAGTAACACTTGTTCAGAAGGAAAGAAAGCACAGAGCCCCAGATTTTATGTTGTCCTGGAGAGCTTGCAGAGCACTGGGGAAAGGCAGGCAGAGAATTCCCTGCTAGCACCTTCTCTGTGCCTGTTCACATTGCTTCGCAGAATCGCTTTTGTGCAGAAAACAGTAACACTTGTTCAGAAGGAAAGAAAGCACAGAGCCCCAGATTTTATGTTGTCCTGGAGAGCTTGCAGAGCACTGGGGAAAGGCAGGCAGAGAATTCCTTGCTAGCACCTTCTCTGTCCCTGGGAAGCAGAAGTGTTCACATTGCTTCGCAAGAATCGCTTTTGTGCAGAAAACAGTAACACTTGTTCAGAAGGAAAGAAAGCACAGAGCCCCAGATTTTATGTTGCCCTGGAGAGCTTGCAGAGCACTGGGGAAAGGCAGGCAGAGAATTCCCTGCAAGCACCTTCTCTGTGCCTGGGAAGCAGAAGTGTTCACATTGCTTCGCAGAATCGCTTTTGTGCAGAAAACACTAACACTTGTTCAGAAGGAAAGAAAGCACAGAGCCCCAGATTCTATGTTGTCCTGGAGAGCTTGCAGAGCACTGGGGAAAGGCAGGAGAGAATTCCCTGATAGCACCTTCTCTGTGCCTGTTCACATTGCTTCGCAAGAATCGCTTTTGTGCAGAAAACACTAACACTTGTTCAGAAGGAAAGAAAGCACAGAGCCCCAGATTTTATGTTGTCCTGGAGAGCTTGCAGAGCACTGGGGAAAGGCAGGCAGAGAATTCCTTGCTAGCACCTTCTCTGTGCCTGGGAAGCAGAAGTGTTCACATTGCTTCGCAAGAATTGCTTTTGTGCAGAAAACACTAACACTTGTTCAGAACGAAAGAAAGCACAGAGCCCCAGATTCTATGTTGTCCTGGAGAGCTTGCAGAGCACTGGGGAAAGGCAGGCAGAGAATTCCTTGCTAGCACCTTCTCTGTGCCTGGGAAGCAGAAGTGTTCACATTGCTTCGCAGAAACGCTTTTGTGCAGAAAACAGTAACACTTGTTCAGAACGAAAGAAAGCACAGAGCCCCAGATTTTATGTTGTCCTGGAGAGCTTGCAGAGCACTGGGGAAAGGCAGGCAGAGAATTCCTTGCTAGCACCTTCTCTGTGCCTGGGAAGCAGAAGTGTTCACATTGCTTCGCAAGAATCGCTTTTGTGCAGAAAACAGTAACACTTGTTCAGAAGGAAAGAAAGCACAGAGCCCCAGATTTTATGTTGCCCTGGAGAGCTTGCAGAGCACTGGGGAAAGGCAGGCAGAGAATTCCCTGCTAGCACCTTCTCTGTGCCTGGGAAGCAGAAGTGTTCACATTGCTTCGCAAGAATCGCTTTTGTGCAGAAAACACTAACACTTGTTCAGAAGGAAAGAAAGCACAGAGCCCCAGATTGTATGTTGTCCTGGAGAGCTTGCAGAGCACTGGGGAAAGGCAGGCAGAGAATTCCCTGATAGCACCTTCTCTGTGCCTGTTCACATTGCTTCGCAGAATCGCTTTTGTGCAGAAAACACTAACACTTGTTCAGAAGGAAAGAAAGCACAGAGCCCCAGATTTTATGTTGTCCTGGAGAGCTTGCAGAGCACTGGGGAAAGGCAGGCAGAGAATTCCCTGATAGCACCTTCTCTGTGCCTGGGAAGCAGAAGTGTTCACATTGCTTCGCAAGAATCGCTTTTGTGCAGAAAACAGTAACACTTGTTCAGAAGGAAAGAAAGCACAGAGCCCCAGATTTTATGTTGTCCTGGAGAGCTTGCAGAGCACTGGGGAAAGGCAGGCAGAGAATTCCCTGATAGCACCTTCTCTGTGCCTGTTCACATTGCTTCGCAGAATCGCTTTTGTGCAGAAAACAGTAACACTTGTTCAGAAGGAAAGAAAGCACAGAGCCCCAGATTCTATGTTGTCCTGGAGAGCTTGCAGAGCACTGGGGAAAGGCAGGCAGAGAATTCCCTGATAGCACCTTCTCTGTGCCTGGGAAGCAGAAGTGTTCACATTGCTTCGCAAGAATCGCTTTTGTGCAGAAAACAGTAACACTGTTCAGAACGAAAGAAAGCACAGAGCCCCAGATTCTATGTTGTCCTGGAGAGCTTGCAGAGCACTGGGGAAAGGCAGGCAGAGAATTCCCTGCTAGCACCTTCTCTGTGCCTGTTCACATTGCTTCGCAAGAATCGCTTTTGTGCAGAAAACACTAACACTTGTTCAGAAGGAAAGAAAGCACAGAGCCCCAGATTTTATGTTGTCCTGGAGAGCTTGCAGAGCACTGGGGAAAGGCAGGCAGAGAATTCCTTGCTAGCACCTTCTCTGTGCCTGGGAAGCTGAAGTGTTCACATTGCTTCGCAGAATCGCTTTTGTGCAGAAAACAGTAACACTTGTTCAGAAGGAAAGAAAGCACAGAGCCCCAGATTTTATGTTGTCCTGGAGAGCTTGCAGAGCACTGGGGAAAGGCAGGCAGAGAATTCCCTGCTAGCACCTTCTCTGTGCCTGTTCACATTGCTTCGCAGAATCGCTTTTGTGCAGAAAACAGTAACACTTGTTCAGAAGGAAAGAAAGCACAGAGCCCCAGATTTTATGTTGTCCTGGAGAGCTTGCAGAGCACTGGGGAAAGGCAGGCAGAGAATTCCTTGCTAGCACCTTCTCTGTCCCTGGGAAGCAGAAGTGTTCACATTGCTTCGCAAGAATCGCTTTTGTGCAGAAAACAGTAACACTTGTTCAGAAGGAAAGAAAGCACAGAGCCCCAGATTTTATGTTGCCCTGGAGAGCTTGCAGAGCACTGGGGAAAGGCAGGCAGAGAATTCCCTGCAAGCACCTTCTCTGTGCCTGGGAAGCAGAAGTGTTCACATTGCTTCGCAGAATCGCTTTTGTGCAGAAAACAGTAACACTTGTTCAGAAGGAAAGAAAGCACAGAGCCCCAGATTCTATGTTGTCCTGGAGAGCTTGCAGAGCACTGGGGAAAGGCAGGCAGAGAATTCCCTGATAGCACCTTCTCTGTGCCTGTTCACATTGCTTCGCAAGAATCGCTTTTGTGCAGAAAACACTAACACTTGTTCAGAAGGAAAGAAAGCACAGAGCCCCAGATTTTATGTTGTCCTGGAGAGCTTGCAGAGCACTGGGGAAAGGCAGGCAGAGAATTCCTTGCTAGCACCTTCTCTGTGCCTGGGAAGCAGAAGTGTTCACATTGCTTCGCAGAATCGCTTTTGTGCAGAAAACAGTAACACTTGTTCAGAAGGAAAGAAAGCACAGAGCCCCAGATTTTATGTTGTCCTGGAGAGCTTGCAGAGCACTGGGGAAAGGCAGGCAGAGAATTCCTTGCTAGTACCTTCTTTGTGCCTGGGAAGCAGAAGTGTTCACATTGCTTCGCAAGAATCGCTTTTGTGCAGAAAACAGTAACACTTGTTCAGAAGGAAAGAAAGCACAGAGCCCCAGATTTTATGTTGTCCTGGAGAGCTTGCAGAGCACTGGGGAAAGGCAGGCAGAGAATTCCTTGCTAGCACCTTCTCTGTGCCTGGGAAGCAGAAGTGTTCACATTGCTTCGCAGAATCGCTTTTGTGCAGAAAACAGTAACACTTGTTCAGAAGGAAAGAAAGCACAGAGCCCCAGATTTTATGTTGTCCTGGAGAGCTTGCAGAGCACTGGGGAAAGGCAGGCAGAGAATTCCCTGCTAGCACCTTCTCTGTGCCTGTTCACATTGCTTCGCAGAATCGCTTTTGTGCAGAAAACACTAACACTTGTTCAGAAGGAAAGAAAGCACAGAGCCCCAGATTTTATGTTGTCCTGGAGAGCTTGCAGAGCACTGGGGAAAGGCAGGCAGAGAATTCCCTGATAGCACCTTCTCTGTGCCTGTTCACATTGCTTCGCAAGAATCGCTTTTGTGCAGAAAACAGTAACACTTGTTCAGAACTAAAGAAAGCACAGAGCCCCAGATTCTATGTTGTCCTGGAGAGCTTGCAGAGCACTGGGGAAAGGCAGGCAGAGAATTCCCTGCTATCACCTTCTCTGTGCCTGGGAAGCAGAAGTGTTCACATTGCTTCGCAAGAATCGCTTTTGTGCAGAAAACACTAACTGTTGTTCAGAACGAAAGAAAGCACAGAGCCCCAGATTCTATGTTGTCCTGGAGAGCTTGCAGAGCACTGGGGAAAGGCAGGCAGAGAATTCCCTGATAGCACCTTCTCTGTGCCTGTTCACATTGCTTCGCAAGAATCGCTTTTGTGCAGAAAACACTAACACTTGTTCAGAAGGAAAGAAAGCACAGAGCCCCAGATTTTATGTTGTCCTGGAGAGCTTGCAGAGCACTGGGGAAAGGCAGGCAGAGAATTCCTTGCTAGCACCTTCTCTGTGCCTGGGAAGCAGAAGTGTTCACATTGCTTCGCAGAATCGCTTTTGTGCAGAAAACAGTAACACTTGTTCAGAAGGAAAGAAAGCACAGAGCCCCAGATTTTATGTTGTCCTGGAGAGCTTGCAGAGCACTGGGGAAAGGCAGGCAGAGAATTCCTTGCTAGCACCTTCTTTGTGCCTGGGAAGCAGAAGTGTTCACATTGCTTCGCAAGAATCGCTTTTGTGCAGAAAACAGTAACACTTGTTCAGAAGGAAAGAAAGCACAGAGCCCCAGATTTTATGTTGTCCTGGAGAGCTTGCAGAGCACTGGGGAAAGGCAGGCAGAGAATTCCTTGCTAGCACCTTCTCTGTGCCTGGGAAGCAGAAGTGTTCACATTGCTTCGCAGAATCGCTTTTGTGCAGAAAACAGTAACACTTGTTCAGAAGGAAAGAAAGCACAGAGCCCCAGATTTTATGTTGTCCTGGAGAGCTTGCAGAGCACTGGGGAAAGGCAGGCAGAGAATTCCCTGCTAGCACCTTCTCTGTGCCTGTTCACATTGCTTCGCAGAATCGCTTTTGTGCAGAAAACACTAACACTTGTTCAGAAGGAAAGAAAGCACAGAGCCCCAGATTTTATGTTGTCCTGGAGAGCTTGCAGAGCACTGGGGAAAGGCAGGCAGAGAATTCCCTGATAGCACCTTCTCTGTGCCTGTTCACATTGCTTCGCAAGAATCGCTTTTGTGCAGAAAACAGTAACACTTGTTCAGAACTAAAGAAAGCACAGAGCCCCAGATTCTATGTTGTCCTGGAGAGCTTGCAGAGCACTGGGGAAAGGCAGGCAGAGAATTCCCTGCTATCACCTTCTCTGTGCCTGGGAAGCAGAAGTGTTCACATTGCTTCGCAAGAATCGCTTTTGTGCAGAAAACACTAACTGTTGTTCAGAACGAAAGAAAGCACAGAGCCCCAGATTCTATGTTGTCCTGGAGAGCTTGCAGAGCACTGGGGAAAGGCAGGCAGAGAATTCCCTGATAGCACCTTCTCTGTGCCTGGGAAGCAGAAGTGTTCACATTGCTTCGCAAGAATCGCTTTTGTGCAGAAAACAGTAACACTTGTTCAGAACGAAAGAAAGCACAGAGCCCCAGATTCTATGTTGTCCTGGAGAGCTTGCAGAGCACTGGGGAAAGGCAGGCAGAGAATTCCTTGCTAGCACCTTCTCTGTGCCTGGGAAGCAGAAGTGTTCACATTGCTTCGCAAGAATCGCTTTTGTGCAGAAAACACTAACACTTGTTCAGAAGGAAATAAAGCACAGAGCCCCAGATTTTATGTTGTCCTGGAGAGCTTGCAGAGCACTGGGGAAAGGCAGGCAGAGAATTCCTTGCTAGCACCTTCTCTGTGCCTGGGAAGCAGAAGTGTTCACATTGCTTCGCAGAATCGCTTTTGTGCAGAAAACAGTAACACTTGTTCAGAAGGAAAGAAAGCACAGAGCCCCAGATTTTATGTTGTCCTGGAGAGCTTGCAGAGCACTGGGGAAAGGCAGGCAGAGAATTCCTTGCTAGCACCTTCTCTGTCCCTGGGAAGCAGAAGTGTTCACATTGCTTCGCAAGAATCGCTTTTGTGCAGAAAACAGTAACACTTGTTCAGAAGGAAAGAAAGCACAGAGCCCCAGATTTTATGTTGTCCTGGAGAGCTTGCAGAGCACTGGGGAAAGGCAGGCAGAGAATTCCCTGCTAGCACCTTCTCTGTGCCTGGGAAGCAGAAGTGTTCACATTGCTTCGCAGAAACGCTTTTGTGCAGAAAACAGTAACACTTGTTCAGAAGGAAAGAAAGCACAGAGCCCCAGATTTTATGTTGCCCTGGAGAGCTTGCAGAGCACTGGGGAAAGGCAGGCAGAGAATTCCCTGCAAGCACCTTCTCTGTGCCTGGGAAGCAGAAGTGTTCACATTGCTTCGCAGAATCGCTTTTGTGCAGAAAACACTAACACTTGTTCAGAAGGAAAGAAAGCACAGAGCCCCAGATTGTATGTTGTCCTGGAGAGCTTGCAGAGCACTGGGGAAAGGCAGGCAGAGAATTCCCTGATAGCACCTTCTCTGTGCCTGTTCACATTGCTTCGCAGAATCGCTTTTGTGCAGAAAACACTAACACTTGTTCAGAAGGAAAGAAAGCACAGAGCCCCAGATTTTATGTTGTCCTGGAGAGCTTGCAGAGCACTGGGGAAAGGCAGGCAGAGAATTCCCTGATAGCACCTTCTCTGTGCCTGGGAAGCAGAAGTGTTCACATTGCTTCGCAAGAATCGCTTTTGTGCAGAAAACAGTAACACTTGTTCAGAAGGAAAGAAAGCACAGAGCCCCAGATTTTATGTTGTCCTGGAGAGCTTGCAGAGCACTGGGGAAAGGCAGGCAGAGAATTCCCTGATAGCACCTTCTCTGTGCCTGTTCACATTGCTTCGCAGAATCGCTTTTGTGCAGAAAACAGTAACACTTGTTCAGAAGGAAAGAAAGCACAGAGCCCCAGATTCTATGTTGTCCTGGAGAGCTTGCAGAGCACTGGGGAAAGGCAGGCAGAGAATTCCCTGATAGCACCTTCTCTGTGCCTGGGAAGCAGAAGTGTTCACATTGCTTCGCAAGAATCGCTTTTGTGCAGAAAACAGTAACACTGTTCAGAACGAAAGAAAGCACAGAGCCCCAGATTCTATGTTGTCCTGGAGAGCTTGCAGAGCACTGGGGAAAGGCAGGCAGAGAATTCCCTGCTAGCACCTTCTCTGTGCCTGTTCACATTGCTTCGCAAGAATCGCTTTTGTGCAGAAAACACTAACACTTGTTCAGAAGGAAAGAAAGCACAGAGCCCCAGATTTTATGTTGTCCTGGAGAGCTTGCAGAGCACTGGGGAAAGGCAGGCAGAGAATTCCTTGCTAGCACCTTCTCTGTGCCTGGGAAGCAGAAGTGTTCACATTGCTTCGCAGAATCGCTTTTGTGCAGAAAACAGTAACACTTGTTCAGAAGGAAAGAAAGCACAGAGCCCCAGATTTTATGTTGTCCTGGAGAGCTTGCAGAGCACTGGGGAAAGGCAGGCAGAGAATTCCTTGCTAGCACCTTCTTTGTGCCTGGGAAGCAGAAGTGTTCACATTGCTTCGCAAGAATCGCTTTTGTGCAGAAAACAGTAACACTTGTTCAGAAGGAAAGAAAGCACAGAGCCCCAGATTTTATGTTGTCCTGGAGAGCTTGCAGAGCACTGGGGAAAGGCAGGCAGAGAATTCCCTGCTAGCACCTTCTCTGTGCCTGTTCACATTGCTTCGCAGAATCGCTTTTGTGCAGAAAACAGTAACACTTGTTCAGAAGGAAAGAAAGCACAGAGCCCCAGATTTTATGTTGTCCTGGAGAGCTTGCAGAGCACTGGGGAAAGGCAGGCAGAGAATTCCTTGCTAGCACCTTCTCTGTCCCTGGGAAGCAGAAGTGTTCACATTGCTTCGCAAGAATCGCTTTTGTGCAGAAAACAGTAACACTTGTTCAGAAGGAAAGAAAGCACAGAGCCCCAGATTTTATGTTGCCCTGGAGAGCTTGCAGAGCACTGGGGAAAGGCAGGCAGAGAATTCCCTGCAAGCACCTTCTCTGTGCCTGGGAAGCAGAAGTGTTCACATTGCTTCGCAGAATCGCTTTTGTGCAGAAAACAGTAACACTTGTTCAGAAGGAAAGAAAGCACAGAGCCCCAGATTCTATGTTGTCCTGGAGAGCTTGCAGAGCACTGGGGAAAGGCAGGCAGAGAATTCCCTGATAGCACCTTCTCTGTGCCTGGGAAGCAGAAGTGTTCACATTGCTTCGCAAGAATCGCTTTTGTGCAGAAAACAGTAACACTGTTCAGAACGAAAGAAAGCACAGAGCCCCAGATTTTATGTTGTCCTGGAGAGCTTGCAGAGCACTGGGGAAAGGCAGGCAGAGAATTCCTTGCTAGCACCTTCTCTGTGCCTGGGAAGCAGAAGTGTTCACATTGCTTCGCAGAATCGCTTTTGTGCAGAAAACAGTAACACTTGTTCAGAAGGAAAGAAAGCACAGAGCCCCAGATTTTATGTTGTCCTGGAGAGCTTGCAGAGCACTGGGGAAAGGCAGGCAGAGAATTCCCTGCTAGCACCTTCTCTGTGCCTGTTCACATTGCTTCGCAGAATCGCTTTTGTGCAGAAAACTGTAACACTTGTTCAGAAGGAAAGAAAGCACAGAGCCCCAGATTTTATGTTGTCCTGGAGAGCTTGCAGAGCACTGGGGAAAGGCAGGCAGAGAATTCCCTGATAGCACCTTCTCTGTGCCTGTTCACATTGCTTCGCAAGAATCGCTTTTGTGCAGAAAACAGTAACACTTGTTCAGAACTAAAGAAAGCACAGAGCCCCAGATTCTATGTTGTCCTGGAGAGCTTGCAGAGCACTGGGGAAAGGCAGGCAGAGAATTCCCTGCTAGCACCTTCTCTGTGCCTGGGAAGCAGAAGTGTTCACATTGCTTCGCAAGAATCGCTTTTGTGCAGAAAACACTAACTGTTGTTCAGAACGAAAGAAAGCACAGAGCCCCAGATTCTATGTTGTCCTGGAGAGCTTGCAGAGCACTGGGGAAAGGCAGGCAGAGAATTCCTTGCTAGCACCTTCTCTGTGCCTGGGAAGCAGAAGTGTTCACATTGCTTCGCAAGAATCGCTTTTGTGCAGAAAACAGTAACACTTGTTCAGAACGAAAGAAAGCACAGAGCCCCAGATTCTATGTTGTCCTGGAGAGCTTGCAGAGCACTGGGGAAAGGCAGGCAGAGAATTCCTTGCTAGCACCTTCTCTGTGCCTGGGAAGCAGAAGTGTTCACATTGCTTCGCAAGAATCGCTTTTGTGCAGAAAACACTAACACTTGTTCAGAAGGAAAGAAAGCACAGAGCCCCAGATTTTATGTTGTCCTGGAGAGCTTGCAGAGCACTGGGGAAAGGCAGGCAGAGAATTCCTTGCTAGCACCTTCTCTGTGCCTGGGAAGCAGAAGTGTTCACATTGCTTCGCAGAATCGCTTTTCTGCAGAAAACAGTAACACTTGTTCAGAAGGAAAGAAAGCACAGAGCCCCAGATTTTATGTTGTCCTGGAGAGCTTGCAGAGCACTGGGGAAAGGCAGGCAGAGAATTCCTTGCTAGCACCTTCTCTGTGCCTGGGAAGCAGAAGTGTTCACATTGCTTCGCAGAATCGCTTTTGTGCAGAAAACAGTAACACTTGTTCAGAAGGAAAGAAAGCACAGAGCCCCAGATTTTATGTTGCCCTGGAGAGCTTGCAGAGCACTGGGGAAAGGCAGGCAGAGAATTCCCTGCTAGCACCTTCTCTGTGCCTGGGAAGCAGAAGTGTTCACATTGCTTCGCAAGAATCGCTTTTGTGCAGAAAACACTAACACTTGTTCAGAAGGAAAGAAAGCACAGAGCCCCAGATTGTATGTTGTCCTGGAGAGCTTGCAGAGCACTGGGGAAAGGCAGGCAGAGAATTCCCTGATAGCACCTTCTCTGTGCCTGTTCACATTGCTTCGCAGAATCGCTTTTGTGCAGAAAACAGTAACACTTGTTCAGAAGGAAAGAAAGCACAGAGCCCCAGATTTTATGTTGTCCTGGAGAGCTTGCAGAGCACTGGGGAAAGGCAGGCAGAGAATTCCTTGCTATCACCTTCTCTGTGCCTGGGAAGCAGAAGTGTTCACATTGCTTCGCAAGAATCGCTTTTGTGCAGAAAACAGTAACACTTGTTCAGAAGGAAAGAAAGCACAGAGCCCCAGATTCTATGTTGTCCTGGAGAGCTTGCAGAGCACTGGGGAAAGGCAGGCAGAGAATTCCCTGATAGCACCTTCTCTGTGCCTGTTCACATTGCTTCGCAGAATCGCTTTTGTGCAGAAAACAGTAACACTTGTTCAGAAGGAAAGAAAGCACAGAGCCCCAGATTTTATGTTGTCCTGGAGAGCTTGCAGAGCACTGGGGAAAGGCAGGCAGAGAATTCCCTGATAGCACCTTCTCTGTGCCTGGGAAGCAGAAGTGTTCACATTGCTTCGCAAGAATCGCTTTTGTGCAGAAAACAGTAACACTTGTTCAGAAGGAAAGAAAGCACAGAGCCCCAGATTCTATGTTGTCCTGGAGAGCTTGCAGAGCACTGGGGAAAGGCAGGCAGAGAATTCCCTGATAGCACCTTCTCTGTGCCTGTTCACATTGCTTCGCAGAATCGCTTTTGTGCAGAAAACAGTAACACTTGTTCAGAAGGAAAGAAAGCACAGAGCCCCAGATTCTATGTTGTCCTGGAGAGCTTGCAGAGCACTGGGGAAAGGCAGGCAGAGAATTCCCTGATAGCACCTTCTCTGTGCCTGGGAAGCAGAAGTGTTCACATTGCTTCGCAAGAATCGCTTTTGTGCAGAAAACAGTAACACTTGTTCAGAATGAAAGAAAGCACAGAGCCCCAGATTTTATGTTGTCCTGGAGAGCTTGCAGAGCACTGGGGAAAGGCAGGCAGAGAATTCCCTGCTAGCACCTTCTCTGTGCCTGTTCACATTGCTTCGCAGAATCGCTTTTGTGCAGAAAACAGTAACACTTGTTCAGAAGGAAAGAAAGCACAGAGCCCCAGATTCTATGTTGTCCTGGAGAGCTTGCAGAGCACTGGGGAAAGGCAGGCAGAGAATTCCTTGCTAGCACCTTCTCTGTGCCTGGGAAGCAGAAGTGTTCACATTGCTTCGCAAGAATCGCTTTTGTGCAGAAAACACTAACACTTGTTCAGAAGGAAAGAAAGCACAGAGCCCCAGATTTTATGTTGTCCTGGAGAGCTTGCAGAGCACTGGGGAAAGGCAGGCAGAGAATTCCTTGCTAGCACCTTCTCTGTGCCTGGGAAGCAGAAGTGTTCACATTGCTTCGCAAGAATCGCTTTTGTGCAGAAAGCACTAACACTTGTTCAGAAGGAAAGAAAGCACAGAGCCCCAGATTTTATGTTGTCCTGGAGAGCTTGCAGAGCACTGGGGAAAGGCAGGCAGAGAATTCCCTGATAGCACCTTCTCTGTGCCTGTTCACATTGCTTCGCAGAATCGCTTTTGTGCAGAAAACTGTAACACTTGTTCAGAAGGAAAGAAAGCACAGAGCCCCAGATTTTATGTTGTCCTGGAGAGCTTGCAGAGCACTGGGGAAAGGCAGGCAGAGAATTCCTTGCTAGCACCTTCTCTGTGCCTGGGAAGCAGAAGTGTTCACATTGCTTCGCAGAATCGCTTTTGTGCAGAAAACAGTAACACTTGTTCAGAAGGAAAGAAAGCACAGAGCCCCAGATTTTATGTTGTCCTGGAGAGCTTGCAGAGCACTGGGGAAAGGCAGGCAGAGAATTCCTTGCTAGCACCTTCTCTGTGCCTGGGAAGCAGAAGTGTTCACATTGCTTCGCAAGAATCGCTTTTGTGCAGAAAACAGTAACACTTGTTCAGAAGGAAAGAAAGCACAGAGCCCCAGATTTTATGTTGTCCTGGAGAGCTTGCAGAGCACTGGGGAAAGGCAGGCAGAGAATTCCCTGCTAGCACCTTCTCTGTGCCTGGGAAGCAGAAGTGTTCACATTGCTTCGCAGAATCGCTTTTGTGCAGAAAACACTAACACTTGTTCAGAAGGAAAGAAAGCACAGAGCACCAGATTCTATGTTGTCCTGGAGAGCTTGCAGAGCACTGGGGAAAGGCAGGCAGAGAATTCCCTGATAGCACCTTCTCTGTGCCTGTTCACATTGCTTCGCAAGAATCGCTTTTGTGCAGAAAACAGTAACACTTGTTCAGAACTAAAGAAAGCACAGAGCCCCAGATTCTATGTTGTCCTGGAGAGCTTGCAGAGCACTGGGGAAAGGCAGGCAGAGAATTCCCTGCTAGCACCTTCTCTGTGCCTGGGAAGCAGAAGTGTTCACATTGCTTCGCAAGAATCGCTTTTGTGCAGAAAACACTAACTGTTGTTCAGAACGAAAGAAAGCACAGAGCCCCAGATTCTATCTTGTCCTGGAGAGCTTGCAGAGCACTGGGGAAAGGCAGGCAGAGAATTCCCTGATAGCACCTTCTCTGTGCCTGGGAAGCAGAAGTGTTCACATTGCTTCGCAAGAATCGCTTTTGTGCAGAAAACAGTAACACTTGTTCAGAACGAAAGAAAGCACAGAGCCCCAGATTCTATGTTGTCCTGGAGAGCTTGCAGAGCACTGGGGAAAGGCAGGCAGAGAATTCCTTGCTAGCACCTTCTCTGTGCCTGGGAAGCAGAAGTGTTCACATTGCTTCGCAGAATCGCTTTTGTGCAGAAAACAGTAACACTTGTTCAGAAGGAAAGAAAGCACAGAGCCCCAGATTTTATGTTGTCCTGGAGAGCTTGCAGAGCACTGGGGAAAGGCAGGCAGAGAATTCCTTGCTAGCACCTTCTCTGTGCCTGGGAAGCAGAAGTGTTCACATTGCTTCGCAAGAATCGCTTTTGTGCAGAAAACAGTAACACTTGTTCAGAAGGAAAGAAAGCACAGAGCCCCAGATTTTATGTTGCCCTGGAGAGCTTGCAGAGCACTGGGGAAAGGCAGGCAGAGAATTCCCTGCAAGCACCTTCTCTGTGCCTGGGAAGCAGAAGTGTTCACATTGCTTCGCAGAATCGCTTTTGTGCAGAAAACAGTAACACTTGTTCAGAACGAAAGAAAGCACAGAGCCCCAGATTCTATGTTGTCCTGGAGAGCTTGCAGAGCACTGGGGAAAGGCAGGCAGAGAATTCCCTGCTAGCACCTTCTCTGTGCCTGTTCACATTGCTTCGCAGAATCGCTTTTGTGCAGAAAACAGTAACACTTGTTCAGAAGGAAAGAAAGCACAGAGCCCCAGATTTTATGTTGTCCTGGAGAGCTTGCAGAGCACTGGGGAAAGGCAGGCAGAGAATTCCCTGCTAGCACCTTCTCTGTGCCTGGGAAGCAGAAGTGTTCACATTGCTTCGCAAGAATCGCTTTTGTGCAGAAAACAGTAACACTTGTTCAGAAGGAAAGAAAGCACAGAGCCCCAGATTGTATGTTGTCCTGGAGAGCTTGCAGAGCACTGGGGAAAGGCAGGCAGAGAATTCCCTGATAGCACCTTCTCTGTGCCTGTTCACATTGCTTCGCAGAATCGCTTTTGTGCAGAAAACAGTAACACTTGTTCAGAAGGAAAGAAAGCACAGAGCCCCAGATTTTATGTTGTCCTGGAGAGCTTGCAGAGCACTGGGGAAAGGCAGGCAGAGAATTCCCTGATAGCACCTTCTCTGTGCCTGGGAAGCAGAAGTGTTCACATTGCTTCGCAAGAATCGCTTTTGTGCAGAAAACAGTAACACTGTTCAGAACGAAAGAAAGCACAGAGCCCCAGATTCTATGTTGTCCTGGAGAGCTTGCAGAGCACTGGGGAAAGGCAGGCAGAGAATTCCCTGCTAGCACCTTCTCTGTGCCTGTTCACATTGCTTCGCAGAATCGCTTTTGTGCAGAAAACAGTAACACTTGTTCAGAAGGAAAGAAAGCACAGAGCCCCAGATTCTATGTTGTCCTGGAGAGCTTGCAGAGCACTGGGGAAAGGCAGGCAGAGAATTCCTTGCTAGCACCTTCTCTGTGCCTGGGAAGCAGAAGTGTTCACATTGCTTCGCAAGAATCGCTTTTGTGCAGAAAACACTAACACTTGTTCAGAAGGAAAGAAAGCACAGAGCCCCAGATTTTATGTTGTCCTGGAGAGCTTGCAGAGCACTGGGGAAAGGCAGGCAGAGAATTCCTTGCTAGCACCTTCTCTGTGCCTGGGAAGCAGAAGTGTTCACATTGCTTCGCAGAATCGCTTTTGTGCAGAAAACAGTAACACTTGTTCAGAAGGAAAGAAAGCACAGAGCCCCAGATTTTATGTTGTCCTGGAGAGCTTGCAGAGCACTGGGGAAAGGCAGGCAGAGAATTCCCTGCTAGCACCTTCTCTGTGCCTGTTCACATTGCTTCGCAGAATCGCTTTTGTGCAGAAAACTGTAACACTTGTTCAGAAGGAAAGAAAGCACAGAGCCCCAGATTTTATGTTGTCCTGGAGAGCTTGCAGAGCACTGGGGAAAGGCAGGCAGAGAATTCCTTGCTAGCACCTTCTCTGTGCCTGGGAAGCAGAAGTGTTCACATTGCTTCGCAAGAATCGCTTTTGTGCAGAAAACAGTAACACTTGTTCAGAAGGAAAGAAAGCACAGAGCCCCAGATTTTATGTTGTCCTGGAGAGCTTGCAGAGCACTGGGGAAAGGCAGGCAGAGAATTCCCTGCTAGCACCTTCTCTGTGCCTGGGAAGCAGAAGTGTTCACATTGCTTCGCAGAATCGCTTTTGTGCAGAAAACACTAACACTTGTTCAGAAGGAAAGAAAGCACAGAGCACCAGATTCTATGTTGTCCTGGAGAGCTTGCAGAGCACTGGGGAAAGGCAGGCAGAGAATTCCCTGATAGCACCTGCTCTGTGCCTGTTCACATTGCTTCGCAAGAATCGCTTTTGTGCAGAAAACAGTAACAGTTGTTCAGAACGAAAGAAAGCACAGAGCCCCAGATTCTATGTTGTCCTGGAGAGCTTGCAGAGCACTGGGGAAAGGCAGGCAGAGAATTCCCTGCTAGCACCTTCTCTGTGCCTGGGAAGCAGAAGTGTTCACATTGCTTCGCAAGAATCGCTTTTGTGCAGAAAACACTAACTGTTGTTCAGAACGAAAGAAAGCACAGAGCCCCAGATTCTATGTTGTCCTGGAGAGCTTGCAGAGCACTGGGGAAAGGCAGGCAGAGAATTCCCTGATAGCACCTTCTCTGTGCCTGGGAAGCAGAAGTGTTCACATTGCTTCGCAAAAATCGCTTTTGTGCAGAAAACAGTAACACTTGTTCAGAACGAAAGAAAGCACAGAGCCCCAGATTCTATGTTGTCCTGGAGAGCTTGCAGAGCACTGGGGAAAGGCAGGCAGAGAATTCCTTGCTAGCACCTTCTCTGTCCCTGGGAAGCAGAAGTGTTCACATTGCTTCGCAAGAATCGCTTTTGTGCAGAAAACAGTAACACTTGTTCAGAAGGAAAGAAAGCACAGAGCCCCAGATTTTATGTTGTCCTGGAGAGCTTGCAGAGCACTGGGGAAAGGCAGGCAGAGAATTCCCTGCTAGCACCTTCTCTGTGCCTGGGAAGCAGAAGTGTTCACATTGCTTCGCAGAATCGCTTTTGTGCAGAAAACACTAACACTTGTTCAGAAGGAAAGAAAGCACAGAGCACCAGATTCTATGTTGTCCTGGAGAGCTTGCAGAGCACTGGGGAAAGGCAGGCAGAGAATTCCCTGATAGCACCTGCTCTGTGCCTGTTCACATTGCTTCGCAAGAATCGCTTTTGTGCAGAAAACAGTAACAGTTGTTCAGAACGAAAGAAAGCACAGAGCCCCAGATTCTATGTTGTCCTGGAGACCTTGCAGAGCACTGGGGAAAGGCAGGCAGAGAATTCCCTGCTAGCACCTTCTCTGTGCCTGGGAAGCAGAAGTGTTCACATTGCTTCGCAAGAATCGCTTTTGTGCAGAAAACACTAACTGTTGTTCAGAACGAAAGAAAGCACAGAGCCCCAGATTCTATGTTGTCCTGGAGAGCTTGCAGAGCACTGGGGAAAGGCAGGCAGAGAATTCCCTGATAGCACCTTCTCTGTGCCTGGGAAGCAGAAGTGTTCACATTGCTTCGCAAAAATCGCTTTTGTGCAGAAAACAGTAACACTTGTTCAGAACGAAAGAAAGCTCAGAGCCCCAGATTCTATGTTGTCCTGGAGAGCTTGCAGAGCACTGGGGAAAGGCAGGCAGAGAATTCCTTGCTAGCACCTTCTCTGTCCCTGGGAAGCAGAAGTGTTCACATTGCTTCGCAAGAATCGCTTTTGTGCAGAAAACACTAACACTTGTTCAGAACGAAAGAAAGCACAGAGCCCCAGATTCTATGTTGTCCTGGAGAGCTTGCAGAGCACTGGGGAAAGGCAGGCAGAGAATTCCTTGCTAGCACCTTCTCTGTGCCTGGGAAGCAGAAGTGTTCACATTGCTTCGCAGAAACGCTTTTGTGCAGAAAACAGTAACACTTGTTCAGAAGGAAAGAAAGCACAGAGCCCCAGATTTTATGTTGTCCTGGAGAGCTTGCAGAGCACTGGGGAAAGGCAGGCAGAGAATTCCCTGATAGCACCTTCTCTGTGCCTGTTCACATTGCTTCGCAGAATCGCTTTTGTGCAGAAAACACTAACACTTGTTCAGAAGGAAAGAAAGCACAGAGCCCCAGATTTTATGTTGTCCTGGAGAGCTTGCAGAGCACTGGGGAAAGGCAGGCAGAGAATTCCCTGATAGCACCTTCTCTGTGCCTGGGAAGCAGAAGTGTTCACATTGCTTCGCAAGAATCGCTTTTGTGCAGAAAACAGTAACACTTGTTCAGAAGGAAAGAAAGCACAGAGCCCCAGATTTTATGTTGTCCTGGAGAGCTTGCAGAGCACTGGGGAAAGGCAGGCAGAGAATTCCCTGATAGCACCTTCTCTGTGCCTGTTCACATTGCTTCGCAGAATCGCTTTTGTGCAGAAAACAGTAACACTTGTTCAGAAGGAAAGAAAGCACAGAGCCCCAGATTTTATGTTGTCCTGGAGAGCTTGCAGAGCACTGGGGAAAGGCAGGCAGAGAATTCCCTGATAGCACCTTCTCTGTGCCTGGGAAGCAGAAGTGTTCACATTGCTTCGCAAGAATCGCTTTTGTGCAGAAAACACTAACACTTGTTCAGAAGGAAAGAAAGCACAGAGCCCCAGATTTTATGTTGTCCTGGAGAGCTTGCAGAGCACTGGGGAAAGGCAGGCAGAGAATTCCCTGCTAGCACCTTCTCTGTGCCTGTTCACATTGCTTCGCAAGAATCGCTTTTGTGCAGAAAACAGTAACACTTGTTCAGAAGGAAAGAAAGCACAGAGCCCCAGATTTTATGTTGCCCTGGAGAGCTTGCAGAGCACTGGGGAAAGGCAGGCAGAGAATTCCTTGCTAGCACCTTCTCTGTGCCTGGGAAGCAGAAGTGTTCACATTGCTTCGCAGAATCGCTTTTGTGCAGAAAACAGTAACACTTGTTCAGAAGGAAAGAAAGCACAGAGCCCCAGATTTTATGTTGTCCTGGAGAGCTTGCAGAGCACTGGGGAAAGGCAGGCAGAGAATTCCTTGCTAGCACCTTCTTTGTGCCTGGGAAGCAGAAGTGTTCACATTGCTTCGCAAGAATCGCTTTTGTGCAGAAAACAGTAACACTTGTTCAGAAGGAAAGAAAGCACAGAGCCCCAGATTTTATGTTGTCCTGGAGAGCTTGCAGAGCACTGGGGAAAGGCAGGCAGAGAATTCCCTGCTAGCACCTTCTCTGTGCCTGTTCACATTGCTTCGCAGAATCGCTTTTGTGCAGAGAACAGTAACACTTGTTCAGAAGGAAAGAAAGCACAGAGCCCCAGATTTTATGTTTTCCTGGAGAGCTTGCAGAGCACTGGGGAAAGGCAGGCAGAGAATTCCTTGCTAGCACCTTCTCTGTGCCTGGGAAGCAGAAGTGTTCACATTGCTTCGCAGAATCGCTTTTGTGCAGAAAACAGTAACACTTGTTCAGAAGGAAAGAAAGCACAGAGCCCCAGATTTTATGTTGTCCTGGAGAGCTTGCAGAGCACTGGGGAAAGGCAGGCAGAGAATTCCTTGCTATCACCTTCTCTGTGCCTGGGAAGCAGAAGTGTTCACATTGCTTCGCAAGAATCGCTTTTGTGCAGAAAACACTAACACTTGTTCAGAAGGAAAGAAAGCACAGAGCCCCAGATTCTATGTTGCCCTGGAGAGCTTGCAGAGCACTGGGGAAAGGCAGGCAGAGAATTCCCTGCAAGCACCTTCTCTGTGCCTGGGAAGCAGAAGTGTTCACATTGCTTCGCAGAATCGCTTTTGTGCAGAAAACAGTAACACTTGTTCAGAAGGAAAGAAAGCACAGAGCCCCAGATTCTATGTTGTCCTGGAGAGCTTGCAGAGCACTGGGGAAAGGCAGGCAGAGAATTCCCTGCTAGCACCTTCTCTGTGCCTGGGAAGCAGAAGTGTTCACATTGCTTCGCAAGAATCGCTTTTGTGCAGAAAACAGTAACAGTTGTTCAGAAGGAAAGAAAGCACAGAGCCCCAGATTTTATGTTGTCCTGGAGAGCTTGCAGAGCACTGGGGAAAGGCAGGCAGAGAATTCCTTGCTAGCACCTTCTCTGTGCCTGGGAAGCAGAAGTGTTCACATTGCTTCGCAAGAATCGCTTTTGTGCAGAAAACAGTAACACTTGTTCAGAAGGA